>NW_020884894.1:5208251-5552652 GCF_003945725.1 Corapipo altera | reverse complement strand
GACTATTCCCTCCCATTGATGGACTCCAAGATGGGAATTGTCACTCCATCGATGGGATCACCACACGAGGTCAAGCACGAACCTACCACTTTGCACAGCAGATGCTGAGAAAAGTCCATGTTTCCCGGAAGGACCAGGAGACCCCCTGGGACCTCCCTGTTCCCTGCAGCCAGGATGCACCGGCCAAGCCTCCCTGGTGCAGGGAGGGTGATTTTTTGGGGACAAGCCGGTTGCAAAGGTCACTGTTGCCCTCTGCTGGTCCAGGGACAGGGAGAGCGGGGACAGCCCGGCTCTCACCCCGCAGGCTCCATCTCGGCTGGTGGAGACCCTTCTGCCCCTTCCTGCCACGTGTGTGCTGAGCGTGCCTGTGCTCAGCCTGTCTCCCACCACCTCGGCAAACTCATGTGTGGCTATTCTATCCCCCTGGCTGGCAAAGAGTCTTTCTGGATCCAGGTCACTGTAACCTCTCACTTAAGGCTTTTCCTTACAGCCCCTGCTGCGGGCTGAGCCTGCAGAGACACTCAGCTGAGTTGGGAGACATGTTCCATATGGGAAATAAATAAAATCTCCAGTAAATAAAACAAATCCCCAGGATACAAATCAAATCTCCATCCCCAGGGGATTGCAACCTCCCCTGGGGCCACCTTGCCTCCCACTCCCATCTCCATCCCCAGGCGAAAGGTCTCTATCCCAACAGGTAACTCCCTCCTCCTTCCTTTGATCTAAAGCTCAACATTTTTCCCTCTCATAAGCAAATCCATAGGAGGTACTGGAAGGCTGGCATCCGGAAGGCAAAGTCTGCAGCTTGCTAAATTCAAAGCTGTCGTTGCAGTCCCAGAGCTGGCAGAGGGCCTGGCCAAAGCTGCCCCGCCTGCGGGTCCCCAGGCTTGGCATGAGGGATGCTGAGCCAGAGCGTGCCCAGCAATTCCTGCCCACTCCATGGCCTTGAAATCTCCAAAGCACGCGGGGAGGAGGGATGCTTCATGAGCAATGGGAAGGGAAGATGCCTCTGGAACCGCAGGGAAGGGGAATCTCATGGGACTCTGGTTATGCAGCAGCAACTCTGGCAGCAGCATCAGGCATTGGGAACGGGAGACGCCTCAGGACTCTTGGGAAAGGAGAATCCCTTGAGACCCTGGTTATGCAGCAGCAATGCTGGCAGCAGCATCAGCTGCAGGTGCTGGGGGTGGGCACATCTGAGGGTCTCAGTCAGGCAAGCCAAGGGTCTTGTGTGTGTGTGGCACCTCCTGCCATCAGTCCCCCGGGTCTCTTTTGAGCCCTGGGAACCCCCGCAGAGTCAACCCTATAGGGTGATGCCCCAAACAGCCTTCCCTTCCCTGAGACTGGAGCACAGACCACCCCCAGGATCCTGTGTGTCCTACACCCAAGTCCTATATTGTGCTCACAAAACCCTGTCAATAAGCATTAAGAAATCATCCAGCTCACTGGGAAAGGAAAAAATCTGTAGGGTTAAGATAAAGACATGATGACAGAGCAAGACAGGGTGTTATCTTGGGCACAGTAGAAGGAAACAAGAACTTGGAGGGAGGGAGGGAGGGAGGTGGTGAGCGGGGCTGTTTTCCCTGCAGAACAGCAGCCTGCCAGGCTGAAGGTCAGGAAAGGGCTGTAGCAAATCAGCTTTTAATTGAAAACGAGCACAGTGATGACGCCTGGCCATGACTACCTGCGTGGGGATGCTGGAACTGGCTGCCACAGGGCTGTCCAACAGCTTCACTCCCCAAATACATGAGATTTTATTCTCTCACCAGCACAAGTGGCAGCACAGCCTCCCCAGGAAAACCATGTGTTGGGAATCACAGCCCCTCGTGCATCTCCTTCAAGGGAGGAAAGCAGGGAGAGAAGCAGCCTGCTGTCCTGCTACCTCCCAGCAAGAGCTGGAGGTGGAGGAGAAAAACCCTGTTTGGATCCAGCATTTAGAAACACATGCAGAAACCACAATTTCCTCGAAACTTTGCATCTGCTGGAGCTCAAGGGCTGCTCTGACAAACATGGGTTGTGCTATATTGGATCCATACGTTACGCCCTGCAATCGGAGCCAAGATCCCACTGTGGGATTTGTGGGGCCTCATCGTGAAAAAGCTCCAGAGCCCAAGAGGTTCCCAGGCAGCTACAGCCAGGCTGTATCCTCTTTCCTCCTCCAGGTGTTCTTCCCAGCAGAGAAGTCCTTTTCATCCTCACCACTCTCCTACTGGGCAGGTGGGAACCTGCTAGGTGTGGCTGTGGTGGCTTCAAGCCGTGTATCCCACCAGCATCCAATCCTGCCAGTCATCAGCCCAGAGCCCAGGAGTACCACCAGCACCATGCATTGGGAAGCACAGGAGCAGTGGGGAGGCTGGAGGAGCGAGCACGGCTCCTGCCAGCCTTGGCCAGGTGTGGATCTGCTGGATTCTTGGATGAGGAACCATCTGGTGGGCAGACTGCTCCTAGGGAGCAAATGGTCAAGGAGAATGTTAGCTCAGTCATTGAGGAGCTGGGAAAGATACTTTCTTGTCTTGTTGAAGGACATCATGGCTTAAATTCCCACCCCAGCCCAGTGTTGCTGGCAATTCCAGCCATCCCTCCGTGTGTGTAGCCTCAGGCACAGCTGGATGAAGTTCATGGAGAGTTTGATGGTTAACACAGAGAGGTCCTTGGCCAGTTCAGCACCATGATGGCTTCCTACATGCAGGAGGTGGTCAGTCTTGGCAATGAGGTCCTCCTGGTGAAGCAGCTTACAGGATATGCCAACACTGAGAGCCACATGCTGTGCCAGGCTTTGCCAGGGAATTATCCAAAGTGCAGGATTACGGTCAGGCCAAGGCAAAGAGTGGTCGAGACCACAACCCCCTAACAAGGTCCTAAGCAAATAGGTCCCAGATGTGGCCCTTCCCATCAGGAAGCAATAAACACACACCTGCAATTAAGGGAGCTGTGAGGGCTCTGCAGTGCTGTAGCCACTGCCTTTGCTGGGAGGGATATGTTCCCTCCTGCCTGCACCATCCCAGGGCAGAAATGCCCTTTCCCATGAAGTCTGACTGGATCCTTCACCCCATTGTGGAGAGATCAAGCCAAGGGCTTGACCATGCCTGAGATTATGACCCCTCTCTGCTTCTCAGAGTGTTTTGGGGTGGAAAATGGGGAAATCACACCCTCTCCCCTGTACTGTCTTGTGGTACAGGGAACCTGGAGGTAAGAGGATATTTTGGATGCTGTGATTGGTGTCACCACCTGGGAGACCCCCAGGTCTGTATCTGGTCCAACCATGCTAGTTCTTGCTCCTGCTTGCTCTCTGTTTCTACCTGGTAGACCAACATCTCCTTTCCTTGTGGATGGAGAGGCTGGATGTGAAGGTCACTGAGTCCCTGGAGCTCTACAGCACCCTTGAAGCAGACCCAGTAAGCCCAGCAAGGCTGCTCTGCCCAGCTCTGGCCAGGATACAGCTCTACGGAGTGGAAATCTGGTCTGGGAAAAGCATGGATGAGACCAGGATAGAGGAGACAGGCCCAAAATGAGCCTTGTCCCTCAGCATCCTTGTGGATGCAGTCGGAAGGAAAATCACTGCTCACACTGAACAGCTCCTGTACCTCAGTGGTGGTTACAGAGATGAATTCCTGTCTGAAAACACTTCCCCTGAATTAATATCCATTTTTTCCTCCATTAGCACTTTTGTCAAGACAGATCTGCCCTCAGGCATTCAGAAGCCAAAGTAAAGACCAAAAGCTGGGAATGGAGGGGAAGTGTTGCTCCTCTCCCCAAAGTACAATACAGTTAAACAAAACCTGATTATTCCTATCAGTCCTGCTTTCCCACACGGAGCATTCATGTGTCACAGCATTCGGAGATGTTAACTCACCCCCACTGCCTTTAAGGGAGTTATTCCTGATTTAGACCAGGGCCAAGGATCAGCTCTGAGTGTCCCTAGCACACAGCAGGATGCTCAGGGATTAAGCCTGACATGCATTGGCCCAGAGGGACAAGGAGAAGCTGTCCCTGCAGTTTCCCATGGGAAGGGGGGAGGAGTGGGAGAGCCATTAAGCAGCTCCTTGCCCTGGGAATAATTAATCTGCAAAGCCCTGGAGGAGGGAACGGCTGCGTTTCCCTCTCCACACTCACATTTCCAAGGGGGACCCTCGAAAGCCAGATCCCATCTCATGGTGAGGGGGTCTCTGCTTGCTACGTACAGGGTCTTCAAGGGCATGGGGGTCCCTGCTCACGTGGCACAGCGTCTTCAAAGACATGGGGAGGACCACCTTGGCTCCCCAGAGCAATACCTGGAGGTGAGCCGAGCCCGTGTCTGCGGGCAGCCCGAGCGTGCTGTGCTTCGGGAAGGCTGAGCTCTCCCAGCCTCGGGGCCGCCTTTGCAAGATGGTGCGTCTTTAATCTGGCACTGTAGAAATTTGGGCAGCTCTCCAGCCCTCGGAGCTGTTCTGCATTTAGGCTCGGTTGGCTACTGTATCCAGGGCAGAGGCAGGAGCCCGGCTGCCTGTGCCCCCCAGCTCTGCCCCACACGGGGGGCTCTGTGCCAGTGCATCTCATCTTCCTGCTTTCCCGCGGGCTTTGGAGCATGGATTGGTGCAGCAGGAGACTACAACCAGCCCTGCCATGGTCCATGGGCAGCCCCCACCGCACAGCATCCCCAGGGTCATATTTCGGTCTTGGAGGCAAACCCCAGGCCCATTCTTAGTGTTCAGGCAAAGCCCTGGAGGCAGCTCCAGGGCAAGAGGCAACATCCCAGCTCAGCGGGGTGGAGCATGATGGATGAGGAGGGAATAAGCATCCTCTGAGAAACCTTCCTAGGGACAAAGCACTGGTTCAGAAAGTCATTGGTAAGTGCAACAGCTTTGCAAGAGCCTGGTCTGGAGCTCTGTAAAAACAGGAGAGCTAAGCACAGCAGTGCCTTTGGGATGTGCTCAGTGGTGCCTCTAAGCCGTGCTCACCCTGCCAGCACCTTGCCACCTGTGGCAGCCCCTTCCCCAACCCCTGCCTTTGATCCGCCTCCAGCTCCTGGCTCTCCTTGGCATTTGTGTTCCTCTCTATAGGGATTTTCCAGACCACCTGGGTAGAAGAGTTTCTGCATTCCCCCCGTGTGGCCCGGTGCCGGCGTGGGAACACGCGGCAGTTCCTGAAGTCAGCCTTGTCTCTGCCTCCATCGTTAACTTGCCAAACCAGGCTCCTAAAATACGCTGAATTTCCAGAGCAATCGCTTTTCCCCAGCTCTTCCAAGCCGCCGGCTCCAGCGGGGCCCATAGTGAGGGTTTGCAAAAGCTTTTTATTCGGATGTGCAAACACCAGCAGGTCTAAAGCCGCTCTTTAAGCTGGGACTGGCAGGGCTTAATCAACCCAGGGGCTCAGAAAGGTTCACCAGCTCGACCTGCCTTGTTTACTGGGAATACATTGCTCTCCTGTGCATGCACCAGACTGAGCCATATGACGGCATCACTGCTGGGTTTCAATCCAGTCAGAATGGAGAGTGGCTCCACCGAGGCTTGCAGGATTGCAGGATGGGGCTATGGGGGCTGTGCTGGCACGATGATCCCCACCACACCACTTTAACAACCCCTAAGCCACAAAACCCCCTGCTTCACCATCAAAACCAACCCTGGGAGTGTCCCTGATCTCCCCATCCCTGCCATCCATCACCTACTATTGACAGAGAGCTGAGCAGGTAGGACCCAGCCCGCAGGATCCATCCCCCGCTCCCCCCTCTATGTCCAAGGAGAAACAGCCTCCGGTGCTTTCACCCCCCTCCTTCCCTTGCAGGCTGTTTTTCTCCCCCTCTCCTCCTTCCATCAAGCAGCAAATATGCTTTCAGAGCAATAAGACGGCTGTTCAGCCTTTGGAACAAATGTTCTCTGCCAGGCTTCGAGCACAGGGGCGGAGGGGGGACTCACACTGATTTAATGACAGTGATTTAAGCAATTTGATCCATTTTTATGGCGCATTTACAGTTAGGGGAAAGGAGGAAAAAAAAAAAAAAAGGAGAGAGAGAGAAACACAGGAGTGGAACGGAGGCAGGAAAGGTTAGGGAACGCACCCCAGCAGGCGCTCGGAGAGGGAGAGAGGCTGCTGCAAGCTGTTCCCTGGCTGCTCTGCCAAGGAGAGCCCTCGCCAGCCTCCTGCGCCCTGCTCCGAAATCTGGCTCGTGTCAGCACCGGCTCCCCGGGGGCTGCGGCTCATGAAGAGGTGCTGCAAAGCCTCCCTGTGCCAGAGGGATCCTGGGGTCGTGGGTTTAAGATAGGGCAGCACCCCGTTTTCATTGGGAGATGGAGCAAGGGCACAGCTCTCAGATTTCATCATTCTGCCTCCATGTGGGGTGCCCATGGAGGGAAATGGAAACCCCTCCAATATCCCATTCATTTCCCAGCACCAACAGCTATAGGGGGGCACCAAGGAATGAGCTGCCCGTATAAACACACCAAATCCACTTGCAGCAGAGTTGAAAACAGGGCTCTGAGCACATCCAGCTCAGCAAAACCCCAGCCCCAGGCAGCCTTTCCCACCGCTCAGCTGAGACCTGGCCTCCTCATTGCACATGCTCTGCACAGCTTCATCCCGGCCCCATTCCCAGCACAGGGAGCACAGCTGCTCACAGGATCTGGGAGCTCTCTATGTCTCCCAGCTGGCTCCCAGCCTCACAGAAATGCTGGACAGATGTGGCTCATGCCGACACATCCCCCTGTGTCCCTTGGGACTCTCTGCAGGGAGGCACTACCCCTGTGGGAATGCTGCCAGCCCCAGCTGACCCATCCTGCCCCTCCACCTCCAGTGGGGAATGACCCCCCCTGTAATTCCAAGGATGCACCAGCTCAGACAGAAGAAGAGACCTTGGAGATGTCCACATTCAGCTTGACAACAACCAGCTGGCTTGTGTCTGTGGGAAAAGAAAAAAATTCCATGCAAAATCCTGAGGGATCCTTCCTGGGGGTCCCCTCCTCAAAACCTCATGTCCTTGGCAGCACCTCAAGGATTTGGTATCAGGTAAAACACACCCAGACCTTACCCTGCTCCCCAGCTGGAGAGCAAAACAAGTTGTGCCACAGGAAATTTGATGGGAACCATCAGCTGGGGGGAAAAAAGTCCTTTCAAGAGAGTAAACCTGGATTTTACATCAGTAAACAGAGGGGAGCAGCTTCTGCCAAATCCCCTCTGTGACAAGCTGTGAACTCTGTCCTGCTTTGGCTGCAAGGAGAGCCCTGCTCCAGGGTCTGCCCCAGCTCCACCCAGTGGTTTGGGTGCTGGTGGTCTCTCACTGTAACAGCTCCATCATGTGTACAGGGTGAAGGCTGTCCCAAAACATGGATCTCAACTTCTAATATCTCAGCCCCCATGCTCCAGCCTGCTGCAGGCACAGGGATTGGGATGCTGCAGGTCCTTTGCACTGCTGGAGTTGTCACTGCACCAAGATGCTGCACACTCTCCCACCACTTTTGCCTGATTTATCCAGCTTGATGCCCTTTGCATCCCACAGGAATGCGACAGGGTATCTCTGCAGGATGGGGAAAGGGTCAGCCACGGACAGCACAGCAATGTGGGGTTCCCAAACCAGGATTTGGCAGCCCACACCTCCCCAGGGAAAATGGGGAAGGAAAAGGGTGCACAGAGAATCCACCTTCCTGCTTCACTGGTCAGTCTCACAGCCAGGAAAATCCTTTCTGGATGCCTGTGGAGTTTTTTCTGCTTGAGTTTTTTTGAGTTTTATGATTTAATTCTTTTAATATCAAGGCTCATCTGGAGGATACAGATGTCCTGCATGTCTGTAAGGGATGGGCTTTAAATTCATTCCAAGAGGTTCTACTTCCAGTGCAACAATGGGAGCTGGTGGCACTGGCACCTCCATGGATCTAGAGACATTCAGGAGAGCAGTGACCCCAGGCTGGGCTCAGGGGGGTTGTTGGCTTTAAATACCCCAAAGGAAGAGGGAAAAAAAAGAGAAGGGAAAAAATTTCAAGTGGTAAACAAAATAAATCTTCCTCTCCGAGCCAAAACAGAGAGAAAATAGCCAGGGACCTTGGCCGGGAAGTTGTTTATTATAGTCATGGGATTCACTGCCAATTTCGGCAGTTGGACAATTTTCCTTTTTCGGCCCATAAATAGCCACCCCTTTGCTTGGCGGCCCCAGACACAACAGGGTGGGTTGCTCCCAAAAGTATCCCTACTCTGGCCAACACCCTGACCTGCCTGGAAACCCCATGGCCAGTGAGAGGGGTTTGCCTTGGCAAAGGCATGGAGCAGGAATCACCTGCGAAGCCGAGATCCAGCGCGAGGGTGAAGCCCCAGCCCTGCAGGGGCGGCTGCAGTGGGATGTGCTGCCGGGTGCAGCTGCCCTTTTGCTTTGTTTACAGGGATTAAAAGGAGAAAAAAAAAAAAAGGAAAAGAAAAGAAAGAACTAAAGCTCAGGAGAGCAGGCGTGATGGCACACCTGCCTGCGGCTTCACCCTGCAGCTGCTTCCCATTCCTCCCAGGAAAGGGGCAGCTGGTGCTCGGTTGGGTCTGGTGGTCCCATGGGAACAGGGGACAGTGGCCCCAGGGATGGGTGATGATCAGCCCAGGGATTGCCGTGTGCTCCCTTCACATCCTTCTCCTCATCCCGTGACGAGGCAGGACAAAGGGAAAGGCAGGCTGCCTCCAGCACGCGGCCTTTTGTCTTTCAATTAAAAACAAACACAAAACAAGATCCGAGAGGAACCCTCCTGCTGCAGCTCCTTCGGGCAGGCGGCTCCGCGGGCTTTCCTCAGCGGAAAGGAATGCGTGGGCCGAGAAATCAAACCCACGTGGGATGAGAGAAAATGCTCCCATGGGGCCACACGCCCCCCAGAAGCCCCCAGCCCCTCCGGGGGAACAGTCCTCCCTCACAGAGCCGGCAGTGGCACAGCTCCAGCTCACACAGCGCCTCTCCAGCCAGGTTCCTTCTCCTCGCTTCCCTCCTTGCCTGCCATCCCAGAGTGTGAGCATGGGGATGGGAAGCTCCTGCTCCACACACCCTCCACGGTGAATCCAGCCCTTTGCACACACACCCCCCCCCCCCAGGAGCCTTTGGATGTCCCCAGCCCAGGAGCAGATGCTCATGGCAATGTTTTATCTCTGGCACAATGCCAACGTCATCGCTGCCTTCTGCAGGTGACAACAGAGGCCAGCACAATGTCCTGGGCCACCTGGTTTGGTGGTGATGAAAAGCAGGGTGCCAAAGAGGATCAAGGGCAGCTTGATGCTGCAGAAAAGCACCTGGATTAAGTACACCTGGAGTCTGAAAGCACCACGACCTGGCTGAGCATGGAGCACCACTCAATATCACCAAGGGGCTTGGGCTGCTGAGCATCCTTGCAGGAGAGGTCTGAGCCTCACTGGTGATACTCAAAGCCCAGAAGATGCTCAGTTTCCTCTCCTCAGCCCATAAACCCTGTAAAACCCTCAGGAGATGATGTTGTTACACAGCAGCTGAAACTCCATCTGGCCAAGACATGCTCCAGAAAGGCCTTCTCCTTCACCACATCACCTGCATCTCTGGGGCAGAGCTGGGGTTTGCTCCCCTCACCGTCCCCGAAAGGCAAGGTCATGGCCAGCTTTTGCTCAGGACCCCAGGAACCTGGTTCCCTGCTTTGAGGTGCAAAAAATTAAATTCTCATTCAAATTTTCACTTCAGCAGCCAAGATATCGGTTCAATTTCCACCTGCTGCTTTGAAGCCTTGGCTTTGCATGGGAGAAGTGCACAACTGAGAGTTTTCAATTATAGAGCACATGCATATAAAGGCAGGAACAGCCAGGAGTATGGATTTTAAGCCTAAAAAAATAAAATAAAATAAATAAAACCAAAATAAGAGGCACTCAGAACACACTGTCCTGGGACAGATCAGCTGCTGCTTGGCTGGGTGGAGAGGGACCACCAGGTCCCTGTCAGACCATGAATGGGCTTGGTCTGACTTCAATGTGAACAGCTTGTGACATGGAGTTCAGCCCTTCTCTCCCAAAAAATCAGCCCTACAGATCTGGCTGGAAAGGCACCAAAGCTGTACCCGAGGCCAGGCTTTAAGCTGGAACGTGGGACAGGTTTGGACTCTTCCCTCGAAGGATGCACGGAGTGGGAGTGCATTCCCCAGACTATCACTGTACCCTCTTCCAGAGGGATAAAAGAGGATTTATCCTCCCTGCAGGGCTGGGGATTCCCACTCTAAAGCTGCAATTAGACTGGAAATTGCTCCAAGTTTCATCAGCGGATTTGGAAAGGCGGGTGGGAGAAGAAGGGAGCTCAGCACTGCTGGGCTCGAGTGCAGCACCCAGACAATACCCCAGGAGGGATGTCTGCTCACTCTAGAGCCTTAAAAGCAGCTCATCCTCATGTAAGAGTAAATTCAACTTACATTTCTCAGGGATGGCTCTTCCAGATCCAGCCAGGTTGCTGGGTTGAATCCTAAGGAGCAGAGGTCCATGAATGGCTGAATCCCATCCCCCACTAACCCCTTGTAGATGTTAATAAACCCCATCATCTGTGGGAAGAGCAGCATCAGGCCCCAAAACCACTCCAGGGAGCATGAGGCCACTCCAGCCTGGCCTCCCCAGCTCCAGCATCTCACTGCTCAACATCCTCACTGAGACCGCTCTCCCCACCAGCCTGGCTGGGTGGCAGGTTTATTCCCATTTCTCCCTTCCGTTCTCCTCGCTATGCATCCTCACCCTCTGGGCCAGGATTAACCTGCATCAAATTCCCACCCAGCTTCCACACCAGTGCACAGCACCACACGGTGTGGGAGCACGAGGGGATTGCAAGTGCAAGGAAAAGCCTACAGGAATCAGAGAATCACAGAATCACAGAGCGGTTTGGGTTGGAAGGGACCATAAAGTTCATCTAGTTCCACCCCCTGCCATGGAGGTTGTTACTGAATAACTGTGACAGCCACAGCTCCCCATCACCCTCAGGACCAGCAGGACCACGAGCCACCACAGCAGCAGGTCCAGTCTCTCTAGCAAGCCCGGATTTGGCCCCTCTCACTGGCACTCAGGAGGAAGGGGATATGCCACGCTGTGCTCAATTTGCTCCATCCCCAGGCACCGCGCTGGCCGTCGGCAGAGCACGGAGCTGGAGTTAATCTCCCGTCTCAGGATGAAGCACCGAAGCAGCGCTGATTTCCCAGAAATATCCCGGGGTCGAGACTCATCCCTGAGCAGTAATTAGCTCCGGCAGCCCTGACACGACCTTGAGCAAAGGTGTGATACTGTTTCCCTCTTTCTCCAAGCCCATATCTTTAAAGGAGCTTGGCATTATTGTGCTGGGGCATCTCCCAAAGCACCCAGGAGCCGATGGGATCACCCACCCACATCATTCGGGAATGTTTGGCACCTGTGGTCTCGAAGCTGAGGATACAGCATGGTGACTGACAAGGCATTCTGGGATAGAATCATAGGGGAAGCACACATCCTCACCAAAGAGGATGCCACCCCACAATTATGGATGGATCTCCCAGCGCCTCAACACAGACCAGGACACAGCACATGTCATCCCCTGGGATTTCACATGTGAAACAACTTTAACAAGAGTCACAGAATCATGGAATTGTTTAGGCTGGGAAAGATTTTTAGGACCATCAAATTCAACCAGTAACCCAGTACTGCCAAGGTCACCACAAAATCATGTCCCCAAGTGCCACATCTATATGGCTTTTAAATCTCTCCAGGGATGAGTACTCCACCACTGCCCTGAGCAGCTGCCAGAGAACTCTTCTGGTGAAGAATTTTTCCCTAATATCCAAACTAAACCTCCCATGGAACAACTTGTGGCCATTTCCTCCTGTCCTGTCACTTGTTCCATGGGAGGAGAGACCAGCACCCACCCAGCTCCCAGCTCCTTTCAGGTAGTTGTAGAAAGCCATAATGTCTCTATAAACACCCCTCCAGGTCTCCATAATTTCCCCCCCTGGCTGGCAGAGCAGGGAGCCCCTGGTTTGCAGCCTGGAGCTGCACAGACCCTGATGAAACACAACCTGAGCCCAGACCTGCACCTTGAAATCAGTGAACCAGTAAATCCCAGTTTGTGGGGCCACCAGGAAGACGACATTTGCCAGAGACCCTGCAAGGAAAGCCAAGAACCAGAGCAGGATCTGCAAAAGGCAAGAGCAGAGTAAACTTTGGGGACATGCTAGGGAGACCTTGCATGACACCGATGCTCTGCAGACACCCAGCATCTTCCAGCAGACTCAGACATGAGTCCTGCTCTCCAAACTGTTGGAAAAGGGGCGAACCACATGGCTGTGTCCCCTCCCAATACCCAGCTCCTCAAAGGGGATCAAGCCCTACTTCCCAAGGGAACTTCCCAGGAGTAGAACCTGCCCTTCCTCCTCTTTTTGCATCTTAGGGCTGAGCATCAGCATCTCTCCAAGGCATCCTGCATCCAATGGCCGACTCCTTGCCGGTGGGGGGGACTACCGGCGGCCCCCCCGGCAGGACCAGCTGCACCGCACACCGAGGGGCCGCCGCCGGCCCGGCAGCAGCTGCCTTGGCCCGGGTTCAAGCACAGCGCTGCTCGAGAGCAGCTTGTTATTTTGGTCCTGCAACGGGGTTATTTTTAGAAAGCGCTGAACACCCCTTCTCCAAAACCGCTCCTCGAGAGATGACCTTGCGGAGCTGCGGCCGCTCGGCTCCCTGTCCAACCATCCGTCTCCTTGGGGACACAAGTGTCACCCACCCACCTTCCCCAGAGTCCCCAGCCCTGTGCAAAGCCCCCGTGCCAGCAGCACCGTTCCGCCGTGGCAGGAGGGAGAGGAGGGAGGGGGATGAAGGCTGAACTACATCTCAACCCCTGACGCCATCCAGGTTCGTTCCCGGTTTCAATTATCACCTGCTGGAGCAGCAGCTGCCGAGTGCCGGGAACTCAAAGGCAAGTCAACAAGGTCTTGTTGTTTCAGCTGCTCGGGGGCACGGAGCTCCATGTGCCTCCCCCCACCGGCTCCACAGGGATGCTGCGGCCCCCCCGCTCGCCCCTGTGCGTGCAGGGCTGCAGTGCTTCCATAATTCCCCCATCCCGCTCTCCCAGGCAGGTAAACGCTGCTGGAGATGCCGAGGGGGGAGCAATGAGGAACCTCAATAACAACAAGGGGGAAAAAAAAAAGAGAAAGAAAGAAAGAAAAAAAAAAAAAGCCCCTGCACAGAGGTTATCCGGGGGACAGAGCAAATAATTGGCGAGGCGAACAATGCATTTTAATTAAACCTCTGCAGGAAACGAGGGGAGGGAATCAAGTTAATTGCACGGAGCGGGAGCAGGAGATTAAAAATGCTCTTTGCTCAGAAGATGGTGGCTCCCATCCGCCTTTGCCGAGGAAAACAAGGCCACCTGGGGTGGCAGTGCTGGCGTGGGGACACGCAGCTCGCCGGCTCTGCTGGGGCTCCCACTCCCGGCGGGTTCTGGGTGGAATCATGCTGCTCCGCTCTGCCAAGGGGCTGGGGGTGCCTGGTCCGCAGGGATGGGGCTGCCACGGAGGGTGCAGGATGAGTCTGGCTGTGGGAGCAGCTCCTGGGAAGTCCCACAGGGATGGGGGCTTTGCTTGTGTCTGCAGGGAAAGGACCAAGGGATGTGTCCCATGACACGTGTCCCCTTCCCCTGCTCCATGCTGCTCAAAGCCCCCTGCTCAGCCCAGGCTGTGCCTGGTGCTCTCTCAGTGCAAAACCATCAGCCTTTACCTTTTCCTGCCCCTGATACTTTCAAATTTCACCTCTCTTTGCTTGAAAGACGCTGTTTTTCTTAATCATTCTCTTTCCTGATTTTTCAAACCTTGTCTTCACCCCACCCTGGACACAGTGCAAATGTAGAGGCACCAACTTGCTGCCAGTGAGCCTTTTAACAGCAGCACATCCAGGCTCTCTTCCTTCCCAAGAGAGGAAAATGGATTACAAACTCCAGGATGATGGAAAACAGGGGCAGAACCGAGCATCCCACTCCTGACACCAGCACAGGGAAGCACTGCCAGCCCAACCCCACCCCCCTGGGCACTCATCACCACGGCATCCAGGGCAGGAGGCACCAACCTCTGCTCTGAGGCAATTTGTGAGCTCTCGAACCCTGCCCTCCATCCCACTGCCTGCTAATGAGCACCAGCCCCGTCCGCCTGCCATGAGAACAGCAATCAGCCCCACCACTCGCCTGCTAGGAACAATCTCCCTCCTTCCCTCCTCTGCATAAATTTCCCAGGCTGTGGTTTTCAGACGCTGATCCCACATAGCTTTATTCACAAGAGGAGTCCCACTGGGGGCAAGGAAATTACTCCAGCGAGGAAAATTACCCTCGCTCGGGATGCACACACAGGGCACAGCGCAAGGGGCTGGGGTGGTTTGTTTCTTGAACAGCATCGAAACCAAAATAAATCCACGGAGGGAACTCAAAGCCACGAGTAAGACCTGACCCTGGGTAAAAGCTAGGCGAATTACAGCAATTAAAAAGAAGAAAGAGACATGTGGACTTTCATATCCACAAACCTCAGGACGCAGTGGGCGGGGGAGAACGTTTCCCAGTCACACACAGACACGCAGCAAAGCCAACGCACATCACAAAACACTCCGTGTCCTCAGAGGCACAGACTGTCCCTCCAGGCTGCAGTGCCACCAGCGTGAGCACGAGGCTGGGACAGGCTGTCCCTGCACGGCCGGCCGCGATGGCAGCAGGACACAGGCTGTATTGTACCCTGAGCCGGAGACTGAATTGCAGGTTATCCCTCCCCCGCCGCGCACAAGCGCTGCCCTGATGGGAAATGAGAGTTCAGCCGAGATCTTCCGCCTTTCCCCTGCAGCTGCAATCGGACAGGCAGGAAAACCGCAGAGCTCTGCTCAAACGCTCGCACCGACCAGCTTCCCAGACGAGCAAACGGCCAGAAAAAACGTTGTTGCTTTACCACACGTTTAAAATGCAGGTTGGGAGGCAGGAAATTGCCCGGTATTTTCACCCAAAACCCGTGTCAGATCCAGGAGGTGAAGCCCATCATGCTGACAGTGAGATGGCTGCAGCATCTCCGGGCTGTTTGTTCAATAGGAGCATTCTAAGTGGGAATAAGGCTGGGAGATGACTGGATTGCACTCAGCATCCCCAAAAAAATGGAGGGGAGGAAGGGGCCAAACTAACATGTACAACCCAGGACCCTCTTCCCAGACATCCCCCCCCCCTTCCCCCTTGCTGCTGTCTCTCCATTGCTCCTGGGACTGTCCCAGCCCACCCCAGGGCATCCACTGCACCCCTGGAGTGCTGCAAGGATTGCCAGCTGCAAGCAGAGGTGTGGGCTTGCTTGCCTCTGTGTGTCACACTCCAGGGACAGGGACATTTGGCAGCTGCCTGCAGGGAAGGTGTCTGGAGCACTGCTGGCTGTGGGAACATGAGTCAGAGCTCCCCGGTCTCCCTGACGTCTTCCTCCTGCTCATTTATTCAGCACATCAAATATTTGCCCTGTGCAGTTGCACCAGACACACGTTATTCAGGAGGGTTTTTTTCCCCATTATGCTGACAGTGACAGCTTCTAAAAAGCCACCACAGTGCCATCTTGGGAAACCTGACCTCCCAGCTAAGCATGTTCCAGCATCCTTTCCCTCGCCTGCTCCAGGGACTGACTCCAAGCATCCATCCCCTCCACAGGGGCCAGGAGGGGCTGGATGCCAAAACCCACAGGCAAAAGCCACAGGGTTGCAATGAGGAAGGGTCATTTCAGACCCATTTCCAGCACTACCTGAGTGACAGCAAAGCTGAGAGCCTGTGGAAAGCAAGCAGTGGCCCTGCCTGTCCCTCCTGCCCCCAAGCATCCTGCCGGGAAGCGGCACATGCAGTGGCAGGAGAGGCCAGCCAAGGAAAACTGCTCAATTTTGCCTCCCTTCGGCAAGGAAGCAGCTTTGCTGGCTGCCAGCCCCACAATAATCCCCTAGGGACCTCAATCTTCTTTTTTTTGCGCCACATCCCTGGATTTCTTATTTATAGGGCTGCTCACACCCTGAATGCCCAGTCCCCAGGGAGAAGGAAAGGTGTTTTTCTCTGATTAATAGCTAAAGGCTGGAGAAGGTGACCTTGGGCAGAGGCTGCACAAGAGGCCCCACATCCCACCTGGCCCCACGGGATTTCTCTCTCATGGTTGCAGCCAAAAATGTCCTGTTCCATGGAGAAAATGCAGAAATGGCTCATAAAACACAAGCTTGGGGACTGCCGGATACAGACAGTGTGCTGCAGGGAGAACACACCTGCCTCCATCCTAGTTGTAAAAGGAAAATCACCCTTCAGTCTCCACTTGCATTCCCAGCTAGGACACACACAAGGCTGTGCAAAAGCTTCCTAGGATCAGGGCTGGGATTTTTGCTGATGGGAGCTCCGGAGCCCTCTCCCCACTAAACCAGCCGGCTCAGCCAGGCTGTGCATTCATCCTCCTTGGGGCTTGTGGGAAGACACAACACATGGGAAAGCCCCAGGGCTGGAATAAACCTGCAAACAACTTCTGTAGCACTGTCAGAAACAGCACCAGGAGAGAAGGGAACTGCCTTGTGGGTTCGGCTCTGTCAGTCCTGCATCCTCACCACCAGGAGCTTCATACTCAGCCAGCTCCAGAGGGATCTGTTAGGAGAGAAAGCATGCTGATTTTCTGGAATTTTCCAGCTTATCCAGCTTTTACAGGGCTGCACATCCCACTTTGCTTGCAGAGGGGCAAATTTGGCTGAGCCCATGGCAAGGCCTGCTCACAGCTGAGCTCAAAGTCCTTGGGGAAACCAGCAGGGAAAAAAACAACTCAGCCAAGACACCACCATGTGCCTCCCGGCTGGACAAGGAGCTGCAGTGACCTTGTCCAAACACGGCCTGGAGTTAGAAGCACAGAGGGAGGGGATGTGACTCACATCTGGGATGTGGCCACAGAGGACAGATGTGTTTTATTACTGTCCAGGCCCTCTCTGCAGCTCTGTCTCAGTGACTCAGCCTTGCCTTCAGGCTCTTCCGAAAGGAGCCACGGCACATCTTTTCCCAGCAGTGTCCTTCTGGTGCCATAAAACACATTTGGGAAGTTCAGGCTCCTGCAAGGGGAAAAAGAAATAAATTAAAACAAATCAAAGTTACATTTCTCCATGGGAATCTTCCAATTTCAATTTTAATTTATTCAGAGAAGGATAAAATCTAATGCTTTAGTGGTGGGGCCCATCTCTCTACATTTAGAGACTTAAAACCTAAACATCCCAATCCCTGTGGAAGGACAGTGATGAGTCCCCTGGGTTTTCTTGGACATTTACCACAGGGTAAGAAGAAACATCTTCTGGAGATGTTCCATGTCTGGAGGGGAGAATAAGGGTATTTCAACAGATTTCCTTCCCACAATTGGTGGGAAATTCAGCTTTTGGTGGAGAGAGCCCCAAAGCACCAAGGCAAGGCTGAGCCACCATGTATTAGACATCTGAAAATCTAAAGAGGGGACTGAGCACGGTGCATTGGTTCTGGGGGTCTCCTGTGGAACCCAGACACAGCCCCCAGCCCCCTCACTTCGGGAAGGGGTTCTTTTCCCATATCACCCCCACCCAAACAGCCTTTTTCACACTCACCTTTACTATTTATCCACCGCTGTCACACGCCCTGTGTGCCACCAGGTACCAAGTGACACCACAGGGCGATGGCACCGCCCAGAACCCCCCCCTTCCCACCTGTGGTTTTTCCAACGGGAGAGCAGATGGGGCCACATCTGCCAGGAGATTTTTCTAGGCAGCAGGAGCCAAATATCCATGAGCGATCCTGGGCCAAGTGCTGCTGGACCCGGGAGCCAGCGGTGCAGTTCGCTTGGCAGACACTTGATGGGGCTACGAAACCAGATACCGGCACAGCTGGAAAAACGGGGGGCAAAACAGCCTCTGCCAGATGTTTTGGGGTCCTGCTTTGTGGGTGCCGGGCTGGCAGTGCAACAGCTGACAGCACCCACATGGGATGCTGGTGCCGGTGCCATCCCAGTGCTTCACTTGCATCCTGAATACTCCAGCTGAATGAGGGTTGCCAGCACCTGGACTAAGCTGGAGGTTTCACCTCCAAAAGCTTTTCTGTGTTCTGAGTGTGGTGATGGGAAGGGAGTGTGGGAGTTGCTGCTGGAATCCCCAGCAGCGCTGCCTTGCAAAATGCTGATTAAGTTTTATGCTGCAATTGCAAGACAAGGTGACCTTCCTACCTCCCACCTGCCTAAAATCACAACTCTTTGAGGGACTTTGGACAGCAGCCTGGAGTGACAGGACAAGAGGAAATGCCTTCACACTGACAAAGTGTAGGATTAGATTGGATATTAGGCAGAAATTCTTCACTGTGAGGGTGGTGAGGCACTGGCCTCAGAGAAGTTGTAGCTGTCTCATCCCTGGAAGTGTTCAAGACCAGGTTGGATGGGGCTTGGAGCAATCTGGTCTAGTGGAAGGTGTCCCTGCCCGTGGCAGGGGGGTGTAACGAGAGGATCTTTAAGGTCCCTTCCAACTCAAACCATTCTAGGATTCTTTGTCAGCTGCATTGGTGGGATTTTCCCATGTTTCACCCCAAAGCCAGGAGAGGATGGGGAGATCCAGCCCCAAAGCAAAGCTCGAGCACAGCAAGAGGCACGGCTCTGCACTGCAGATCCACTGCAGACAAGGGCCAGCCCCAAATTCCCTGAACACTGCTGTCAAACCTTCCGGCACGGCCCTAAATCCACCAGGACTTACCTGGCTCCAGCTGGCCGAGCAAGCTGAAGCAGAGAAAGTGAGTCAAAGTCTCTCCTACTTGGGGAAAAAAAAAGAATAAGAGAAGTCTCCATAAATCTTGAGCTACTTACTGATGGAGAGGACTCCCCTCCTCCTGCTCCACACACTGTGGCACAAATTATGGCCCAACTTCACTGTTGTTCAGTGATGAACATCTGAAAATGCTGTGACAGATGAGAGAAGGGATGATTTAACAGCCATAAATCCAGCCAGCTTAGAGGTGTTTTTACAACCAAACCCATCTTGAATCCCCTCTGTTATGAATACTTATCACTCCCAGACACTGCTACAATGGAAAGATTTTTAACAGCTTTAATAGAGATGCAATAAAACCCCCAGAGCCCGGCAAGCAGACGGCCTTTGATCCCTCCCGAGGGAGGGAGAGGGGCTGAGAGCTGCTCACTGTACTCAGGCTTGAAGGACCAGAGCTGGAGCAGCCACTGGGCCACTGCTGATCCTGGGTTTAATGGATGGGTGGCATCATCCCAGAGCTGGATCAGTTTTCCTAAAGCTGCTGCACGGTGTAGCTAATACCCCACAGTGAAGAATGGGGAGATGGGCTGTGGCTGGAATGCCCAGCACCTTCCTGCTCTTGCCTTTCCCAGGGTCTCCTCCTGCCATTCCCCACATCACACCTGGTCTAACCCACCCTCAGGGATTTTAAAATGAGGGTCATTTCAGCTCAACCAACAACCCCCCTGGGTGGGCTGACACCCCTCAGCTGCCTCTCACTGCTTTTAATGCAGCGCTTTTTAATTCATTAATGATTAAATGGGCTTAATGACCACCACACAACGAGCAGGACAGGGACACTGCTCCCAGGACACCGCCCAGCTCCGGGTTAACTCACCATGGATCTCACTCCCTCACAGTTTGGGATTAAGTGGCCAGAGATCTCCTTCCCTCTTGCTATGCCTGCTGCCCCTATAACCTCTCAACACCCTTCTGCAAGCACCCAGCCTGCAAAACCAGGAACAGGGAGGTGCTGGGGTGCAGCCACTGCAAAGGGCACCCAGTGCTGAGCAAATACCTGAGGAATAAGCCCCTCCTTCCTCATACACACAAACTTATCAGGCACAGCAAGGTGATAAGGAATTCAGCAGATGGAAGGAACAAAAGTGATCCCAGGGCATGTGGGTGGCTCCTGGTTTTCCATAGCTGGGCAGTCCACATCCAGGTAAAACACCAGGTAAAACCTCTGAGCATGAGCTTTGGGGATGGTGGTTTCTGTGGAGGGTAATTAAAATAAAAAGGAGTGGGGCAAGTTCCTTCCTAAGAGAAACGTGGCCACAAAACCCTCCCCTTGGGCTACCAAGTGAGAAACCAGCCCTGCAGGGCAAGGAACAGGCTCAGCTTGGCCATATGGAGACCCAAGGGGACGTGGACTCTGAAGCCTGGGTGGAGGATGACACTCCCAGCCCGTTAACCTAAGGGAACATCTTTTTTTAATAGGATAATAGTGAGTAATTGATTTTTAAATACACTGAAATCAAATGTCCTGAGGCCAGAGCAGGATCTCAGCTCTGTCATCAACTCAGTGGTGACTGGCAGAGATTGAGAGCACAGGGGAAAAGAAAATAAAAATTAAATCTCCTTCATGTGCCTCTCTGGCTCCGGGGCAAATGCTAAAGTCTCTGTAAAAGGTGCATCAATTTTTCTCTATTGAAAAATAGGTCAGCAAAAGACAGATGATGATGAGGGCAGAACTGGGAAGGCACCAGGGACATCGAGGCCAAGCAGGAAGCATGGAGAAGATCCATTGGTTAAAACACATGACAACAGTGGAGCAAAAAAAATTAATATTTAAGGTAATTTATTCCAATCTCTCTCTCTCTCTCACCCCATCCTTCACACAGTCCCGGCCAAGAAGGGTTTATGGATATTTTTTATTTTATTTTAATTATTTTTTTAATAGAAAAATACACATGCAAATAATATACACTTCAGCGCTGAACTTCTTTTTTCATGTTGGGAAAAAAAAATAATAAAGAAACAAAGGAGGATTTGGGGAAGACCTGAGTGGAGACAGATACAGGGATGTCATGGGGATAGGATGCTCCAGGATGCTGAGCTGCCTGTGGTCCAGCACATCCTGTCCATCAGGAAGGTGTTCATGGAGCTGAGGGGCTGCTGGAGGGACCAATGTCTGCCCCTCACCCCGGCAAAAAACCTTCTCCAGTAACTCTATCCAGGTTTGGGAATGGCCAAGGGAAAATTTGTGCTGAATCCGTCCTTCCTACAAGACCCAACGTGGAGCCAACTCCCATCCCCAGCAGCAAGGGAAGCCCAGCTTAGGTAAAAGCATCACTTTGATGCTCAGAAATAATACCAGAAACTAAGAGCTACATGGAAAAAATACCATTTTATGCTATTTATCCTACAGGATACAGATGGCAGCATGGGGAAAAATGGACTGATGGTTTCTTGAAACCTACACTTGTGTTTCAAGATGATGTTTTTGGGGTGAGACTGAGTGTTGGACCTTTGGCTGAGCAGGGCTGGGGGTTTCTGACCCTATGGGATGCTCCTTGCAGAGGAGAGCAGTGATGTCCCCGTGTCCCCAGCGATGTCCTCATGTCCCCAGCCTCTCTGCAACCACCACGCCAAGATCCATGGGGAAAAATCAGATATGCTGCACAGTGGGAGCTGCCATCCCTTGAGCAGAATGGGAGATGTCCTTAAGACAGGGCTATTTCAGGTTTGATGGATGATCAGCTGGAGCAAAGGGGCTGGGGAAGGAGGGGACACCGAGGAGCAGCCCGGGGAAGGAGAGCGATTAATCTGCTACCACGGTCACTGCGGGAAGCCAGGAGGCTTTGGGAAATGTCACAATCCAGCGACATCCCAACACTGACAGGGCAGCAGGGAGCAGGATGATGTGCTTTGCTGCCTCCTCCCAAGCCACGAGGTTCTCCTCTGCCTCCTCTTCCCACAATCCTGCCCAAGGCCATGGCTTTTTTCCTACTGATCCAGGCTAATGATATGAAGCAAACTGTGTTTCCTCTTTGCCCAGAGGTACAAAACCACACAGGCAGTGCAGAGAAGGTTTCCCAAGGGAAAGATTTCCTTCCAGCTCCCAAGGAGCTGTATAGTGAGCACAGCAGCAGCACTTTGCCAGCCCCATCTCTGCTCCCACCAACCCCTCGCACTGCCCGTGTCCCCAGCCAGTGGTGACATCCCTGGATACACAACACAACCTGAGTGACTCAGAGCCTCCTGTTGGCTGCTGCATCCCATCATCCTCCTCAGCAGCTGGGACAAACCCACATGTTCCCAGCACCCAGTGCCTCACTACAGACATATGGAGATGGATCAAACTGGGGGCAGAGCCGGCTGCTCCCCCCGGCACTGGCTTCCTCGGTGGCTGGATACAGCCCCAGCGCCTGGATGTGATCCCTGCCCTCTCCTCCTGCATCCCTAGAACAGTTCCAGCATCTGCTGCGCTCATCAAGGGGATGGCAGCAGGGAAAAGCAGCCTTGGATACCTCTGGATTTACCACCATCCACGGCAGCCTTGGAAAAGCATCGAGCTGCAAACACTGGAGACCACAACAGCCTTTCATGGGGAGGCTGAAGACTGAGTGCCTGGGGGCTGCACAGTCGCTCTCTTTCTGCTTTTGCCTTGTGATTTGTTTTGCTTTTTAACTGACAAAGTTCACTTTTGGGACTGTCTACTCTGAAAATAGAGGCAGGAGGGTCTGGCAAGGGCAGGGGGCTCTTCGGCTCCTATGTCTACAGGCTGCCCTGGTGCAGCTCTAAAGTTTGGTGGATGATCATGCAGGTTTTATTGCAGCTTGTGTGTGTGATTTTTGTTGTAAGTATCCCAGCTTCAGTCTCAGGTAGCCCCGGAGGTGGGTTTCTCTCCCCTCCCCACCTGTCCGGCTGCCGTCTCTCCATCGCCACGTGCCAGCCAGGAGGCTACTCGGTGGCCATCTGCTCGATGTGGTCACTGAGCAGCTTGTATTGCTCTGCAGAGGAGAAAGAAAAGAGCTCTGGGAGGGTGCTGAACCACCCCATCTATGCTTCATCCCTCCAGGACCCCATGATGGGGGTGCACATCCCTTGGGATCTCCCCTACCTTCATCCAAATTGCCGATGGTCGCCTGCTTCTTCAGGAAGTCGCTGCAGAGCTTCTTGTTGAGGCCGAACGCCAGCATGTTGTGAATGAAGGTGCTGAGGGAGAACAGAGATGCTCTTGGTGAGGGAAGGGCCAAGCTGGTCTTTCTTCCCCCCACATTCCTCTCCCTCTCCACAGCCCCTTGTGCCGGGCACTGGGGTGGTGCTCAGCTGTGGGAGAGCTCTCCCACACCCTTTGGCACCTGGATATTCAATATACGGGGCAGGAGCAGCTCCTAGGGGGAAGCTTCAAGCACCCTCCACACCATAAGGGATGTCCTCAGTGGGGGAGAATCTGTCAGGTGTCCCCCCTCCACAGCTGGTCCCCAGGAGGGCCAGTCCCCATGCCCTGCTCACCCCAGCTGCCCAAAGGTGATGTTCTCGTTGAAGCGCAGGCTGTCGTCACGCTCCTCCTGTGTCATGTGGCACCACTTCTCTCTGAAAGGCACAACTCCATCTGGCACCACCATCACCCCAGGACCCCCTGCCTGCCTTCTCCCACCCTGGGCCATGTTGCTGGAGGACAGGAGGCCATAAAGGGTTTCTCTTGTGCTGGATGAGCTCACAGCCTGCATCCATGTACAGATCTCCTGCCCTGGGGCAAAGCAAGAGATGCCCCAGGAAAAGGTCTTGAAAGGCCTCGATTAAGAGCTAAAACTAGCATTGACTGCTCCAGCACAGAGCTCACCTTCGGTGCCATTGCTTCAGCGAGGGGGATGAGGAGGAGGCAGGGGGATGGCCATCCCAGCAGGGCTCTGCTGAAGCCCCCCAAACTGGAAGGGGTGCCAGAGGGGTTACCAGGCACCTCTTCCCCCATCTGCAGCAGGGCTCCAACTCCCTGAACCCCAAGCAAGCTGCTCCCCAAACATACCTCCCCCTCTGACAGCGCAGGGGGTTCCCATACCCCTCCCCATGGCCCCTCTCCAGGGCTGATGTGCCAAAATCCCAGTGGTCCCCTGAGGATGCCCCGGCTCCACTCCAGCTCCCTGCAACTGCAGCATTGCCTTAAAGGATGGAGGTTTTTAAGCTCTAGATGTTTGCAACCAGCTCTAGGCAGTGGCAGGAGTCCCCATGCCAGGAATAAAGCCTGTGCCTCAGGGATGTCCCTGGGGTGGTGGCAGGGGGCTCAGTGCATGCATGCCAGGAAAACTACAGCTCCACAGTGAAGCCAGGCCCTTCCTGAGAAGTCAGGTGAGGTTACAGCCAAGGATGAAATGAGGAAAAGCAAGGAAAAACAGGGATAGGAAGAAGAAAAATAGCTCTATGGAGGAGAAGGAAGAGGAGAACACCAGGAGCAGAACACACATTTGTGGCTTGCGGGAATGCCAAGCAGCAGGGGGGGTTCTGTGTTGGGTGGAAAGTACAGCTGGGACAAGGGGGTCTCACCCTAAATTCAGTGAGGTTGGCTCAGCCCAGTGCACATTTGTGTGGCTGAAACTGGAAGAGGATGAGTGTTCAGCCAGGCTGACCTCATGAAGGGAGCCCGTCCTCGTTAACCCAGCCCAGCCTGGGTGTGCGAAGCTTTTAAGCTGAGCCTTCATTTACCAGCTCATATTTATAGGGCTCTGGAAACACGTACAATATGTTTAAAAGGATTTAAAAAAAAAAAAAAGGTGTAATTTCTCCCAGATAAAGCTTACAATAACAAATAAAACCCACAGCCAAATGTGGAGGCTGAAAAGAGAGGAGAAAAATTAAGGGGCTTTGAAATCTGGAAGCAAAACTTCACAGAACCCACTGGCTCGCTTACAGAAGAAGCATGTTTGTAACATTTTTTTTCCTGCCTTTTTATGTTTTTGAGGGAGGAAGGAGGGAGAAAAAACATTATCAAAGTGACCCCCTCAAAAAAACTGGCTGTGTTTCTGGCTTATTACTGGGGAGTAACATGCCTGGGAAGGGGGAAAACCCACATGTGGCTCCACTCAAAGCCTTTGATCTTCATACTGGCCCAGCAGGGTAGGCTCAGGGGTGAGCAACCCCATGGGCTGTGGGGTTGTATTTTGGGGTATCCAGGAAAGCTTTGCAGTGACTGGAACTGGTGAGAACTGTTAATCAACTGCTCAGCATCACCCCTCTTCCAGCAGCAGCATTCCCCTCTCACAAATTTGCTCAGAGCAAATCTGAGCAGTGCTCGCTCCAAGCAATATTTGAGTTATCCTTTTGCCAATACATTCCTTAGCCACACGGAAGATTTACTGCCAGACTTCAAAGAACCCTCATCCTCTTGGTAATGCCACCACTTGGAGTGATTTGCTCCAAGATCCCATGCTCCAGCAAGGAGCAGTGACTGTCCTCTGCCCTGATGCCAGCTCGAGGCACGGATGGATGTGGCTCCAAGGACATGATCCCAGTTGTGACATGCAGCCCCCATTTGCATTTTTAATTTTACAAAGGGATGGCAGCAAAAGAGTGCATTAAAAAAAAAACCAAAAAGGACCAGCTTTTCCAGCTGGCAAAGGATCCTCAGCACCTCTATGTGGCAGGAGAAGCCAGGAGCAAGCGGGAAGGACAGGAGAGGGGGATGCTTTCTCCACAAAGAGACTCAGTTCATGTCCAAAACCTGCCCAGAGGGATGTTCCCAGCAAAATCTCACAGCTTAAAACTATTCATGTTTCTTTTCAAAAACCACATTAAAGAGGAACCACTTTAAACCTCTCTGGCCCTTCGGTGAGGGTGATGCTCATGGTCAAACCTTTGGCAGCCGTTCCTCACCAGTGGAGAAAGGACCTTCCAGAGCCCCCCAAAACACTTTACTCCCCTCCCCAGGGCAGGATTTGGACCTAAAGTGAGCATCAGCCTCTGGACACTAATGAAGTACAGGGACAGACACACCTCTTCTCCTCTTCCTCCCCAGTGTTCCCTCTGGAGCGGCAGCAGAAACGGGGCCGACAAAAGTGGTGCGTGAAAAGATCATGCAAGACAGAGGGATGGAGGGGAACGGAGAGAAGAAGAGATGGAAGAAGGTTGTTAGAAGGCAGAGAGAAAGGAAAGAGAGAGAAAAAGAGGAGTTTAGTTCTGATTCCCTTCCCCCCCCCCCCCCCCTCCCCACACAGAGGAGAAAAATCCTCCCCAGGTCTCGCTGCAGCCCCAGGAGGACACGACCCAGCCACCCCAGAGATGCCCTGGGCACCCCACAGAGATGGGGTACCCCATCCCCAGGGACCCTCTGAACACCTGCCATGGCCAAGCATCAACCTGGAATTTCAAACCTAGCCCTCACCAACCACCTTCTCCTGCCAGGGATTTCAATCCTCGGTCCATCAAGCAGCACCCCGGTTCACCCAGTGGCTCCTGTTATCCTCTGCAGAGGACTACGAGGGGGGTCACCACCACCTTCCAACCCCCTCTGAGATACTCAGGATACTCCAGGCTGCAGCTCCCAAAGCTCATTTGTTAGTCAGGCTTGTTTCTGCAGCAGAGGCAGACTCAGCCATCAGATTAATTGGGAAAGGCACCCGGAGCAGAGAGCAGCTGCCGGTGGCGTATGTCCTTGTGAGACATTTGCTGCTGCTAATTTGGGGCTTAATCAAAGCAAATGCAGTTATGGTTCCATTACTGTTCAATAGCCTCTTTCAGTGCTTGCTAGGGAAAAAAAGGAAGAGCATTAAAGAGGAAAAAAGGGATTGATCAGTGCACTGAGCCTGGCAGAGCATCCCAGGGTGAGAGCCAGAGCTGCTGTGGCTTAGCTCAGGATTTGGGGAGGACACAGGCAGACTGGCTGCTTCAAGAGGTGCTGTCAGTGCTCAGAAAAGGAGCTGCTCGAATGCTGAGCTCGAGGACTCTCACCCTGAGAGCTCAAAGCCTCAAGGCACTCACAGACAGCGGGAGGGTCTGGCTTCGGAGCAGGGAAACTGCAGTCGAGAGGAGGGAATTGTTTGAGCCCTCACAGCAGCCCCGTGGGGGAGCAAGAGATGGGCATGAGCCTAGAGAGTGTCTCACCCACCCCTGCACCCCGAGGAGTCCCCATGCCCAGGCACAGCCACCCTGTGACACGAGCAGCCCCTTCCACTTGCAGGGTTTGTCCCAGTCCTCCCAGCTCTCAGGGCTGGTCCTGCTGCCATCCCCAGCTCTTGTCCTTGTGGGTTCCCCAGGGTTGGTCACCGTAGCCCTCCTGAAGACAGCAGGGACGGGACATCCCCTCCCATCCACTGCACCTCCCTGAGGGCTGCACCAAGCATCTCCCAGATCTGCTGGCAAACAGCACCAACAGCCCAAACCCTGGCTGGGATTTCTGGGCATACTTCTAGGGCTTTGTTCTTCCAAAACCAATACAAAATGAGCAAGAAAACCTTCACGCTCCCAAATCCCTACGAGGATGTGGATCTCACCTGCCCACCCCACCACCCAGTGGTCCCCAGCAGCTTTGCAATCAGGAGTGGAAAGCAGAGCGTTTCCCCATAGTTGTTCATGCTTAGGCCTTAGACCTTGGGGGGCCTGGAGGGGACACAGAGTCTCCTTTTCCCACCAGGAATGTCCTACCTGGTGGTGGGGGATCGCTTCCTGCGCTCGCAGTGCACGGCATCAAAGAAGGCGGCATTCCAAAACCGCAGGTTGTGCCTGCAGGAGGGAGGGGAGATGTTGAGGAAGGTCACTGATATCTGATTTAGATTAGATAGAAGGAAGGTTTTTTTACAATTAGGGTGGTGAGGCCCTGGCACAGGTTGCCCAGAGAAGCTGTGGCTGCCCCATCCCTGGAAGTGCCCAAAGCCAGGTTGGATGGGGCTTGGAGCAAACTGGTCTAGTGGAAGTTGTCCCTGCCCATGGCAGGGGGGTGGAATGAGATAAGCTTTGAGGTTCCTTCCAAGCCAAACCAGTCTGTGATTCTATAATCCCCCCAAGCCTGTCCCCAAATCCTCTCAGGGCCAAGCTCACCCCCTTCCCAGGGGTCAGGAGGTGACTTGAGGATGGCCCAAACAAGTCTGGCAGATTTGATCCATTTTTGGACCAGCTCTTTTGTGGCTGCAAACATGCTCTCATTAGCACAAGGGATGTGCCAAAGCCCAAGGTCACCTCTGTTAGAGGCAGCAGCTTAAAGGCACTCATGAACATCTGGAGAACGTGTGGCACAGAAGGACAAACCCCCTCCCCATGGAGGCCAATGCCAAGCAGGAACCAGCTCGCCCCGGGGGCTTTACCAGATCGGCTGCTGCTTGAGGTGCATGTACAGGTAGATCTTCTCTCCTTTCTTCTCCTCCTCCTCTGGGCTCTGCACAGAAACTGGGTGGGGGACACAGTCACACGCCAAGGTCTGGACAACTCCCAGCTTTCCACCCAAGCAAAGATTTTATGCCCCCCCCCCTCAGCTTGGCATCTGAGAAGCAGTGATGGTTTGCAAACCAAACACTCATCTTCAATACATCTACAGCAACACGAAGAGGAGCTTTGGATGCTTTTTGTGGGCAGATATTAGCCCACTAACACTCAAGGGACTGGACCACTGGTTTGGCAGCACACACAGTGACTGGGGGAGACTGATGCACCACAAAAGCGCAGGGCAGTGGATGCCCAAACCTCTGCAGCCTGTGACACTGAGGACAAGCTCCTTGCAGGACAAGAGTTGTGATTGTTCTAAAACAAGGGACTCCAGCATTTCCATCCCTCTCTCCTTCCCCCAGGATGCCTTGACCATGCCCATTGCAGCAGTCCTGGCTCCACTCACCTGTCTTCTTCAGCTTCTCCTTCGGTTTGTCCTCACCTTCGCTGTGGCACAGAAAACAGTGTCAGCTCCCAAAAATCCTGTCCCCCCCGACAGCCCATGATGCCCCTGGTGAAGGAAGCACCCTCATTTGAAAGACCCCCTACTCCCGTGCCATTTTCCCTGGGGCCAGAAAGGTGACTAGGAGGTGGTGGTGTCCATCCCAGTCAGACCCAGTACAGAGATGACGCAGAAGACCATGATTCTGGAACCACATAACTCCACACCCAAGGGACGCAGGACTCCCAGACCATGAGGTGACAATGGCTAGTGCACAAAGCATGGGACCAGGCTAGAGACCACCTTCCCATGGCCATGGTAGCCCAGGAGGTTTCTGTTTTGGTCACAGCCCCAGCCCACCCCGCCCACCCAATGGAGGAGTACCCACTCGCTCTTTTTGGTGGCAGGACCCTTCAGTTTGGTCTCCAGGCCCCCAAAGAAGCCCTTGACGTTCTCTGTCTTGGCTGATGTGTTTTTCAGCAGCCGCTCTGCGATGTCCTTCTTCTCTGCCAGCCACGTGTTCGCCGACTTCAGGTACGAGTCGATGCTGCCCGTGGGCTTCTCCTTGGCCTCCAAGGGCAGAGCGTGGGGCTTGCCTGGGGGACACACATCAGCAGTTCAGTGAGTTCCATGGTCCTGAGTGCTGACAGCTCCTGGGGGACTTGCTCCATCTACAAGATGCACCACGAAGACCAGGAGCCAGACGGAAACACCCAAGATCCTATCCCACCCCAATTCCTGTAGGTCTTTATCTTCATCCACATTTTGGGTAGAAAATCCAGCCCCCCGTGGAGGAGTGGCCACTACACACCAAGTATCAAGCCAAGGTGCTTCTGGGCTGGGGTGTTCACATCCTACACCCAGGGTTGGGGAACATCTGGGGGTTGTCACATGCGAACATCCCTGGCTAGAATGCCAGTGCCAATGCCAAACCAGCATCCCCATGAGCTACCACCCCCAGCAAGGGGCTCTGCCAGGTATCCATAGATTTTCAGACGTGGAGGCTCTTTTCCACTTCGTATCAGCGTCACCCAGAAGAAGGCGAGCTGGGGTGCCCCTCCACCACACTTCCCATGCACAGGGCTCACATCACACAGGTCCCCAGCACCAGCAAAGCCTGCACAAGGGTGCAGATGCCTCTTACCTATGTAGTAGTAGGTGAAACACATGGTCATGAGGTTCTTGGCAGGGCTGAAATCATCCATCTGGTGACACCTGACATGGAGGGAGGATTCAGTGAAGACACCCAGTGATGGAAAATCAGCCTCATGGCTCTGATCTCAGGGGCTTTTGGTGGTTGCAACAAAGCCCCAGACTCTCCCCAGGACTTACTCAAACAGCACGAGGGCGAATGACTGCATCAGGCGGTAGAAGGTCTGCTCTGAGACACACTTGGAGTTGCAGCGCTGCAGAGACAGAGCCCAGGGATCAGCACAGCAGCAAGAACAGCCTCAGCCCACCCTGGGACCTCCACCATGGGACATGGGCAAAGAGTACACACAGCTTGGCTCCCCCTCAGAAACAGCAGTTTGCCTCTCTGGATGGTTCTTTTAGGGAATAGGGCATTTCCAAGTGCTGGTGGGATTCAATTTTAAATAAAACAAATCAGTTCTTTCCCACATTGCACTAAGTACGTATTCATCTGCCTTGAGATGCATTTATTCACTCCTGTACTCCTTGTGCTGAGGTTCCTCCCTTTCCTCAAGTTTCTGCCCTCCAAAAATACTGCTTTGGGGTACAGTAAATTCCCCTGGCCTGGTTTGATCCCTGTATGGGCCATTCACTTAAGAGTTGGACTCGATGATCCTTGTGGGTCCCTTTCAACTCAGAATATTCTGTGATTCTGTCTGTGATTCTATGATTCTGACCCTCCTGCCCAGGCTGTTCAACAGTCTAGTGAAGGATCCCTGCTCCCTCCCCCTCACTCCCCTTACCTGGGCGCTCACATATCTCGCGAACCACTCCCTGCCCTTCCCATTCTCGCTGCTGCAGAGCTCACCAAACCTGGCCTTCTCCTCTTGGTCCAAATCCTCTCTGAAATGAGGAAAAATTTAAAAAACACCATTGAAGCTAAGGATGTGACCGGCGTCCCCCAGCCAGCCAGCACAGCTGCGCTCCCCCACATCATCCCTCAGCAGCAACAACCTGGCACTGCGATGCCGGGAGGAAGGCAGAGGAAGAGGGGAATGGAAGCATCCATTTTGTCATCCCTCGGCTTACGCTGCTCTTTTATTCCTCCCTGGCAGGGAGGGAAACTAAAGGCAGAGGGAGAAGGGAAGAGCCAAGGACGGCGCGAGCAGAAACTGAGCTCCAGAGACAGGCGCGGTGCCCCAGAGCGAAAACAAGCCCTGTTGCTGCTCATCACGCTCCGTCTGCTCGATCCTGCTTGACGCGCTGAGACACCACGTTACAGAGACCACAGGGATGGGGACAGAGCCCAGAGGGGGTCCCGGGGCATGTGTGAGCCACCGGCATTTGCACGGGCATCAGCAGAGATGTGCAGTGTGGAGAGGAGATGGAGACCCCCGGCACGGTGAGCCCCCTGGCACAGCGAGCCCCTGGCATGGGAAAGGGGACAAAGAAGAGGGGAGGGAAGATGGGGGTGGAAGATGAGCTGGGATGTGCTCAGGAGAGGGGTGCAAGCCAAAGCCTGCATGCCCTCTTAGCTCTGATGCTGTGGAGCAACAAGGTGCATCAGCCAAGCCCAGGGAAGGACACAAACCGATGCTCTCGGAGTGGGAAAGCAGCCAGATCTCATTCCATGGGATGTTCCCTGGCAGCAGGCTCATCAGCACTCACTGGCCCTGCTTGCTTACCCCCCGGTGAAGATCTTCTCCACGTAGTGCCGCATGAACTCCCGGCGCTCGGCCATCGCCTCGTCCCGCGCCGACTCCGTGCTCTGGCTGGAGGAGAAGGACTCGTTGGAGGAGGAGCGGTGGTAGCCACTCCAGTGCCTGGGAGAGTCACCCATGTCATTCTCGCTGTCCGCCGACTCGGTGGCATCGCTCTCCTCCCCGGCCACGTCCCCTGTGTCCCCCAGGTGCCCGTTCCCTGCATCTCCCAGGTGCCCGTTGTCACTGGGGGCAGTGGGAGGAGCGGGCTCTGAGGGGTCGCAGGTGGGTGTTTCAGCATCAAAGTCAATGAGGTTCCCCACAGGCACATCTACAGGGGCCTCCATGGCTCTCCTGGGGGATGTGGTGGTGTTGGAGGGACTTGCTCCTTGTCCTTCTGCCCCTCACTGAGGTGTGAAGGCCATCGCAGGCAGGATGCTGGCTAAGGCAGGCAGGACCTTCTGAGGGGGCACAGGTTAGCACAGGACATCTGAAAGACAGAGGGAGGATGAGAGTGAGGACAGGTCCCCAGAGAACCACCACCATGGACCTTGGGGAAGGCCACCACCTACGATGTCCCCAGGATGTCCATCAGCAGTGGAGGGAAAGGACAGGGACACACCAGGCAGACAGGGCTGGCTGCTCTCCATCAGCCACGTGAATCAGCAAACCCATGCAGTGCTCATGTGCTTTCAGCACAGTTCAAGAGGGTTTTCCATCCTTTAGCCCAGAAAAGAGACAGTTTGAGTCCGAGCTCCATATGTCATATTTGGGATGTGACATCTCGTGGTCTGACGGGCAAAACTGGGCTGGCGTGAGCCAGCAGCTGGCAACACACTGGGGATTCTCCAGGGCAGCCCTGGAGAAACACCCTCCTCTCTCCTGCCTTCCTCTCTGCTCATGGGTCTGTCTGACCCCGTTTGGAAAGGGGATCATCTCCAGGGTGGAGCATCCCAGCGCTAAACACACATTGACTTAAATGGGGAATGGAAAGGAGATGCTGGACACAACAGAAACCGTAATGGGATGAGGACATAAGGTTCTGAACTGCAAATAATTACTTTTGGCATCCAACCCAAGTTGCAAAGGTCCTACAGAGGAGGTACAGAGGCCACAGGCAGCTCTGCTCCAGGAGCACCTGCTGGCAATGGACCACAATGCTCCAGCACATGCCCATCCCAGACAGCACCTCGGCAGCTGCTGTGCAGCAAAAAGGGCAAAGAAAGGGCTGCCCTGAAACTGCTTCTTCATCACAGAGTCACTCACGTCCTCTGTGAGAATGTTTCTGCCCCAGGAGGTGGCAAATGATGGCATCTGAGAAGGGACCCTGGTACAAGCAGCCCCACTGCAGCGTCCAGGCACGGGGCCAGTACAAGGTGGCACAGGAGCAGAGACAGCAGCACAGGTGACAGGTAACAGTGACAAACCTAGCACGACAGCAACATTGACACGGCCCCACTGCCTTCCAGGGAACTGAACCCAGGACACAGGCAACCAGCCTAGAGCAAAAGTACCCAGATTTATTAGCATACCCCAAAGGACAAATGTCCAGTTCATCAGACAAAAAAAGAGTTCAAAATAAAACCAAATCTGACGTGTTTCACTGAGCAGAACACAGTGTCCCTGGGAAAATAACCCCCGGGGTGCAGGAGGAGCACCTTCCTCCTCCTCCTTCTCATCCCCAGGGACCCCTTGGGGCAGTGGGGTGCTGAGACCCACAGGGGAATAAAACACTGCACCCTCTCTGAGCATCAGATAGCTGGGAAAGTCCCTTGTCCCACAGTCCCCAGGGCTGAGAAATGGCAGGGACAGAAAGTCAAGTCACCTCAGGTGGCAGAAATTTGGACACCAGCATGCACCCACCACAAGCAATCACCTCCCCCTCCACTGGCAGCCTGTTCTCCCTGCTTCCCTCACACCAAAGACACTCTCTCCTCACACACACCTGAACCTGCCTCCTGGGAGAGCCACGTGGACACTGCTGCGCTCAGGGAGCTGCCAAGGCCTCTCCCTCTGTCGGGAGAGGAGCAGCCCAGAGGCTGCGGCACAGCAGGGACTGGCGGGGTGCCCGTGGGGAGCCAGCCAGCTGCAGCCCAGCTCGGCATTCCCGGCAACCTGACACCTCCAACCACCCCGCGAGCTGCAGGGACCTCGCTGTGATCCATCCATCCATGTACCCACCCATCCATGCATCCATCCCTCTGTCCCCCACCCTTCCTGCTCCCAAGGCAGCTGCAAAGTCCCTTTTGGCACCGATGGAGAGAAGGCTCTGGGGAGACCTGAGAGCCCCTTCCAGTGCCTAAAGGTGCTCCAAGAAAGCTGGAGACGGACTTAGGACAAATCCTGGAGTGACAGGACAAGGGGGAATGGCTTCACACTGACAGGACAGGGTTAGATGGGATATTGGGAAGAAATGCTTCCCTGGGAGGGTGGGGAGGCCCTGGCACAGGTTGCCCAGAGAAGCTGTGGCTGCCCCATCCCTGGAAGTGTCCAAGGCCAGGCTGGATGGGGCTTGGAGCAGCCTGGGATAGTGGAAGGTGTCCCTGCCCATGGCAGAGGGTTGGAATGAGATGAGCTTTAAGGATCTCCCAGCACCCCTAAATCCTGCATGGTTTCCCTCTGGGGCTTTTTCCAGGTGTGCTGGACGCTGAGGTCAGGTTTGATGAGGGACCTCAGCAATTCACACCTGGGAAGTGGGGTCCAATCTCAGTTTGCTGTGATGGAAATCCCGGAGGGGAGCAGAATTTGACTAGTCTGAGGCCCAGCTCTCCTTACTTCCCAGCCACAAGGCTTGGATCCCCATGAGCTCCTTCCCACCCTGTCCCCAGAGCTGGATGACAAACTCAGATAATCCCTGTTATCAGCTCAGGCTGTGGGTGACATCCCACATAATGACAATGCTCGAACCCTCACTCACATCTGCATCCTACATGGAGACAGTGCTCCAGCCTGGAGCTGTCAGGATGATTAAAAACTGTAATTAAAGTGAAGAAACCTCTGGATGTCTTCTTGTAGCTGCAGGAGTCCATCCCTCCTGTCTCCTTGCTCCCTGGTTGCTGGATGGCACCTGGACACGTAGCTCAAGGGCTCTGAGAGCCCCAGGGACATTCAGCTCCAGGAAAGGGGGAAAGACACAATTAATATTCTCGCAGGACTCAGCTTGGCAGTCCAGAGGGGATGGCTCTGCTCCCTGGGACACTGTGCATGGACACAGGCACGAGCTCCGCAGAGATCTCCGGCAGTGCATCCATGCCCTGCCAAGGGATGTGGATGCCAAGGGCTGTGTTCATCCCGCTGCTGTGCGGGGGCAACAGATGCTCCTGCAGCACGTGGGCAGCATCTTGCCCTGACCAGGGCAGGGCTCGGGCTGCTCTGCAGCAGAGGTTGTTTAAACACATCCCATGTTTCTGTTTCTCAGCTGTGTCATGAGACAAGTCCTTCCTGACCTGCGGGAAGAGGGTCAGAGCATTGCTGCCTCCTCCCATCCCACATCCTGTTGCCCTGGGGAGGATGCAGCCCTGATGCAGAGGGATACACAGGGAGTCACCACTGCTGGAGGGACAGGGAAAAGTGCCATTTCCCAGTGCTGGCACTTTTCCACACTGCAGCCCACCATGGAGATCCACATTTGTCCGCTCGCCCTGTGCACAGCACACCCAAGTCCCAGGGGCTTGAGTTGCCCACCATGAAGCTGCTATGTGGAGTCTGACACGGGAATGCCACTTGCTCCCGCTGGGTACACCACACAACCATCCCCCTCACTGCACCCACGGGTCTGTCCCAGCCAAGCACGTGCCACGGCGGGCACTGAGCCAGCCTGTCAGGGCTCTGCAAAGGCACCGTGGGCAAAGCTGTGTGCCTGCCAAGGAAAACTCCCTGTGCCGTAAGGGAACAGCCTGTTTCCTCCCAGGGAACTGGTCAGTCTTGTTCCCCTGTGTCTCTCCCACAGGGAGAACAGCCCAGCCACAGGGTCATGGCTGAGGGACGCAGACCCATTGAGTGCCAGACCCCTCAAACCACCCTATATCCGGAGGTACCGCAGCTACCCCATCCCAAAGAGCCCCACAGATGTTCAAACACACAAACCTCCTTGCTCAAACACTGGGACTTTGGAAAGCTGGAACTCCCCCACGCTGGGTCTGCCTGTCCCTGCTGTGGATCCGCTCTGCTCCCTGCACTGGCAGCAGGGACACACTCCCTGTTTGTCAGGGCTCGAGCTGTGCCCTCGCTGAGGCGCAGCCGTGCTGCAGCACTGCCCAGGAATCACTGCTCTGCAACTTCATAAAAATAATTCCCCGAATGCCAGGGGGGCTCTGAGTTGTGACCGGTGCTCAGCTGCGCTGGCACAGGTGGAGCAGAGACCACACACACTCGGTGCATGTCAGGGTCAGCACCCAGCTCTGCCCTGAGCCTGCACTGGGGTCCCTGCCCCTGATGCAGGAGGATTTTTGGCACGTGATGTGTGTTGGCCGACTGGGTCTTTTCCCCAGCGGCATCTCCTCTCCTGACCCCAGTGTCAGGGCACTGCTGCCGGGTGGGCAGCACAGGCAGGATCTTTCCCCTTCCCAAAACCAACTTTAACCCACACGGGGCACTGTATTGAACCATCTCGCTCGTCCCTAATAACGGAGCCATTTCCAGGGAATCTGAAGCCCAGCAGCTCCCAGCTTGCTCCGCTTCCCAGAGAGCCCTTTCCCCCCGCTGCCATCAGACACCAGATGGCAGCTCCCCATTCGCCTGGACTTCAGAGGGGAATTAAATGTCTCTTGAATAGACCTGCGCTACGTAAGCCGGGCTTTTGTGCCGAGCAGCGGCTTCTCCTTTCACACTTGCAGCAGCACAGCCCTAACACCCCCCACGACACACACACACATCCCCAGGAGCCCCAAAACGCAGCTACTTATTGCACAATTCCCATTTTCACCAGCAAAATTCCATCCCGGGGGGCCAGGCTGTATTTTGGAAATGAGCTCCCCAAAAGGCACGGATGGTTTTCCCTGCCCTGAACACACTCGGTCCCCCACTCCCACGGCAGAAGCTGCCTCCAGCCCCTGTGGATGGGTTAAGGATGCAGTCGCCACGGCAGCACAGCTGAAGCCTTTTGCTGGTGGAGCCTGGGGACCCTCGGAGGACACGGGGACCCTCCATCCTTCCCAGGCAGGACGGATGGGTGCATCCAACCGATGTGCTGAGTTTAAAAGGAGGTGGGTGCTGACGGAAAAGCAGGTTACCACCACCCGGCGGGAGATGGGGAAAGAGGACGGATTAAACCCCAGCCGTGCCGAGGCCTGTCCTCGCGCGGGGTCACAGCGGAGCTGGTGTCCCCTGTCCCCGTCCTCCCTCCTTCCTTCCCTTCGCTTTTACCTGCACCCAGGAGCCTCGGAGCAGCCTGGCTCGCCGGTGGGTCAGCAGCATCCGGCAGGGCTGTGTCCGGCGTGGGCGCCGGCGGTGGATGCGGGGCAGGGACGATGCGATCCCTCCCTCCGGAGCCCCGGCGCATCGCGGGTGCCCACGCAGCACGCACGGCTGCGCGCACAGCTCGGCTGGCGGCTCCCGGGAAAGGCAAGGGAAAACCTCATTGTGTAATTTGGCCACGGCTTTCACGGCCGGCCGAGCGCCGATGTCTCTCCCGAGAGCCGCGCCGGCCCCTTTTCCTGCGGCAGCGGGCCAGCGCTCAGCCCCCGAGCGAGCAGGGCCCCCCGGGAGGATTCCCACACCGAGACCGTCACCCCCCAAAAACAGCCTGTGCAATGCCCTGTTCGCTCAGACATCCCAAATGTTAACCAGAATCAGGTGGTATCCCCCTCATGGAGGAATTCCCCAGCCCAAACCAGCCTGTGCACTCACATATCTGACATAGTAACCAAAATTAGGTGGGGTCCCCCTCAAAGAGTTCTCCAGACCAAAACATCCTGTGCAAGCCTCTGCACTTGCAGATATCCAAAATATTAACCAAAATTAGGTGGGTCCCCATCAAAAGGGAATTCTAACACTCAAAGCAGCCTGTGCAAGCCCCTGTGCATAATGACACCTGAAATATTAACCAAAATTAGGGGGAATCCCCATCAAAGGGGGGTTCTCCAGCCCTTTCCATCACCTTTAGCTGGTTTTTAAGCCTCCCCATCACTCGGACCCCTGAGGATTTTGAGTACCTGCTCTGCTCCTCCCAGGTGAGACACTATGGGGAAAAAAAATGCCAAATGAGATCAGAGGCGGGAAAGTTGCAGTGGGGAGGAGGAACTGGGTGGTGCAGCAACGGGACAAGGGCAATGCTCAGGGGAATTGCTGCCTGCTCGGAGGCAGCACCACTGGGGTCCAGCTTCGTTCCTGGCCCCCCAGAGAAAAAGCTCCAAGGTTTTCGTGGCAAAAGATGGGACAGAGGGAAAGGGTGAGAACTCTGGGAGGGATGTCCCAGAGGGGGTGTTACAAGCCTGAGTGGCAATTCTGGGGTGCTTTCAATGACGAGGAGTCTCTAATACAAAGAGAATTAAATGACTGTGTAGAGGAGGCCACCAACCCCTCCACTTCTGCCCTTGCCAGTATCTGTGCCAGGGCATCTCAGCCCTCCCAAAAGGACCCAGGCAATGCCTGCATTAGCCCAGCAGGTCTCTCTGAGGGTTGGGGGAGCAGCAGCCCCCGTCAGGCAGTGGAAGGCACTCCCTGACTGCAAGGGGAGGCTGGAACACCCCTCCCATTTGTGTCAGCCCAGTATCCTTAGTCCTGCTTTTCCTCCCTGCTCCAGCATCACCCCAACCCTGAGCAGAGTGCTTTTCCATGCATCAGAGCATCCCCCATGTACAGGGAAACATTGACTGCTGACCCAGCACACCCTGAAAGACTGGCAGCAGTAGCCAGTCCTGTTCTGATCCCCTTGGGGAGCAAAAACCAGGCTTGACTGTAAGAACAGCATCCTCCCCCTCTGGAGATTCCATGGGGGGATGGCCCATGGGCAGCAAACTGTATGAACAAAGGGAAATATTGCTGGGATGAGGATTGCAGCATCCCTGGCAAAGCCTGGCCAAACCCAGGTGCTGCCACATTAGGGCACCCTTGGAAGAGAGTCAAAGTCCTCCACGGGCATTTCAGTCCTCTGGAGCCAGGCAGGAGTGAGGGAGATGAGTGAGTCATTCCTGCCATGGATCATCCTCGTCAGGAGATCTCAGATGGTGCCAATTAGTGTGAAACTGCTCATTGCCCTCTTCAACCCCACACAGAGGGGATGCTGCCCCCCCCCCCCCATCATCATCACATCAGCCCACGGAGGAAACAAGGCGCTTGTGACACAACGTTTTAGCTCATCAGAAATCCGAGAGCATCACTAATCGACTGTCTGCCAGGGGTGATTATTATAATTAAGCCAGACTTCAGAAATTGCAAGTGACGTGTAAAAACACCTCCCAGATCCCCGATTTTTATATAACACAATGGGGAGGGTTTTAGTGCCTCCCCCTTGCCTGCTCTTGCTAGTTCGGTTTTCATGTGGATGCCTGATCTTTATTTATTTATTTTTATGTGCTCTGCTGTTGACCTAGGATTTGAAGCACAGGAGATGGAAACCCCAGCAGTGCACCAGCACACATCCTCCTGGCACCTGGAAGCGTTCAAGGCCAGGTTGGACAAGGCTTGGAGCAACATGGTCTAGTGAGTGTCCCTGCCTGTGGCAGGGGGTTGGAATGGGGTGATCTTCAAGATCTCTTTCAACCCAAACCATTCGATGGTTCTAGTAAGTTTTGTGCCTCTTCTCCCTGTTTCACCTCCACCTCCTCCACCTCAACTCACAGCCCTCCCCAGGAATTATTCCCCTTAACAAGGTGCTGGGAGATCATCTGCCCTGTTACTCTGCCATGGCTGGAAGCAGCCAAGGACCAGGGCAGCCCATTTCCACCAAGGGTCATGTTGGGTTATCAACCCTCCTGCACCCATATGAGATGTCCACGATTTTTTGAGCAGCTTGTGGAAACCTCTCCATGGTGGTTCCCCCAAAAACACTGTCACTCCTGGTAGGGCAACCCCTCTCCAAGCTCCATCCTCAGCCCAAAATTATCCCCCACAGCCTCCCTGTTTGGCAACCACATCTCTCCTCCAGCACCCTCCTCCCTCCTCAGTGCACTCAGAACCCATGGGCACCCACAGCCCCACCAGCGCCGGGGTTGCAGCTGCAGCGTTGGCACAGGGAGAGCTGCCTCTGACGTGGGTGTTCATCACTCCCTTCCCTCTCTGCAGACAAAGGCTCCGGGGGTGGCTGTGTCTGTCACACACGATAAGTGCCCTATTTTCCCTTCCCCATCACAACACGGCACGACTCCAGCAGCAGCAGTGACACAGCCGAGCTCGCATCTGCCAGGGATGGGTCTCCAGCACCAGGAGGGAGGCAGAGAGGAGGGTGGGTGCTGAGCAGAGAGTGACACCCCCACCTACTCGGCAGCTACAACAGGAAGCAGCTCTTTTGTGGAAGTTACTAAGGTATTGGGCAATTTTTTGCTTCACTCCCTTGTGCAGAGGGGCCAGGCACAAGGGCCAGGGGAAGAACAGCAGCTCTGAGAAGGAGCCAGGGTTTGGACAGCAGAGGGACCATAGAATAACAGAGTATCCTGAGTTGGAAGGGACCCACAAGGACCATCCAGCCCAAATCCTGGCCCTGCACAGGCCCAGCAATCCCACTCTGTCCCTCAGAGCGTTGTCCAAATACTCCTTGAGCTCTGTCAGCCTTGAGGCCGTGCCCACTGCCCTGGGGATCCTGGTCAGTGCCCAACCACCCTCTGGATGAGGAACCTTTACCCAATATCCAACCTAAACCTCCCCTAACACAACTTCATGTCATTCTCTCAGGTCCTGTCACAGAGAAGAGGTTTGTGCTGCCCCTCCACTTCCCCTCATGATGCAAAATCCCACTGTAAGGAATGGGGGCAGAGCAAGAGCAGGGAAAAACAAAATAAAAGCTCTGATAAAAGCCCCAAAGCCAAGGTCCTGTAACACCAATGGCCAGGCTGGCCCCACAGTGAGAGCTGAGTCTCCCAAAAGAGGGGCAACTGCTCTGGGTAGAGCTGTGCCACCAGCACAGCAGAGCTAAAGCACACAGAGAGGGACAAGGGCAACAGGATACTTCAACATCACCAAGTCTCTTGCACAAGGATAAATCAATTTGCATTAAAAAGACCCACAACAGGAAACCATCCAAGCCCCAAGGGATACTCACCCTCCTTGACCTCATGGGCTAAAAGATTTGGTTCCCAAGACAAGGAAGATATCAGGTTCCTGGTGCTGATCTGGACTCCAGAGCCTTCTCCCAGCCCAGACTCCCCTGCCCACCCCGCAAGCTCCAGGCCACTCCCTGAGCCTTCAAACCCAACACCCCAACACCAGCACAATGCAACAGAGTGTTGCCACACCATGTATGGTTGTGACACGGCTGCTAAAAACCTAAATAAGCTGCTCTTCCAGACTGGCCCTCTGCAAATCCCTCCTAATCCAATCTGGTTTATGGCATTAAGTTGGACCCTCCCGTACTGAACGCCCCTGTTTGCACAGCAGTTGGGAAAATCCTTCTGTTTCCTTATTCCTGGTTGACTCTCCAGTGCAGAAGTCACCAGAGCTTCCTTCTCATCATGTATGGAAGTGGCTAAGGACAGGGATATGCCTGCACTCCCAGCTTCACATCCCACTGGCACATCACCTGCATGTCACATCACTGGTCTGGGCATGGAAAACCTCCCTCTGTGCTGGTGTAAAGAGCCAGACAGAGCCAGGAGTTCTCCTTTGCTGAGATTTATGTGTTTTTAAAGAGTTTTCTCCACCTTATCCAAACACAGGGGAAGACCTGGACAAGCCCTGTGTTGACCTTCAGCTTCTCTCTAAATCTCAGCTGGGATCCAGGTTACAAACCAAGCCCCAGACCATGGCAATTTGGTGTGTTGTTCACACAGAAGATGCCAGAGCACACGGATAGGTTTTGGGGATGCCCTGCCCTCCCTGAGGCCATCCCACACCTGGATCCCATTCAGGAGGACATGGCTTACCCTTCTGCTGAGCAAAGCAGAGCTTGCCACAGGCTGTCAAAGCCACGCACCTCCATGATGCTAATTCCTTCAGGGAGGAAAAACCCTTCCCGTGTCTCCCCAGGGTCCTCTCAATGAGCAAACATCTGTCACAGCACGTGTGCTAGAGTTGCTCAGCAAGGCAGGCGAGTGAGGATGAAAGTGTTATAATTACCCTCAGCCTCCCTGGAATGTGCAGAGCACCAAAAAGTTATGCCACAGAAAAGGAAACCTATTTTTTCTTTCATAAAAGGAAAGCTGAGCCTATTTATAATGGGAAACACAGATGGCTGAGCTCACGCAGGCTTGAGCAGCAGGACTGGGGGGCTCCTCTCCCTCTGCTTCCCCTCCAGACACACCCAGATCATGTTTGGCTCCACCAAACTCTCAGTACAGGAATATCCAGGGCCTGTGTGGGCATTCGTGACTGGCATTCGTGACTACCATCACTTCCTGCAAGTCTGCATGGCCCTGGCAAAGAGCTCCAGGGGAATTCAATTCCCGGTAAACCAGTCCTTGGGAGCACGGAAAACCACACGTGGCGCACCAGCAGTGGCAGAGCTGGGAGGAAGGGGGTTGGTTTTGATCCCTCCCGCCCGTGCCAGGCAGCGGGATGGGTGAGGAGCGGGTGTGGGGCTGCTGGGAGGACAAAGGTTGCAGCTCAGTGTTCTGCTGTCCCAGTGTCACGGGGCTGGGGACCTCACCAGCATCATGCGGTGGCTCCCAGAGCTGCGTGAAAGGAGCCTTGGCATGGCAGGATATCCCTTGGTTCATGCAAACCAATGGGATTCACAGGAAAAGGCAGCCTGGAACTGCAGCTCAGCACTGGGCAAAACCCCACTGTGCCTCCACCAGCCTCCCCAAAACAAGCTGTTGGTGACACCTGCAGTGCTTGTGACACTTCAGCGCTTGCCCAGCACAGCACTTGTGTCCCATGTCCCCTCTCCCTTTCCCAGCTCAGTTACTAGAAGCCATGGATAAGCATCACCTCCAACTGCACCATGTTCCTCAGGCAGAGTGTGGTCCCTCACCACTACCCCACACACAGGAGAGGAGGTGGTGGGAGCCCCAGGATCCCCAGAGCATTTGGACATGAGCACAGGACGAGTGCAGGGGATGCTTAGGAGAGGGAGAGGCCACAGCACCAAAGGGAATGTCACCAGCTCAAGGGGACAGATGACTCGAGCCCAGGAATGCAGGTGTTAAGGGCGTGACATGCTGGCAGAGGACTGTTTCCCAATTTCCTGCTTTTATTTCCAAATTCTGACAAAGACTAGGATTCCTGAGAAAGCCACCTCACCCATCCTCTACTGAGCATCCTGTTCAGGTGTGACCTCCCTGCAGACCCCCCTGCTCTCCGTGTTCTCCTTCCCAACATCACCAGCACCTCTGCAATCCCCACCTTGCAACCCAGAGCATCAGCATTGCCATCGACTGCCCTGGTCAGCAGCAATGGGCAGGAACAGGGAGGACAAAAGAACCATTGCATTTCCAGAAAGGGAATCACTTTACCCCCAGGGAACTCCATCCCCAATTGTTTTGCATTAAGAGCTTCCAAATTCATGAGCAACATAACCAAGAAAAGGATAAAAGCAATTAAATTAACTCCAGGAGCCATGAGAGGCAACTTCACCTCACAGTCCTGCAGCTCTCTGTGATGCAGCATGTTCCTCCCAATGGGATCAGATGGGATAGGACAGGTTGAGATGGAATGGGATGAGATGCCAGCCAGCCAGTGCCAGTCACCTCCAAGTGATATTTCTTAACACAGACCAAATCTACCCAAACCAAACTCATTTCAAGTTGGAGTTGGAGCAAGTTGATCTTTAAGGTCCCTTCCAACCCAAACCATTCCATGATTCTATGATTTTACTAGCACCCTCCAAAGCTGCTTCCCCAGCACAACCCCCCATGCTCTCTGGAAGTGCCTTGTGCACTGTTATTTCCTTCCCAGCTCCAGCAGCCAGCAGTGACTCCCAGCTCTCTGTTTGTGTAAAGCTCCATCACATACCGGATAACAGCCCAACAAGGAATTTATAAATATCGTCTTTGGAGGCAGTAATTGTCACTCCAGCCATCTGTTAAACTGGGACCAGGCAGCAGTGGAGGGACAAATCCAGGGAATGGATATGTCACAGCGATGCTGTGGATGAGCCTCTGAGGGGGAGCAAGGGAAATACCACAATGTGGGGTCTCGTGGGAGCTGCACTTTGATCACTGACCCCTGGGGTCACCCTTCTCACCACCCGAAAAAATGCCCAGTTTTCAAACTACACCAAATACGCCAACTGTTACCATTCCACACCTCCTCCTTGCCATGGGAGGTGCAGGTCAGCACCCAGTATTTCCTCCCAGCAGACTCCACCAGCTTTGGCAGGTGGGATCAGCTGTGACACAGGGTGACACCCACCCTCCAGGCACCCCAAGGGGTCTCTCCAGGCCCAGCTCGCTCCCCAGGTTGCACCCCAGCCCCAAAATGCCCTTTACATTCAGCCCCAGCCCGCTCCCCAGGTTGCCCCTCAGCCCCCAAATACCCTTTACCTTCAGCCCCTGGACGGTGCCTCCTGGAGCTGCTCCTTCCCAAAGTGCCTGGCAGAGGCGATGCCCTGCGTGCCCAGTCCCGGGCAGACACAGCCTGGCGTGACAGGGGCAGTTCCGCCACCATTTACCGGTGTCCAATGATTAGTTAAAGCTGCAGCTGACAAAGTAAAGGCCAAACAAGGTGAGGCCGTGATGCACCTGGTGCTTTTCCCTCTCCCCGGGTGCCACCCCGACGTGCCGATGGAAGCTCCCGGAGGCACCGTGTGCTAAAACACAGCCACAGGCAGGACTGGAAAGACCTGTTGGTGCTCCTGCTGCCAGAGCCACGAGGACACAGGGCTGGGACAGGAGGTGTGGCAGAGGCCAGCAAAGCTGGTGTCACCACCCCTCCTGCCGTCACTGACACCCTGTGCTTGGCAAAGGGTTGGAGACACTTTAGCAGCCGGCTGGATGCATCCCACATCCCAGAGGGTGAGTCCAAACCTATTTAACCCCCTGTGAGGCTGTGCCCACTAAGGGAATACAACCATTTAATCTGTCTGGACGCCCCTGGCCTGTGGCTGGAACTCCCAAATGCTTGAGGAGTAACCCCTCATCCCAAATCCAGAGTGGATGGGATGCCCCAAGGCAGCTGCTTCCAATCCTCATCTCCCCTGCTCCAACTGCAGCACGAAGTGCCTGCAAACCAGAGCAGCCAGGGGGGAAAAAACCAGGAAAAAAAAGGAAAAAAAGGTAGCTTTATTTCTCCCTGACATTTAATAACCTTTATTGTCCTCTGAGCGGCAGTTTCCCATTCCAAGAGCCAGCAGCACGGCTGATCTTCCTCCAGGCTGGAAACTCTTTGGAGCCTGGCAGCTGCCCCATCTCCTCACCCTGCACTGACAGCCAGGAACCCCAAAGGGTTCAAAAGGCACAAAACAGAAGGAAACGCTGTGGGATGCTGGGATTGGGCTGTCTCTTCCGGAGCTCACTGTAAACCCTTCATCCCTGCTGCATCGCACAGCTCCGGGATTCACCCCACAGCATTCCCAGGCTGCTGGGGGTATTTTTCAGCACTGAGGTTGTACAAAAGATTCCAGGGACACAGCGGAGCATCCGACAACACGAATGAGGTATTTACCAGGCGAGGGGAAGAGTCCCTGACAACTCGCAGGAGGCAAAAGCAGGAATTAATGGTGCTGCAATTCCCACTGCCTCCGTCATTAGGGAAAGAAAATGCATTCGAGCAGCCTCACTCGAATGCACAAAGTAATTTGTTTTGAATTTAATGTCGTCCCGCTTCCTAGAGATGGGCTGAAGCTGGGAAAAGCCTCTGGTTGTATCAGCCATGCATCAGGGAAGATGGGAAGCAAAGGAGGGGATTTGAGGAGTTTTATAGAGGGGAAAACTCAGCTAAACCTGTTCCATGCTGGTGCTGCAAGAGGCTGTGGCTGCTAAAGTGTTACAGACATCATCACCCAGAGCTGCTGGCTAATAAAATTCCTAAAATCAGCTTAATATTGAATATAATTTTTTTATGAAGGGTGTCAGGAAGGTTTTCTCCTGATCACCAAACTCTGCACCACTAAACCAAACGTTGCAAGACAGCGGTGTCGCCTCACCTGAAAGCACAAGTTTTGGGGAGGACAGGAGAGGGAGGGGGGAAAACCCAGTTTTACCTGGGATTTAATCCTCTACTGGAGCCCTGAGCTTTGCACAAGGAGGTTGGGATTTTCCCCAGCATGACCTGCTGTGTTTCCTCCTCGGGGCCTCTTGTTTGCACAGGCGGCTGGAAACGTTTCCTCCTCCCGGCGCCATGAAAAACTCCGGGGGGAGCAGCCCGGATGGGCACCCACATCCCCGACTTCCCAGATCCCCAAAACACCACTAATTCAGGAATCAGATCGGCCCAGATCACACCCCCCCCCCTAAAACCTGCAGAGCTCCCCTGCACCTCCTGCTTCTGGCTTTTAATCCAAGAGCACGGCGGGGCCGTGTCAGGGTTGGTAATTCAAGTCAAATCTCCAGGTGCTGCTGGAATACAGAAATAATAAAATACAGACCTGGGGGTCCCACGGCAGCAAAATCGCTGGGTTTTTTCCTCCAGGGCTGGAACAAGGAAGAGATAAACCACGCTTGTTCCAGAGCACAGGCAAACAGCTGCTTATCACCACGTTTGCAGCCTCAAGGCTATTGAACAGTGTCAGGAAAAGTATTATTCCTCCCCGCTCGCGGGAAAGTTTCTATTTTTGGCCCCTCCGTCACAGGGAGCTGCTGCCTGCACCCGCTCTGGGCTGGGAGAGCAGCCAGCCCTGCATCCCCCAGGATCCCTGCAGAGCCCCTTCCTCCCCCCTGCCAAACAGCTCAATTTTGAGTAAAATAGAAACAGTTTTGGTTAAAACTTCAGTTCACTTTGATTTGATTTTTTTTTTGTTTGTCTTTTTGCCCTTGAAAGTGCATCTCTTCTGGGAGATCTCATTGGCATCCCAGGGGATGCTCGCCTGGCTCGGAGGTGTGACCCAGCCTAGAGAGGAGAAGGCTCTGGGGAGACCTTAGAGCTCCTTCCAGTGCCTAAAGGGGCTCCAAGAAGGCTGTAGAGGGACTTTGGACAAGGGCCTGGAGGGACAGGACAAAGGGGAATGGCTTCACACTTCAGGGAAGGGTTAGATGGGATATTGGGAAGAAATGCTTCCCTGGGAGGGTGGGGAGGCCCTGGCACAGGTTGCCCAGAGAAGCTGTGGCTGCCCCATCCCTGGAAGTGTCCAAGGCCAGGTTGGACAGAGTTTAAAGCAACCTGGTCTAGTGGAAGGTGTCCCTGCCCATGGCACGAGGTGGAACTGGATGGTTTTTAGGGTCCCTGCCAACCCAAACTGTTCTGGGATTGTATGATACCTGAAGGGCAGCTGCAAAAGGGCAGAGCCAGACCTCATGCTGGACTTTCCAGTGATGCTTCAGGGGGTTCAAGGTGGAAAATGGTGGATTCTGTGTCCTTGAGGGGAAGGAAAAAGACGCAGCTGATCAGAGCCAGTGCTGGTGACAGCCCTGCATGATGGGTAAGACACCGCCAAGTCCTTCTGCCAGCATATCTCTGACAGTCTCCTCCCTGCACAATTCCCTTGGCCAGAGGGAAGAGATCCATCCAATTCATCTCTCCAGTGGCTCTACTTCCCAGATCTCACCAGCTCACCTCAGCCACAGAGCTTCCACCAACCACTGCAGTGCCCAAATCCAAACCGTCAACACATGGAAAAAGCACAGTTTTGATGATTACGTTCTGTAGAACTGCGAGATCTCTAATTGAGGGTAAAATTCCATCCAGGGTGCATTTCAGCACTGAAAATAGCACAATAAATTAGCTCAGCTTTTTCCTGGTTGACTCAGCTAATCCTTCAGCCGCCGACAGACAGATTTGATTGTATCGTCTCTCCTTGGGCTCACTTAACGCCAAGGCCAAGTCGTGGCAGCTGCAGCAGATCTCTGCAGAGCTGCTGCCTGCAATATATAATCTGCCTTTATTTCTGGCTGCACCACGGCTCGGCAGCAGAGCTGAACAGAGGTCGCTCCCGCTCCTGGCTTGATTTATGAATATGGATTTTGTTGGTTAAGCCATTAGGAGCGGTGATGGAGCAATTCCGCCTACATCCTGCGTGCCTCATTTGGAGCCCGCTCCGCAGAACATTCCCCGTGTCTTCCCCCTGCAACGCTGTTCATGCAGGGAAGATTATATTAAGGCTTTGTCTGTAATGCTGTAATTCCACCTTGCCTCCCTGAGCCCTCTCCAGTGGGAAACAACCCAGCCGCAGGCAAGGAAGTGGTTGGGAAAGGAGATTGCAGGGGACTCGTGCCCAGCAGGAGAAGCTGATATCCCGCCCTAGAGGCTTAAAGGAAAGTGTTAAATCTGCTGAGACCCCAGCGGGGACCCTGCTCTGGCTGTTTGTGGTGCTGCCCCAGCGCCTCCATCCATCCCAGGGGACCTGGGGATGCCTCAGCTGGGGTAGCCGGAGTGGGGGGATCCATCTGGCTCTGCTCCGTGGGCAGCTCCCCTGAGAGCAGTACTTAAATCCCCCAGGCCAAAGCACGGGAGAGGAGAGTTACCATCGCAGCTCACTGAGCGGTCGAGCATCGCTCCCCGTGGAAGCCCAAACCGGTTAGATCCCTCTCCCAAGGTCGTATTCCCTGTTCCCGGGTCAGCACGTCCCAGCCCCAATCCAAAGAGCTTTGTACCAGCACGGGGTAAGAAACAGGCTGTGCCCGAGAGGCCTCGCTGTGCAATTAGAGAAAACAAAGAGGGAGAGGGGAATTGTACGTCCAACCCGGCAGGGGCCGGGGTACAGCTCCTGCTTCCTGGCTCCAAGCCGTGTTTTTCCCCAGCGCTGCCGTATCCACTTGTTTTGGAGAGGAAAAGGCTCCCCCCCAGCTGTCCCCATGTCAGGCACCGTGTGGTACAGGGCCAATTTGGCACCTTCTCCCTAACGAACGAGCACCAGCCAAGATGTGGTCATGGATGAAACAAGCACGTTATCCATGCGGGAGCCTTTGGGAAGGGTCCCAAGCGAGGGCAGGTTTCCCTTTTACAGCAGGCAAGATGCTTTGAAAGGTTCCCAAGGACTATCCAAGACCCCTCTTTTCCACAGCGGCAGAAAATTAAATTTCCGTGTTATTTATCCAGGCAACTCACAGAACTCCTAAATGGAGCAGATCCGTCACAGCCACCCAGCTCATCACTCAGCAGCCATCCCCTCCTCGTTTGTTTTTAATTAGCAGCAACACGCAGGGGCTGAGCCAGGCAGGTAACGGAGCTCGGCTGCTCCAGCCGGGATCACGGAACGTCAGGCAGCTGGTTGCAAATCACCCCACTAATAGGCTGGGAGCAGGGGTGGGATAAACACACTGGAGCTGGTAACAAGGTCACTGCCAAAAGGACACTTGCTCCGGGAGCTCAGGTGTTATGGAAATGAGGATTGAGGGACACGGGGTCAAACGAGAGTGTGGGAAGAGCTGTGACTGTGGGCACGGGGTGGGTGGGGAGATGTGTCCCAGGTCGTGACTAATTTTTGTTCCTGCGGGTGAGGCAAGGTATGAGAAAGCCCCAGGGAGAAGCCAGCCGCTGGGGAAAATGCTTCCAAGAGAGGTGAGACACAAAGGCTGAAAGGGAGAGGGAGAGGGGAGGGAATTTTGGGTTGTGCCCCAGGTACTGGAGCGACAGACCGAGACAGGATGATGGGAACTGGTTTGCTTGGGAGCGGGTGGGAAGGGGTGGGTGGTGTGACAGCACAGGGGGGGAGCAGGAAAGATGCTTCTCCCAGCCTGACCCCGGAGCAGCCCACATTCCTCACTGGGAGCCCCATCGGGTATGATTTTGCCCCCCCAGCTCCCTCCAGCAGCACCCTGCCCATGCTGGGGGGACACTGGGGACACCAACAGCCTGGACCGACAGACCAAGCGAGAGAGTGACCTGGGCTGACAGTGAGAGCCAGCACAGGGTGACAGGAACGGGGAAAGAGGGTCCCAAGTACCATAGGTGCCCTCATATGTCCCATCCAGGGGATGCCTTAGGGATCTCAAGTCCTATGGGTGCCCAGTCCTGAGAACCTAAAGGTGCCAGGGTGCAATGTCTCCGTGTGGATGAGTGTGGTCCCATGCATGTCTGTGTGGAACCCAATCCCATGTGGATCCTGGTCCCGTGTCCATGTCTGTGTGGATCCCAGACCCATGAGTGTCCATGTCTGTGAGGATACTGGTCCCATACGCGTCCGTGTCCATATGGATCCCGGTCCCACTCATGTTACTGTCCGTGTCCATGTGGATCCCGATCCCACAAGTGTCTGTGTCCATGTGGATCCTGGCCCCACTCACATCCCTGTCCGTGTCCATGTGGATCCCCATCCCACACGTGTCCCTGTCTGTGTCCATGTGGATCCCGATCCCACTCACGTCCCTGTCCGTGTCCATGTGGATCCCGATCCCACACGTGTCCCTGTCCGTGTCCATGTGGATCCCGATCCCACACGTGTCCCTGTCAGTATCCATGTGGATCCCGATCCCACACGTGTCCCTGTCCATGTGGATCCCGATCCCACACGTGTCCCTGTCCGTGTCCATGTGGATCCTGATCCCACACGTGTCCCTGTCCGTGTCCATGTGGATCCCGATCCCACGAGTGTCCGTGTCCGGTCTCCCGGCGCCCCCTGGCGGACACGGCGCGGCCTCGCAGCGCCCGCCGCGGCCCCGGGACCCTCGGTGTGACTCCAACGGGCTCTGAAAGGACGATGTGACATTAAACCCCAGTCCCACGGGCAGAGCCACACGCGTGGGGAGCCAGGAGCGGAGCCCATCACCCACAGAGGTTAATGACGGCAGGAATGTGGCAGCGGGCAAAGCGAGGGGAGACAGCTCTAAGGAACCGCAGAAGGATCTCAGGAGTCTTTAATTAGCCGTTAATTAACCTTTTGCACTGTGAAGAGGAGGAAGCAAAGCCCTGCTGGGAAGAACACGCACCAAGTTGCTCATTCTCCTCCAGGCGATGCGCTGGGATGATGCAGAGAGGGGAGGGCAGAACCCCGTGTGAACAGACCAACGTTCCCCCATTTAGGTGCCTTCCAAAGGCTTGGAAACTGGGAAATGCCAGCCCTCGGTTCACTGAGCAAGATGGGTAAGGTTCTTCCCTCTTCCCCTGGTCCCCAGATTCCACACAGGAACTTCCAGGCTCTGTCCCACTCCAACCCTCCTGCACTAGGAGGAAAGGCAGGTGATGCTCCCCTCTCAAGCAGGGAGGGAGCTCGGAGTAAAACACATGGCAGAGAAGCAGAGAACAGTGAAAAATTCCAACCCTCCCAAGCAGAAGTGCCCAGCATTGATCCCTCACACCTCCCAGCTCCTTTGGAAGGAGAGGGAAGGTTCCAAGCCAGCATTTGGGAGGTGCATGTGGTTGGTATTCAGCAATGCTGCCACTTGAGAAACTCCATTTGTGCTCCTCCAAGGCCAAACATATGGTAGGAGTTACTGCACACTTTGTGGGTGTGTTTTACTCTTCCCTTGCTAAGGCTGGAATGACTGTGTGATCATACATATAACACTCAGTCTAAAGGAGTGGGGTCAGATGAGCCTGTAGCACCAGAAAATTAAGGCATGGGATTAGGGGAAGGCATTGGAGGTATAAAAATATGTAAAAAAGGGGAAACGGAAGAGGCCAGACGTTCACAGAGGCACTGGGGAGCTCTAACAGTGCACTCAGCCTGGATTAACCACCAGCACTAAGGCAGAGCCATTTCCAGACTAGGAGTTCATGCCAAACTTGGGTAGTTTAGTGCTCCACAGCCAAGGTTTGCTCTCAGAAATAATCATCTGCCAAGTAACTTACCTGCAGAATGGGGCTGCAAAACTCAAAGCACAACATCCACTCCAGGAAAGGCAGGACAAGGGGAACTGGGGGCTCCAACTCACGTCCTGGCACAGGAGCATGAACGGCTCCATGGTGGCAGCTGAGCTCATGCCACAAATTCTCCCATTTCAACATAATCCCTCACTTGGAAAAGTAGTTCAGAGCTGAAGTGGGTGTGAATTTGAAGTGTAAGAAATACAGACGACTCTTAAGTCTGATGCCACGAAGAAGGGGGCTGACACCATCCCCCTCCTCATCCCTCGTGCTGGTTTTGTGCCAGCTGATCCCTTTCAGATCAAGTGGAAGGAAGAATGGAAAAAAGTAGTTCAGGATTACCTCATGCTGCCTTTCAGCAAGGGAAAGCTGTGGCTGGGAGGGCAGTGAGGGTTCAGGTCGTTAGTTCTGCCACCCCAGTCTCTGCTGCAGGAGGGGGTCGGGCACCACAGGCACCCCAGGGAAGATGCAGGAGAGAAGAACAGGAAACAGGGACAAAGGAAGAAGCAGGATTTCACAGCATGAGGTGTGTGTGGGACGTGCCTGACATTCTGAGGAAATCTTAACTGCTCACCAAGTACCAAAACGAGGGAAAATGAATTCCTATCACACACTGGAAGACAGGCAGCTGCATGTCAGAAGGGTGGAACCCACCCAACACCTTCCTTTGGGACAAAACAAAACAAAAAAACCAACCAACCAACCAAAAAAAAAAAAAAAGGAAGCAAACAGAAGTAAGTTCACAAAACATTGCTTTTTATTATTTGAAATTGGAAAAGGCTTCTCGGGTAACGATGGTCAGGTGTAAAAGTAACACACACGTTTCGCTCAGTTTTCCAAAACCCAGGATGGAGTAGGCCAAGTGTTGGGTTTATACATCCCATTCCTCTCAAACTCACCAAGAAAAGGACAGGCAAAACCCCTTCCCTTGAACAGGGGAGCAGACTGGGCAGGTGAGGTGTTTAAACCACAAGTTACCATGTTCCACAAGGATATTTGTGGCATGAAACCAAGGTGCTGGATGTCAAATGGTATTTTGGAATGAAAATCTCACCTTTTTGCTCCCACTGCCCTCTGTACAAAGCAGGGATCTGGTGTTTCACCTTCATTTTTAGTAAGTACCACGGGATTACTTTACAGAGACTTATTTACACTCAAGGCCTACAGGAGATGCCCAGATTAATCCATCAGTGTCATGTTAAAGTGGTGAGTGCAAAATACACACGGAAACAGGGAAGGAGGAGTAACAATCAATGAAAAAAAAGTGCAGAATGCTTTAATTAAGCTAATAAACACAGTTGATCTGAGTGCTCTTTGCCTCAAAAATTGAAAAGACTGCAATCCAAACAAAAACCAGAATCATACATTTTAATTCAGCACACAAAAACCCCAAAGGTCAGTGGCACTCACAGTTTGGTACCTTATCTTCCACTTCACATCTCAAATATTATTTTTCACTGTCCCACTGGTAAGTGATGCTGTCTGAGGGCAGCACAATCCTTTGGCAGCTGAACACAACGGAGGGTTATTGGCCACATGAGCAACCAGCTACAAGAGAGAGTTAATCCATTATCATTCCCTAAACTAGCAAATTGAGATTAGACAATCCATTTCCACACAACACTCAACACTCCCATTAAGTTCCACTAGTTTTAAATTAATAAAAAGCAATAAAAAGTCATTTGTTTAAAAGTAAACACTGAGCCAGCTGCAGTTTGGGTTTTTTCTGGTAGCTGACACCTCCAAGCACATTTGCACAGGAATTCCCTTTCTCCCCAGTACGTTTCCCAACAAACTGCCCTCTGACTACTGCTGTCCCATTCCAGACTCCTATGGCAGCATTGCTGTTCACTCCAGAATGAAGCTCACACCCAAACTTACAAGTAATTCCATCCTTTTTCCTCCTCCTCAGTAAAAACCAGCCTGACAAATCCCCGTGCACTGCAGAGTCTCCTACAACCACAACGCCGGAGCACAGCACATCCACAGCTCTGAAATCAGGCCCAAGGCAAACAAACTGGCTGCATGAGGAGCTTTGATGCTCCTGCTTTCCAGCTGGCCAAATCCATGTGTTTTGACAACACAGAGAGCAGGACTGAGGAGCACAAAACAGTCTGAGCACGTAAACCACTCACTTGTTCCTGAGCCAGAATTCAGCCCCAGGTCTTGCTGTGGCCATTGGGGCTCTGCAGCCTCGTTGCAAATGCTTTTGTTTAATGCAAAAGGCTTCTGCCAAGAGTATTCCTACCCCTGACAAGTTGTTTTCCATCTTCGCCAGCACTTTCCACCCATCTGGGATCAAGAAATCAAGCCAATTGTCCCCAAGATTTTCCACAGAGCCAACAGGACGAGGAGACGTCAGCACCAGGAATTTATCGCCATCTGCAAGGCCCCACCACACATTATCCCTGTCAACAGCTCACAGAAAGATCCCAACAAGCTGGAAAACTAGGGTTTGGGAAAGAAGCAGGGTATGCAGTGAAGACATGCTGTGCATGTGGTACAGCCTGTACTGAAGATGAACCAGCACAGCAAAAGCTTGTCCAGTCAGCACTGCTTCCCTCGAGGAAAGGCAGGATCAGGACACTGGTCACGTCCCCCTCAGTCATGGGTGATCCTCAGATCCAAACTGCCAGCCCCTAAATCTGTCCCCGCTCCCCTTGTTCGTTGCCCTTTCCCAAAGATTTCAGAGTTGTGAGTTTTAACTCCCCATCATGTTATCCTGCTTTGCTCTGAAAGCACTGACGCAGCCACGCGCAGAGGAACAGGCACAGGAGCACCCCCAGCACTTCTGCCAGTCTCCAAATTCACCATCTTCACAGCTTTACTCACTCCCAGCCAAATCAGGGGGAATTTTGTTCTGAAATGCCACAAAAAACTGAAAAACCTGCCAGGCTTGGAGCAGCAGAAGGTGAGAAAAGGTGTCAGAGGAGGAATATTAATACCAAACTTGCTATTTCCTTTGCTCTAGACAGAACAAAGCCAGGGGGTACCGGCAGTTTTGCCTTTAATCAGCCACATCCTGACATTTTGAGGCCAACCAGGTGAGTTATAAATAAAAAGATGCCACTACAGGGGCAAAGCTGAGCTGTGAAAAATTCCCACAAGGCATCAAGACTCCACAAAGCCCTTCACTCCAGCCAGCCAAGCAGGTCTTGCCTTTGGGAGACCCTTGATACTGACACTGGAAAGGTTCAGAAGCGACGAGCTACAACCTGTGCCAACAGCCAACCAACAAGTCCTTGCCCAGGTGACAAAGCAGACTCAGACTCAGCACGGAGCAAAACCCTCCTGACAACTGGTATCCATGGGTTTGCACTCCCCAGCAGCCTCCTGGGAAGCTGCAGGTAACAACTTTCATGACAGCAGTGGAACACACTTTACACACTCAGCCAAGCCATTGTAACAGGTTGCAAGGAGGTGGGAGGATACAGTCAGGTCAGTACTCAGGAGAGTGACTCAGGCCTCAGGCAAGTGCTTGCAGGGCATTCAATGCAGTCTGCACTTTAAAATCTCAATTTATAAAATTGTAATCTCAATTTTAAAATTTTTAATCTTAATTTAAAAACCGAATGCAAAAACTATCAAGTCAGTTGTGTAAAACTCTATGATTTTTATTTGTTTGTGGGGACGCTGAAGTGGGGGGGAATCTGCAATCAGAGCTATGGATCCAGCTGAAGAAAAGCTGGTTTTTGGGACAAGCAAAGGAAACAACTTCCAAAGGGGACATCTCTCATCCCTTTAGGCTGTTAAAGAGAACACAATGCAGCCAACATGCTGACTGCACCAGCCTAACAGCAAACTCCAAGATAAACTGGCCACCCAGCTACCAGAGTCCTAGTCATAAAATCATTTAGGTTGGAAAAGACCTCTGAGATCATCAAGTCCAACCCTTAACCCAGCACTGAACATCTTTAGGTGTCTCAGAAACCTGCATCAAACCTGGAAACCTCTGTCTGCAACATTAGGCACATGTTCTGCACAGAGCTCAGCAGCTACAGCAAAAGGCTGAGATGCCTGATTTTAGCTCCAGGTCAGTTCTCTGCCCACTCACCAAGGCACAGGAACTGCCACCTCCCTCTCTCCCAGCCCTGTGTGATCCGAACTGACTCTTCCTTCTGCTGATGCCCACAGGAACACCTCTGACAGGCTGCTCACAACCAACCTCCTTTTCACAGCTTATTCACCAGGACAGTAACAACACTTCAGCTCCTCACCTCTAACACTGAGGCAGCTTTTCCACTCCTGACAAAGCTGTAGGAAACAAAGAAAAAAGTGCCCTAAATCACCTTCAAATTCCCAGACGTTTGTAAAACTCTATCCAAAGAGACAGGAATTAATCCTGTGAGTGACATGACCTGCTGCTCAACATCTCTGCTGGAGCCTGGGTTCTCACACAGCTTGAGGGAACACACGACAGCCAGAAATGGCAAAAAGCCCTTGTGAGAGTGAGAATAAAACCTGCTCAAAGGCAGTGGAACCAGGCAGGGACTGAACTCCCAGCACATGTACAGACACATTTACAAACCTAAACCTGCAGAAGATGTAAAGGCAGAGGTTTTTTTTTTAGACACTGATCTGAGTAGAAGAGAAGGAACCTGGAGTTTGTCATCACAGCCAGAGGGAAACTGCAACAAAAGATCATGTTAATGCTGATGATCATGTTAATGCACAACTCAGAGTCTGTAGATGAGCACTGGCCAGGATTTCCTGTACAGAACAGTCTATAGGGAATCTACTTCCTTGCCTGCAGCCCACAATTCCCAGTGGAGCTCAGATCTGCCACAGAATGCAGGTATCACGGAAAGAAATCAAGCTCAAAAGCTTTCTGTGGAAGCAACAATCACCTGGGATGAGACAAGTACAACTAAAAAGGGAACAGAAGGGTGCTGTGAGTGGAGCAGCAGCACCCACCTGTCAGCACCCACTGCAAAAGGCGCCAGAAGGAGCCACAGCAACATGAGGAGAATCCCTCGTTGCTCCTTTGGACTGCAAAGGGCAACCTGATCCAGGAATGACACCCAGCTGGGGTCACACCAGTGACAGTGACACGTGGCACCTTCTGCTGCCCATCACAGATCAGAGCCAGCAGGCTCCAGCTGCCCTTATCTCATAGTTGGTTTTCTTTTTGCTCCTTCCTTTACGTTTTCAGACCCACTTTTACAAGACCTGAGGTGAATCTTTCAGACACAAAGCAGTTGGAACACATCAGCTTTTGCAGTTTACACCCATTTCCAGTTCCACACCCAGCTCCTGTAAGAAAAAAGAACCATCTCCTCTATGCTCAGGGAGACACACAGACCTGGAGCCTCAGGGACAGCACATCCATCAAGCTCCAGAAGCCAGGATAATGTTGCACACACTCATTTGCAGTGGGGATCCTCCCCTCGCTGCCAAGCTGAGGGTACTTCTCCAAAGGAAACCACACACTCCAATTCCCAAGCCAAGGATGAAGGCATCACACCACCCTCTCCTGGCCATGCTACACCCAGAGAAAAGTTTCTCTGGAGAGGAGGACATGCTTTGTCACTGCCTGTCCCTCTCATCTGGCATTATTTTTGTCCCAATACATTCTTTTTTTTGCAGCAAGAAAGATCTTTTTCCTCCTCTGCAGGATCCCTTCAGCTCTACAAAGCTATGCCACAGACTGGGTAACAAGGACTGCTGGGAAGCAGCGTGGAGTGGCAGGGAGGAAAGGGCAGTCATGGATATTTTAATTGGGGTGTGTACATTTGGGGTAAAAAGGCTTTTCATTAAAAGTGCATGCTTTTATCCAGAGGTACCGAGAGCAAGGAATCCCCCCCCAGCTCTGGCTGGGGGAGCGCAGCAGCCTTTGCAACCCCGAGCCCTGTCCGTCACAAACCACCCGTCAAGTCGCCAGGGACTGAATGTTCTTGAGCATTTCATCAAAGGCCTCACGGGAAGGCGCTTCTGCGTTCTGGAAGGAGACCTTGATCCTGCTGTAGAGGCTGAAGGATTTCAGCTCCAGCCAGATGAACCCAAAGCGGTCGTCGTCGAAGAGCACGAACACCCCCGGCGTCCGCTCGGGGCTGGTGAAGCCGTGGCCGGCGATGAGCCCCGTCCCGTAGAAACTGCCAGGAGAGGAGAGCAAAAGAGGGGTGAGAACAGCCAGGATCACCCAGTGTTTAGTAAAAAAACGAACAATGTAGAACTCTGATGAAGTCACTGTCAAACACGCCACAGAACAGCGAGTTTTACACTCGGTTTTTCCTCACATAAAACGCTGCCCACACACAGAAACAACAGGGTTGGAAAAGACCTCTGAGATCATCGAGTCCAACCTATGACCTAACTAGACATGGCACTAAGTGCCACATCCAGTCTTTTCTTAAACACCTGTTGATGCCATTTTAAGACAAGAAACTCTCCACTGCTATTTGCAGGTTGCTGCTTTGGGTTATTCTAATTAGCACCTGCACATCCTAATTATTCTGTAGTTCAGCCCAGAAGCCCATCTGAGATTTACTTCTGCAACTCAAGGATCAAGAGAGGCCCAGACAATCCTCACAGGAAATGAAAGGCATGTTGAGAGGGTGACTTGAGAGACAAACCTTGTGCAAAACTGAAGGGAAGGGACAGAAAAATCTAAAAAGCAGAAAAATCTACCATGATCTGAGGAGGAATAAAGGTCAGTCCCACCTCCGAGCAAGCAGCAGGTGGAGCAGGGTTTTATCCAAGCACAACTCAGTTGTGACAGCAGGAGCCTTCTGGGATTAACCAGTTATTGGTAGGTTTTTCCATGAGCACAGATGTGTGGCTGAATGTCACCTGCCTAAGCCTCAGCTTTTGGGCTCTTTTTCCACACTTCATTTAGTGTGATGCTTCACTGACTCCAGCTCCCATTCAACAAGGCTCTCTGCATGCCTGAACCTACTGTTTGGAGTGTTCAACACCTTCCAGGTCTGGCCCCAAGGCACCAGAGGCCAGGGAAGGGTGGGAGAGAGCAGTGTGTTCCCAGAGCCAAGGAACACAAATGACACACACAGGAACGGGAAGCAGCTTGAACAGAGTTCTAAATATATGAGCTGGGCAGCTCTGGGAAAAAAAACACCAAAAAAAAGGAGGTGTGTGGAACACAGGAGAGGTGCTGGCTTCAGAAGTAAGCAGGATAAGATCTAGCAAGGAAGTGGGATGGCAGATGGCAGTGTGGTGAAAAAGGGAGCAAACAAGAGTGTGGGAGATGGGTGGCAGAGGCAGAACCCAGAGAGGTGGTGAACTCCCCATCCCTGGAAGTGTTCAAGGCCAGGCTGGATGGGGCTTGGAGCAACCTGGTCTAGTGGAAAATGTCTCTGCCCATGGCAGGGGGTAAAGCAAGATGCGCTTTGAGGTCCCTTCCCACCTAAACCATTCTGGGATTCTGTGAAATCTCATCCCAAGGGACTGGGAATCTGCAGGCAGGTAAATGGCACACAAATACAGGACACACCTCAAAGACTCCCCCTTCCCTTTCAAAAAGTGATTGGCACAAATGGCACCAGCAGTCCCCATTACCAAATTCGGCAGGTCCGGGGATAGTCCTCATTCCTCGAAATGACTCCCATGGGCAGCACGAAGGGCTGGGAAGCTGGTGCCTTGTCCGGGGTCATCCCCTCTGCACCAGCTGCAGTCTCTTCCCCCTGGGCACCTTCTCCTCCCAGGGGACTGGCAGCAGGCTGGGAGGCAGCCTGCTGGGAACGCTCCTCTTCCTCCTGCCGCTGCTCCTGCTCCTGCTCCTCCCGCCGCACCTGCTCCTGCACCTCCAGGACGATGCGGGACAGCTCGCTGAAGTCACGCAGGTTTTCAATGTCAGGCAGCTGCAGAGGGTGTGCCAGGTCGATCTCCACAGTCTGCTGTCCAGCTGGGATGTTGGGATCTCCCTAGAGACAGGAAGCAACAGCACAGCTGCAGAGGCAGGGAGCTACAGAGTTCAGAGCTGTGTCTTCCCCACATCATCACCTGACTTCGACAGAGTTCACCCGATTCTACAATCAACGAGTTGGCAACAAAAAAGGGCCACTTGGACCTTGTTGTTCCCTGAGCTGTCAATTGTCATCTCTGCTTCCCCCTCTCCCAGAAACAGTTTTAAATCAAAAGCTACAAGCCAGGCTGTACTTCCAAGGGTGAAAGAAAGTCAAAGCTGTGGCTGCATTTTGCCAGAATCCTCCTTGCAGAGAGGAAGGAGCTCACTTGCCTGACTTCAGTGGAGAGATGCCAACATTTGGTACCTGCTCCTCAGACACATACAAGGGATCTCCGGTGACCTGCTACCAGCTGCTCACAGAAAGCAGCTGGAAGGGAGAGGAAGGGAAGGGGAAGCCAGGTGGAATCAGAAGAAACCTTGCAGATCAGGTTCTAGTTACTCTGCATGCGCTGAGATTCACCCAATGCCACCAATCCCCTCAGGGAACAGGGTTTGGGGTGGCAGCAACTGACTATCTCTGACACAGAGATCCCTCCTATTCATCCATGGCATTGAGAATACTTTAACAAGCACTTGAGAAAAAGGGAAATGCACTCACAGTGATTTTAGTCCCCTTGGCTTTCTTCCCATGAAAGCTCAGCATGACAATCTCCAGCCCGTGGCTCCCGTAGGTGCCTTTGAAGAGCCCTGGCCTGATGAGGTCGTCGGGGCTGCTGGGGGGGAGGTAGATGCGGCGGTAGGTCAAGCAGTTGCTGTGCAAAACAAAAACATTAGAGAGAGGTTAAGGGAGAATCCCTCACCATGAGAAATGTGTTGGCATTCTGCTCCTCCAGCAGCTTTAGGATGTCGCCAAGAGAGGTGGGATCTGTCTTTTCAGCAATACCAACAAGCTTAGTGGATTTTGCTTTACATCTCTGCAAGCACTTCCTCTCTCCCTCCCTTCACATCTCTCCAAATCCTCCTTAGCACACCAGGAAATTCCTGCAGCAAGGTCACAGTAAACTTCCTCACTCCCTGGAATTTCCAGAAAACCCAAGAGTGAAGCATATTTAAACATATGCTACAGTGAGGTGGCTGTACTCTGAACTATTCTGAGGTATTAGAAGCTTGGAGTGATGGTTAAACCCCCCCAATTTCTCAGGGACTGTATAATTTCTGCACTACAGAGGATATTGCTGACTAATATGGTAATAAGCAGACACTCCTTGGGACCACAGGTATTTGTCCTGTCTTCCAATTAAACACAGTTAAATGACTCAAAAGCACCTTACTGTGCATATTTGTTGTACAGAACTTGGAACCTTGTTCTTACTGCTGTAATTACACCCCTGGAAAGCACTGTGTATCCCTGCATGGAGCCCGCAGAGAGAGAGCATTCCTTTGGCTGTGAGAGCCCAAGGAAAACCCTTATCTTCAGGAGAAATGTTCCAATGTGCTTGTGAAATTGCAGCAGCCTCAATATCAAGAGCTGGAGCCCTTACTCATATTGGCTGGTGTAGATGAACTTCATCAAGATGAGCTCTTGCATGTGTTCATGGAAGATGTCTTCCAGAGTCCGACCCCACTCTTCCCTTAGCCACGTCCGGAATTCCTGCAGCACAAGGAGGAAAAGAGCAAGATAAGGATCTTTCAGTGATGTCCCCCAATATGACTTCACCCTGTCAGCATGTTTCACTGGCAGAGCCACAGACAGGGCATATGCTCTGCCAAAGACAGAGGATCAGGCTGGATTTGGGAACAAGCAAGTGTTGCTACAGAGCCGGCCTGGAAATAGGCTTAACAAATAGTGATAACGGTAACTATCAGTCACCACACAACAAACATGCCCCCCTTCAAATAAATCACAGGTAGAACCAATACACCTCCTCAGAATAAAACCACAAACATCACCTGTTACTGCAAAGTAGCTCATCTACTACTTCTTTACGTCCTGACGTATCTTGCACTAACTCATTTGTGTGCCCATCATCTGACTCCTGTGCCCTGTCCTGATGTGAAACATAAAACAGGAAGCTTTTGAAAGGCACTGAAGGTTTAGGAGGTTAAATCCTGCTGATTTAATACTGATGCATCTAAATCCAAAGGGTGCTTTGAAACCATCTCCTGAAGTACCTCAGCTCCAGCTCTGACAAGTTAATACCCCGCAATGAGTTAGTGTGATAATAGCTTACACTGAGATAGCAGCCTACAAAGTGATATTCCAAACCTTCCTGCTTTATCTCCCAAAGCCAGACCCTCCAATTACCATAATGCCACGCACACTTAACGCAGCGCTCTGAAAGTATTAAAGCATTTCTCATCTGCTACAGCACCAGAAAACACTTCACTAACCCTTTCACCCAGCTGCTTCCCATTAGCAGACAGGCATTTTACAGCATTCCTGAAGTTATCAGATCTGTCACGTGGAGCCAGCTGGCAGCAAACACCAGTACCTGGAACAGGTATTTATCCTGACATTGATACCTGCACCTTAACACAGGCACTTGAGTCAGGAATCTGCTTTGCTGGGTAGAGCTGACAGACACAGGATAAACAACCAAATGAAGCCTTTAATCCCTCGAGCAAGACAAGCAGTGGGAAGGTGCCTCTCTGACCAGCAGGTATTCAAATGCAGCTGGTACTCACTCCTAGGCCTTTGAAAGATCTTAATTACTCAGACAGCAATACCACAGAGATCAGTGCCTGGAGTGTTGTGTGATGTACAATATGTGCTGCTGACTCTCTTTGGACAGGTCTGCTACCAAACAGGAACGGTGTCACAGCAGGGGAAGGAGGAAGGTGCTGGGGCTCAAAGGGTACCTTGGCACAAAGAACTGCCTGAAACAGTAATTCAGCCAAAAGCCCCCAGCCTGGGTTTTCATGTATGTCCAAACACACAGAAGTTAGAAGGCAGGAGACCACCTCCCACCCCGACATCAGCTAAGAGCTTATGTTGAGAAAGGGGACACACAAACAGCCTCAGTGCAGACTCCTGGCAGAGCACTCTTACCTCCTGCCTTCCCCCTGACATCCGATGGTGATCCGTCTGGTTGCATTTCGTGGAGAACTCGTCCTTCTTTACAATCTGTAGTTACCATAGAGGAGAATTTAACAGGTTACTGACCTGTCCAGAGATACCTCAGATGAGGTAACTAAGACTGTTTACAGTAAATGCTTTACACAACAAATGTTACTGAATCTGATACAACAAAGAAATCATTAAGTGGTACCGAGAGCAGGAGCTGCAGAATAGAGAAATTAAAAAGAAATAAACCCTCAAAGCATTCTAATAAAAGATAATAGTTTTAAGCTGCCTCTCTATTTCAACTTCCTTTTTTAAAATAAAACAAGCAACCTCTCAGGAAGCTCTTCAAAGCATCCCACATGCTGACTGGATGCTACATCATCTTCTCAAGGCCTCACCTTGGAGAGAGCTGTAAAACAGGTCTGTCTGCCTGGACAAATTCACCAGCTGCCCAAGGCCATTTTACACATCCCTTCCCCCAGCCTGTGCACATCCTGGTGTTCCCACAGTGTCCCAGCCCAAGAGAAGACAGTACAACAGCCTCACTGTACTACTGCCAGGAAACAAACTGAGAGCAGGGAACAGCCCACACAACTTGTCAGACACATAATGAGTGTAAAACTGGCATCCACACACACAACAAGGTGGTGAAATCCACATCTCTGAAATCAAATTCTACCATTTTTTTGATGAATCCATATCCAGAGCCCAAGGGCACACACACACTGCACCCAGGACAGGTGATGCTGGCAGTGCCAGTGGAGCTCACCTGGATGTGGCCGTTATGAGGTCCCTTGTGACCATACATACACTCCACTGTTGCACATTTCCTCTCCATGAGGTGAATCCTGAAGAGAGGTTTGAATCTCATGGGATCATCAACATGAGGGTCGTGAGGTGGCAAGTACATCCATCCAATAATGAACAAACCATCTACCTGCAGAGGTAAAGGACACAAAGCCCACGAGATCAGCCTTGTGCGGTTTCTCAGGAGTTTGCAACAAACTCTGGAGGCTGTTCTGGCCCAGGTCAGGAGCTGCAAAACAGCTGCTGCATTTCCAAATGGCTTTCCAGCAATTAAACCAGACCATATGCACTCACAGCACACCCTGGGTGTGGGTTTCTTTACAAGGCTTCCTGCACCACTGGAAAATGGTCAGGACTTTATTGCTGCAAACGACTTTGTGACCGATGCCTGGAGCGCAGGATCCAGAGGGAGAGACCACACAGCAAGTCAAGCTCTAATTGGTTTGAGAGCTCATGCTGGCAGATATTCCAACAGATGAACTCTGCTTCCCGTGATTATCCCTTTTGGACAAGGAATTATTTGGCTCTATTCCTCACAGGCAGCACAGGAAGCAACGCTCTCCTCTGCTGAGAGGCACAAGTGCCAGCCCCTTTCCTGCACTAACAGAACCCTGCCCCTCAGGCCCTGCAATTCCAGAGGCAGGATATTTTCTAAATAGAGAAATCTGAGACCAGAGCAGTGCCACAGAGGCACTTGTCTTTATAAGGTCACAGTATCATGTAAGTATTGATGCACTTGGATGCATTTTTATACCAGTTCATGGAACAGAATCTTGCAAAACCCAAAGGCCTCGTGATTTGTTCCACTTCAACCTGGCAGTTATTGAACCCTGGTGCAAAGAACAAGGGCTTCAGGCAAACTCCTGGCTCAGCTCTTCCCAGTCAAATGTTGTTCATTAACTGCTCTCCCCAGCACCATCAGAGCTGCCAGATTCCATGGGTCTTGCACCAGTATCATGCTACATCTGATGCACAAGTCTTAGACATGGCTGGTGAAGTGTGGGAACTACAGGAAGGAGAGGTGTAAGAACACAACTGCAAAACCCTTTGCAAAATGTTCAGCTGCAGGCAAAGATAATGCCCTAAGTGATGGGCCACTGCTAAAACCTCTGCTGAACCTGTGCCAGCCAGTGGAATATCAGCATTAAACTCTAAATCGAGTCTTTCCCTTAAATATTGATCATGTTTTCTATGTGCTCCCAGGGCTGTTTGAGGTACAGCTGAAAAATAAAAGGACTTTCTGGAGAAAGGTGGTGATGATGAAAAGAATCCCAGAATCATTTAGGTTGGAAAATACCTCAGAGATCATTGGGTTCTGTGACCAATCCCCCCCACCTTGTCACCCAGCCCAGAGCACTGAGTGCCATGTCCAGCAATTCCTTGAACACCTGCAAGGATGGGGATTCCAGCACCTCCCTGGGCAGCCTCTTCCAATGTTTGACAACCCTTTCTGTGAAGAAATTCCTCCTGATGTCCAACGTAAAAGAAACCAAGAACGAACCCAGAACCTCTGGGTCCCAATCACTTGCTTGAGGGCTGATTGTTCAGACTTTGAGTGGTATGAAGATGGCCACCAAGCCTAGAAAGCATAAAAAAAGGCTCCTCAATCCTCAAAACCACAGCCCCTGGATAAGGTACTCACTCACCACCACGTTCAGCAGTCCCCCGTAGGGCCCAATGTCCGGCTGCCACAATCCCAGGATGTGCCGGTACCGGTGCAGCACTAGGGAACAGGGAGACACCCAAGGGAGCACATCAAGCTAAGGAATTGGGATTTTGGGAATGAAAATCAGACTGCACACAGCACTGACCAATACCACTCACAACTGCCTTTACTAAGGAAAACTGGTTGTGTCCAACCCCAGCCAGGCAGTTCTGGAACTGAGGCCTCGCACAAGCTCACACACATTTATGTTGTTCTCTGCTCCTGGGCCTGTGGAGGGGCAGAACCACCTACCTCGCCAGGAATTCCCAGAAAACTTATGCAACATGGTCCCATTAATGCAAATCACACGATATACCCAGAGCTAAAACCAAATCAAAATATCAGCTGTCTCCAGGTACCAAAAATGCACTCGATGCTTCAGACTGCAAAGCAACAGAAAATAAGGAAGGGCAGAAAGGCAGGAAGGAACAGGGAAATTTGAATGTTTTGAAAGCATTTCCCTGCCTTGTGTAGACAAACTTGTCTCCAGAGTTTAAGCATCCTTAAAACAGCCACTGAGAGCACGGGCAAAGCGCAGGGACCACGGCAGCTCAGGAGATCCTGTGGTGTGACCAAGTCAGCTACGGCCTGAAAAATTCTACATAAGCAGCTACATCTCAGCAGTGCCCAAAAGCTGCTTCCAACCCCCCTCAAAGCCTACAGCAGCAGGGGAGGCTCCTCTGTTTCTCATCCCAGAGCCAGGTGTCCCTTCAATCCCACCTAAATGAAGGACAAGTAGGAATGTTTTCAGCAAGCAGGAGAAAATGGCTGTTGCAGAATGATCTTAAACCTCCTCTCGTGAAGAAACCTTAACCTGCCTCCAGTCCTTACCCAGTCAGCCATTCCTTTTGTCCATATAATTCCCTGACATGACCGGTAACCTTCACGTGAAGACACTACACAGTCTGGCATTTTGGGCAGGAACAGCAGGATGCAGATTATTTCTCTAAAGATGGAAGGAAGATACTGCATTTGCCTTACAGTGATGTTCATGGCCAACTCAGGCGGCCACAATAACCCATTCTGGCCTCCAGGACTGGCTTGAAAAATGGTGTTTGCTTTGCATCCATTTAAAGGAAGAATTGTGTGTCAGTGCAGCTGTTCCACCAGCTTTGTTTCATTAACTAGTTCAGACAGCAAGAACTAAGGAGTATTTTTATTCCACCAAAGCAGAGAACTTCCACGGAAGTTTAGGACAGCAGGGAGTGACATCCAGAGATGCTGCCAACTGGCCTGGAGGAGCCTTTTTCCTGTGCAATAAACAATTTCAGACTGATGGCCTAGTTTCACCCAGGGAACCAAGTGCAACACAAACAGCACCAAGGCAAGCAGGCAAACCACATTCCCGGCTCAGGAATTACACATTAATAAATGGTTTGTGCATGAGCTGCTCCACCCACCACAGTCTGCCTTCTACCCTGTCTGGCACTGAGCTGATAAAAAACAGCTTTTTTTTATTTATTCTTATTTTTAGGACAGAACACTAAGCTGCCCAAGAGGGATGAGGATGTCCCTCCCACCTCAGCTCCTGTTGGAAACAATTTCAGGAAACACGGCTGAGTCCCAGACACAGCCTCCTTCACCATCCACCCCGACCACCCTGAAACCTGGAGCTGCAAAGTAGGGAGGAGGCCAAAAAAACTCCATTCACTTCCAGAAGTTACAGAGGAAAATGCTGGTACTTGGCCAAGGGTCCAAACCAGTCTCAAAGCAAAAAGCATGGCCCCATTTTCAAGCCTGGGGTGTCTCTGGGCCCCAATGAGCCAGCAGCTGTATCCTTTGCAGGGAAAAGCTGATGAATTCCAGCTCTGGCTCTTCCTAGCAGGAGACAGGATGGATTGACAGTTGTTTCCCTTCCTGCTCCTCGAAAGAAAATAGCACTTGGGTCTTCCTCCAAGGTTTTCCTCTGCTGTGCACGCTGCCTGTGCTAAATCCTGAAGAAGTTTCTTGCCTATCCAAATTTCTGAGTCCACATCCCGCCAAACTGAGCAAACCCACATCCACTGGATGTTTCAGTACAGCCTTCATCCAGCCTGGATATTATCCACGTTCTTCAAGCAGCCCTGCATGCTCTTCAGATGGGAAAGTGGCTTGAATCCAGCTGGGAATGGGCTTGGAAAAGCAGGGAATGGGGAGGGTCCTGACCAGGAAAAACCTGATCTACTGCAACTCTCCCAGACTCCCAGGATGCAGCAAGGTATCTATAAGTAAAATGAGCTGGAACAATGTAAGCAGTTGCTGTGCCCAGGTTGGTGATAACTGCCCTGCTCATGGAAAGAGCTCAGTGTCAGCCAGGTGGCTTTAAATCCCTGGGGAAAGCGATCTGAGCTCACCTGCGAGCATGAATAGGAATTAGGGAACACTTCCATGGTAAATCCTGGCAACATGGTCTTAATACACAGGAGGGGAAAAAGGGGGAAATGAGCAATCCCATCTTAAACTAGATGGACTTAGAACCAATAGAATCATTTAGGTTGGAAAAGACCTCTATGATCACCAAGTCCAACCATCCAAGCTTTCCCCAAGTGACACAAAACATCCCCAGAGAAAACGGGCACGAGATATCAGAAGTTTGGGGAAGCTCAAGAATTAACAACTGAGGGAAGAGCACTAAATGTCATTTGAGACATCATAAACAGCACATTTGGAGCAAATATCCAATCTCCAAAGGAATCCATCTTGCAGCTTGGATGCGTGTCTCCTTCCCATCGAGCTCTGGAATACAGCTGGTGTTGACAGGCAGGACTGCCAAACATAAAACTCTGTACCAATTCCTGCTCTAGTGCTGCTGTTTGTCTGTCCTGACTCACATTAAAGTTCCCATCCCCCTGCAAAGCCCATGCTCAGCTGCTTTCTTCAGCACAGGAAACTCTGCAGCATCCACTCCACACACTAATATGTGTGAAAACTTACATTCCAAGCACTAGTGAATTAGTAACTGGAGTCTGAAAAACTCTGCAGACCCAAAGGAGCATCAGAGACAGCTCAACATCCCCTCCAAATAAATACCAAACAGTACTGGCTTCCTTAATTGATGTAAACTGATCAATACTTCCCCCCTCAATTCCAGCTGAACACTGAGCCTTAAATTCCAAGGGTTTAACTATTCTTCCCCCAGCACAATATTAGGAAGGAAAGAACAGTTAATCCAGAGCAGCTTCTTGACTTAGAAAGGCAAATCACGATCTCTGAAACACCAGGAGGATGTTTCCTAGAGACAGAGATGGTGCTTAAAAGGATTCACTGTGCAGGGAGGGAATTACTATGGGAACGCTCAGCATTTTTCCCTGGGAAGGGCTGTGGATCTGTCTGCAGCTCACCTGGATCAACACAAAGCTCTTTACCAGTTCAAAGCTTATTTAGACTTGCTTTTGGGAGGCCTCAGCAGAGTATCTGAATACTTTCCTCTAAGAAAGGAGTAATTCACAGCAGAGTGAGTGCTCCTGTTCTGGGAACAGAGACCCTCCTTCTGGCACCTGGTCAGGGCAATATTCTTACTCAGGACAAGATTCTAACTCAGGACCCAGCCAGGACAATATTTTAACTGAAAGCATCTCAAAGGGAGACCAACACACCTCACTGCCTGCCCTGCTCCCAGTCACCCCAAAGGGTCAGAACACTCTAATGCACAACAGACAGAAGTGACTGATGGGAGCTCCCTGCTGTCCCAAGGTCCATCCCAAAGCCACTTGCTCCAAGCCACGCCACACTCCATGCAGCATGTCGTGCGTGCTCAGTGCAGGAAGCATCAGGCAGCAGGGGGTACGTACGGCAGGTGTAAACATCTCTGTACTCCATGTGCTCGTAGTCGGGAAGGATTTTCATAAAACGCCCCGACTTCACCCGTGGGTTTATACCTGAACAGACAGAGCAGGGTGAGTGCCAGCAAACTCTGCTCCACTGGAACCAGCACCAACCATTTCATGGATTTGGACCAACCATGAGGAAAGTCCAACTCTCTCTTCGTGTTTCCATCAGCCCCAGTCTCAGGCACAGCCGGTAGCAGGATTTCTCACACACAACTTCCACGTTCCAGATTCCCACACAATATTTACAAATGGCATCTAGTGAATTCCAAGTGGAATCAAGGTCCTCAAAGTCTGCATTGCTGCCTCAAGAAAATCAAGTAACTCCATGGACAGTAGCCCACGCCTTGGATTAGTTCTGCTTTCTAGCACTTGCGCTCAGTTCCCTATTTCCCACTTACAGAAGCACAGTCAGTGGGTGCAAAAGTCAGTGAGTCCTGCCAGTAGTCCCAAAATTACTTCCTCTGCAACTAAAAAGGTTTATGGGACAGTAGAGAAAATGGGGTGACGCCACCAGGAAACTGTTCCATCAAGTGTCTGGGACAGGGCAAGCTGATGGATCTGAGCAGGAATGCCGAGACAGTGGCTGGCTATCTTTCCTGAAAGCCAGAAACAACTGCCAGTCATTCCAACTTTGGAATAACCATCACTAGCTGGGATTGCTGGATGGATGTGGACATCGACCATCACAGAAGTGGTGCTAACACATCAAGTGTCACTCTGCTAACGGATTCTGAAACTACTTTGGTGCAAAGGGAGACTGAAAACATGTGTGAGACAGATCTGCTGAAGGTTATAAAATCAACAAACAGATTAGACTCTGGAAATCCCTCAACCTGTAAACAGTGAGAGCATTTAGGAAAGTGTTACATAGACTTTGCCCTCTTCTCATTCCCTAGGTGACTCTCACAGCTCAGCTTCTGCCTGCAGAAGGACAGGGAGGCAGCCTCTCCATGGATCCAGGCCTCCATCCAGCCCTTAGCCCACTCTGGTTTCCCTCATCCAATGATGGCCCCATCCCTCCTTCCTGCAAGACAGAAGATGTGCATCTACCTCAAGAAGGCACAGTGGGGCTAAGGAGTTGGGGTCCCACTCCCACAGACATTTCCAAAACACAGTGACAACTCCTGCCAGGCTCTTCTCCTTCAGGAGCAGCCCAGAGGAATGCTCATCCCTTTATTTACAGCACTTTCCCACTCTCCTATAACTGTGTCCTTTTACTGAGATCAAGGCTTAGAAAAAATACCCATTAATTCCTTAGCAAGACCCAAAAATGGCAAAACAGGATGAAAAACCCTCAATACACTTTATTATAAAATCAAATTACATGCTCTTTTCCCACCGAAGGACTGGGAGGCACAGAAATCCCAGCTCTTGGCATCTGCTTACTATTAAATGAGCCTCCAAATATGCCAACTTCCCAGACGAAACCCCTGCCAGTAGCAAGTCTGGCAACTTAAGCCATCAAAGTTTAATAAATATTCAGCATTTATATGCTCTCAAAACTGGTACTAAGCAAGGACATGCAGATTTATATCAGCTTTATCACTTACGTTTGGCGTAAACATCTCGACAGGACACTCCCGTGATCTCCAATTTCCTCAAGTTTTCACAGACTCCATATTCTGCAACAACATAGATTAAAAGTGTCAACTCTGGCACAAAGGGGTTTGTACCCAGGGTCTTGATATCCACAGCTTGAGCATAACTGGGATCTGATTAGGTGCTTTCTTGAAGCTGGCAAAGCAGACCAAAATCTTATTTCTGCTTTAAAAACAGAAACTAAACGTAATTCCACTGTGGAATTCAACACATTTTACAAGCAATGCCTGCAACAAACACACCATAAGGCACAAACAAACACAGCAAAGTCACAGCTGCTCACACCTCAACCAGAAAGAGTGTGAAATGTGGGAGACGGCCTCATTCCAGCTGGGATTGAATGCCTGTTTAGATCAAATCACGACTGTGTGTAGTAATTATCTACTCCCACTGAGGTACCCAACAGGGAAAACTGCTTATTAGGATCCTAAAGAAAAGGTCACAGACTTGAAAAAGAATGAAATGGAGACATAAAACAGGCATCAGCATGTACAAATATGGTTACACTTGAAAGCAGATCAGGTCGAGAAGGGGCTGTTGTACAGTGAAATGCCTTTGATTGTTACAGAACACCCCGAAAACAAAGCGAGTCGGAGACCTCGGAGCAGCTTTGAAGCAGAAAATGAGATTCTCTCCTTTCATTTTCAGGAAGTCAACGTTGAACTTCTAAGAAACTTCAAATAAAATAAAGGCAAGTACTAACATCTCGGTGCCAGAAATCCTCAGAAACCCAGAGGGAGGAGACGAGAGAAGGGAGATCCCAAAAAAATCATCAGCAACAAAAACTACCCTACTGCAGTGACCCTGATAGATCTCAGAATGGAAAACTGCCCTCATTGACATCAAAGACATCTATAGCACAGATCAAAAGCACCTTTCCTCAGCAGCACAAACATCTGCCAGATATTTGACACTTGTGTCTGTGGAAACCCTCATCAAAACATTAAATATGAAACTTATCCTGGGTCGAGCATCCTTGAATTAACAATCGACTGTGGCTGTCAAACACCACCTAATGCTGGAAATCTGCTGCAAGTGAGAATTCAGCTTTCGTATACAAGAAAAGCAGAAGTTTCCCTGAATTAATTCAACCTCCTCCCCCCTATAAATACACTTCCATGATGATAAAGCATGCACGAGGCTTCCTGCCAGCCTGCCTGTGGGGAATACACGTCCTGCACAACATCACTCTGGGTAAGCAGCAAGGTCAAGAAAGGTGAGAGTGGGCAGAAGGCACAGCAAACATGCTGCCCTTCATCAAAAGATGCAAAGGTCAGTGGCATAATTCCTGCTGATTTCCATGGCCAAAGCCAGAGGAGCTCTAAGTGTTATCAGACACAAGGTGGGATGAGGAAGCACAGTTAGCCTGAGAGCCCAGAGAGCTCGCAGGAAGAACAGCCCAGCACAAACAACAGCCAGTGCTGGGCCTCCGCCAGCTGAGTCAACAGAGACTCCTGGGAAACCAGAGCTCCAAGGGAGCCCAGGAATCCAGGCCCTCCCTGTGTGCCCTTCCTCCTGCCAGAGCTATCCAGGTTTTCCAGAGCTGCTCTGCACGTGCACACACGTGGGTACAACATCCAAGGGACGGAGGGAACAGAACGTGTCCTCAGCTGATCGGAAAGTGAGAGCTGTTTGGAAGAGGATGGGAACACTGCGGTCAGAGCCTGGAAACAGGCAACTCTTTCCATGTAAACAAACACTGCCCTGGCCCCAGGACAGGTAAAATGTGCCCTTTTTGCACTGCAGGCAGACTGAAGTCAGTCACTGAAGGTGTTTGTACTGCACTGGAAAGGGAGGAGACACACGGAGCATCCTGCCCAAACTGCATCTCTAACAGCACTATGAGCACACTGACGTTCCCTCTTCCTCCAGAAGGTGCTCATTTATCCCAGAATATTCTCCCCAGACCTGTAAAGCACTCCAAGCACAGGCTCAGTGCAGTGCCATGGCAGATCCACTACCAGCAGGTATTTCCAAACAACAGGGTGGGGTGGGAGGTAATTCGTTATCAAAGCTCTATCCCAGTTACACCCAACTGCCTCTGATAACCTGCAGCACAATTTTATGAAAGCCAAACCAGGACTAAAGTGGTTGTAATTCAAATCTTTCCTGGAAAGATTCAGATTTCTTCCAAGTAATACCAAACTCCTTTAAAAAAAAAATACAAAAATTTAGGATTTCTATATCGCCACACACTACTTGACATTACATATCCAAGGCTTATAAGGAACTATTATCCTGAAAAAAAACAATCTCATCTTAGTGTGCTTTAAGACTCATTTTATAACTAGTTCTTATCTTGTTTTGGTCAGCAAACAACTACAGAGAGTGAAAACGCCACAGTGATGGCTGAGCTCCACAAGTGCATCACTCCAGCTCTTCTGACCCAGGAGCTGTTCAGACCATTTGATGAGGAAAAATCAGTCTTTTGACTCACAGTGCCTAAAAAAACCCTCCAAATATCATAAGCAAGAAAGCTGGCTTTCTCTTTTTAACCCAGAAGAGGGACATAAATTAACAGTAAGGACAGCTTCAAAATAGCTACAGAAAAATAAAACTGGTAAAATTTTCTTTACAGAGAATAGAAATCCTTTTCCAAGAAAGCTCTGAAGGGCTCGAGCTGCCTGGAAAATTCCACTTCAGTACAATTAAATCTATTTTTAAGGAAATGTATCTCAGCGCAGCAGCTCACTGAGTAAAGTATTTTATGGAGTTAACAGTCACCAAAACTCACACATTAGAAAATGGCTACTTAATTCAGCTTCAAAAGCAAGGATGGAAATTGGTTTTCAAGTTCCCAGTTGACCAGCTGGAAAGCCTGCTGGAGTGGGACTGTGAGGAGTGCTTGACTGATTTACCAAACACAGGGACACGGTGCTGTTTCCATGGTCACATGCACTGGAATTTAAAGGACTTGGAAAAGCAGCCTCCATTCATTATGATCTGCACTAATACTCTGGAAGTGTCACATACCCTGCCCTGCTCCCAACACTTCCAAGCCTCACATTCCCTCCTCCTCCATACGAGAAGCTGTGTTATGCTGAAGTTTAAAAAAACAAGGCTCTTCCATCCCAGGCTGGGAAGAACCCCTGTGCTAATATTAGAGACCAAATTCCTGCTTTTTTCTCCACCTTTCTCAGCATGGCAATGCCAGGGAGCAGCTGCCATCTGTGTGTGGACATCCGCAATTCAGAGGAAATTGGGATGTCTGGTAGAGCTTGACAGCCTTTACCACTGCTGAACTTCCACTGTGTCCTGTCTAATCAAGTCCTCCAATTATTCCTAGATAAATGCATGTTCACAAGGCTGGACATGAAACAGAGAGCACAGAAACTCACTGGATTATTCCAGTGACCACTGGAATGGAAGGTTCTCAGGTTAGCACCTCTGAAACCAGGTAGATGAGTCTGGAAACCACCTTCTTGTTTCCAAAGATGAACCTTCAGATTAGGACAGATCAAGTTCCCTCCTAGACACTTCTCCCAGTGGAAGGCTTGTATTTACCACTCCTGTGTGGATGCCTCAGAGTCTTGTGAGAGCTGAACTCCATCCAACAGTCCCCTCAGGGTGTAAAAATCACATACCATTCTTCTCCACAGGCACCTCTTTCCATACAACCTGAAGGTCAGAAATTTTGGCTGACATTTTCCAGCAGGTGCAAAAGCCATTGGAAGTTGTTTTCACAAACAAAAGCCTTTTCATTCAGGCTCTAGAGGTGTTTATTCTGCATTACTGGTCTGCTCCCAGATGTTCTGCTGCACTTGCCCTGTTTTGGTTTAAGGTGAAGGCAGTTACCACATAAAATGGACTATCAGGTGTTAACCAAGGTAGGTCAGGCCACCAGCCAGGGTGAAACGGGCTTTAATTCTGCTCCCGCTGCAGAGATCAGCAATCTCCTATTTATAGAAAACATGGAAGTGACTGCAACCCTCTTCTTGCCAAGGAAGCAATTCAGAGACATTGTTTACCCCAAACAGTTGCAATGATAAAAGGACAACTGCCCAAACAGTCGTGTCAGTGTTACACAACTCCTGGTTACTCCCAGTGCTCTCCCAGTTCACAACCAGCAGCAAAAGCCACTCTGTTTTCAGGCAGACACTTGGAATAACCACAATGTGTTTTCAACACTAATCTACAGCTGAGTTGGCCCACTGCAGGGCAAGAACAACACACCAACACTCCATGGATCGAGGGCCCCATCCAACTTGGGACACAGCCAGGCTGTTCCTTACATCCAGCGCTGCTCCTGTCCAAGATGAAGGTAAAAAATGGCCAAAACAAAGCACTGCAACAACCAGCTTCTCTCAGAGAAGCTTCTCTCTGTTCTCTTTAATTTTAGCATTGTCCTTCCTGCCTCTTCACTGTTGTGCATTTCTGAAAACACATGTAGTTTTGCACATACAACGGACACCAAGTTCCAGTTACTTCTGGAACATCACAGTGGACTTTGATGATCCTTGTGGATCCCTTCCAACTCAGGATATTCTAGGATTCCATGATCATCAGCAGAGTGAATAAGGCACCAATACAAGGGGTATTCTTGGAGGGGCACAAGTGCTCTCACCCTGTTTTCAGAACATGCAGCCTCACAACAAGACTCAGGCAGATACAAACACACCCTTTAAGTACTGACCTCAGCTGGGAAGTGGCTTGTTTTTGAGAAAGATTACAAAAAGTGATTACATTTTATGTTTGACTATCACACAGCACCAGTGTATGGCTGCACAGGAACACAGCACAGGGTTTTCTAAATATTGTATGTGTATTTATACACTAACACCTGATATATACCTATAAAATAATGCCCATTTTGATACTCACCTACATCTACTCAACGTGACAGTCCTAACACAACAGAAATTACTTTCACTGCTGTGCAGAGCAATTCAAAGCACTACAAACAGCCTGAGAAGTCCAGATGAGGACGTGCTTGGAAAACCAGGACTGGCTGAAAGATTGCAGTAGCAGTTTTCACGCGTGTAGGAAGTTTTCTGCCCAGGAACCTGCCCCTCATCTGCTCAGCACAGCTCGGGTACCTGTGGCACATGATCTTCCTCAGTCCCACCAGCAGCCCCCCAGCGTGCTCCCTGACACTGCTTGGAATGGGTACGTTGGGAAACATGAGAAACAGTGTGCAAAAAGAATCAAAAATGGGTTTATGCACCTCTCACCTGGTTGTTAGCTAAGGGCCTTCAGACAAAAGTGTAGTCTCAATACCTTAATTTCCTACCCAGTTTAGTTTTAGCCATACAAAGCCCACTACTTCCCTACATTTTAGCTGAGCTGTTGAACATTGCTTTACATGCTGGCAAGAAAATCCAAGGAGCACTCATGATAAATAAATGCATTTCCCCATCAGGCCTAATTTAGTGGTTACTTTACAAGCCAACTTAGCTTATATTTAAAAGTTATATACATTTCTATATGACCATTTTGCCATGACAGTAATCTATTAAAATAATTAATCAGTGAAGTTTTGCAAACCATTCACCAAATATACAAATATCCATGAGGACTCTATGTCACTAGAGGAGTACAAGGAAAGAATTAACCCCATTTTATTAGCCTGTCTCCTAAAAACAATATTAATTTATGGGGCAATGCTGAACTAAGAAATAAAAATGCTTTGGTTTACATTTTCTAGGTACAGCCTTTGTATTGTCCAAAGGTTCTTGGATACTGCTGATAAGGCATAAATTCATTCCTGCAAGGCTTCATGGATTCCAACGGATCCCACTGCAGGCAGCCACTGACATACCCAAATCCTGCATCCCGATGCCCTCACTGGTATTAAAAACAGAAAACAAACAACGAGAAAATATACATGACTTCATGTGCTGGCAGCAGAAGCACCTGGCAGGATCACAGTGTTTGGAGAGATGAGCACAGCAAGGCAGACCTTGGAGGGTGGGACAGGCACTGGATTAACAAACAGGGGACAGAGAGCCACATGAGTGAGGATGAGGAGTAATGACTGAGATCTGCAGCCTCACAGAGCAGGGCTGAGGAAAAACCACCCCCAAAGCCTTCACGTTACTGCAGCACAGCATCCTTGCACCAGGCGCTCCCCGGGAAACGCACACACTAACCTGGGATTCCTCCACAATTCCCAAATGGATGCTCTCTCCCAGACCTGCCCTCCTCCGTGCACCCACCAGTGTACTCCCACGGCTCCAGGAATCCCAAGAGCCCCTTTTTTCCCTAGCGCAGGGACCGAGCATTCCCCGTTCTCGCTGCCTGCAACATCCCATACTCGGGATTCACCCAAGGACACCCCACATGGAGGCATCATCTCCCAGGTCTGCTCCCTTCCCATTCCTGCCCTCCAGCTGCCCCCGGGGCACAACCCCAGACCGACACCCTTCGCCACATGCCACCCTTTTGCAGCAAGTGCCACCACCAAGGGGCAGTGCCCACAGGACCCGAGCTGTGCCCTCTTCTCCGCCCTCCACACATGGAGCCCTGCGTGCCCCTGTCACGGCCCCACAGCCCGCATCCCCAGACCGTTCTGCATCCCTTAAGGACCCCACTCCACACTCTATCACCTTCTCGCACTCTCCCTGTCCTCCTGCATCCTCCAGGCCCCTGACCTCGTACTCCTGACCCCATCCCCTCCCTGCACCCCCGGGCTCGTCCATCCCCCCGGGGCGGGCGGTACCTTCGCGGCAGCGCCGCCGCCAGATCGTGTCGGTGCGGAGGATGCGGCGGAAGGTGGTGCAGACGCGGGCCAGGCTGGGCAGGTCGGTACCGGGCAGGGAGCCGAAGATCTGCACCAGGAGCTCCGGGGGCAGCTCCAGCAGGGACAGTGGGGCCCGCCCGGCAGGGCCGGCCTCGACGGGAGGCGGCGCGGGCCGCCCGCCCTCGATGCGCTCCGCCACCTCCTCGTCCTCCGTGACGCCGCCTCCGCCGCCCGCCTCCTCGGGGTCGGTGTCGGTGTCGGGCTCGCTGTCGGCGGCCCCGCGGCGCTGCTCCCTGGCCGCGCCGCGCCGGCGGCAGCCGCGGGCCGGCCCCACTCCGCACAGCCGCGCGCACACCGCCATGGCCGCAGCCGCTCTGACCGCTCCGCCGGGGCGCGCCACCGCCCACAGCCGCCGGCCCCGCCCACCGCGCCGCTCCGCCAATCAGAACCGCCCTTAGCCGCCGCCGGAACCGCCCACCGGCGCGGCGTCACCAATCAACGCCGCCTCACGCGGCCGCGCCACGCCCCCGCCGGCAGCGCACGGTGCGCGGCCGCTGTTCCCCGGCGCGACCCAACCAGCGCGGCCGCCCCCTGGCGTGCGGGAGGACCGAGCGCACGGCGGGGCCGGTGCCCGGTAACGGGCGTGCGCTGGGGCCCGTTCCGAGCCCGGGAGGCGCGTCCCCACCGCCCCGGTCCCGCCTCCTGCTGCAATTCCGTTAAAAAAAATACAAACACTTCCCTTCGCTTGGGAAAACCTTTCTGCCGGAGGAATAAGAAAACGAGGAAACCGTCTCTGCCCCGTGTGAGGATCGAACTCACGACCTTCAGATTATGAGACTGACGCGCTACCTACTGCGCTAACGAGGCTCCTCGGTGAAAGTCGCCCCGCGCACCGCTCTTCTCCCTGCTCCGCCCGGCTCCTCCCAGTGTTCTTGTTCTCGGGATACTGCCTGAGAAATCTCTCCTTACAAAACGTTCTTTCTCTGCAACAGGCACCTGTTTGGGTTGTTTTGTTACGTTTTCTTTTGCCTTTTTTTTTTTTTTCCAAATGCCAGACCTCACATTTTGTGCAAACGCCTCCTCTTTCCCATGCTGTTCCACAAAAAAGGTCTTGGGTTTTGGTTTTGGGTGTTCGGCTGGGGCTTTTTTTTGGAAATGGCTCCTTTATTTCTATGTTGTTCTGCAAAACAGCTGCAAAGTATCCTTTGGGGTTCCTAAGCATCCTCATCCAGCTCCACTGGCCAGGAACAGACTGAGACAGCTGCTCTGACAACATGCTCGCAAGGAAATCGAGTTGCTTCCACATAATTAACAAAATTTAGAGCCAACCTCGTTTGCCTCCCTGCTGTGAAGAGTCACTGTTTGACTGGGATTTCTGTGGTGCAATGAGCTCCCCGTGCTCAGGGAGTGCTCAGCAGAAGAGGGTCCTCAGCATTGCCGGCAGAAACGCTGCCCTGAATCCTAATGGAGAGGCCTCACCCCCAGTGAGGGTCCCACGGCAGCAGTCGCCATGACAATGGAGCCATGACAAATACCTAAATTGGCAGAAGACAGGAAAACAGACATTTAATTCATGCAGAAAGTCTGCGAACCTCACCCACGAGAATTGCTGCAGGGAGGGAGGCTGTTCATCTGCAGAGCGAGGAACTGACAGAGGATGAAGAAGGAACAGACCACTGGACATCGTAGAATCACGGAACTGTTTGGGTTGGAAGGGAGCTTAAAGCCCATCTCGTTTCACCCCCTGCCATGGGCAGGGACACCTTCCACTAGACCAGTTGTTCTAACCTGGCCTTGGACACTTCCAGGGATCCAGGGGCAGCCACAGTTTCTCTGGGCAACCTGTGCCAGGGCCTTACCACCCTCTCAGGGAATGATTTCTTCCCGATATCCCAGCTAACCCTGCCCTCTGGGAAGCCATTCCCCCTTGTCCTGTCCCTCCAGGCCCTTGTCCAAAGTCCCTCTCCAGCTCTCTTGGAGCCCCTTTAGGCACTGGAAGGGGCTCTCAGATCTATTCTCCAGACTGAACACCCCCAGTTCTCCCAGCCTGGAAACAGAGCAGAGGGGCTCCAGCCCTCAAAGCATCTCCATGGTCTCCTCTGGATTTGTTCAAGCAGCTCCATGTTCTTCTTACTTTGGGGAGCCCCAGAGCTGGACACAGAGCTCCAGGTTAGATTTTATGAGTGCAGAGAAAAGGGGAGAATCCCCTCCCACTGTTCACACTGCTTTTGAGTCCCACCAGACAAGATGAGACGTTTGAGTTGCGCTGGACAACCCAAGGATTTTGCCAAGGGTCTAGTGGGCAGCTCTGGCTGTCAGGGGGAGAATCCCCTGATTTCCAAGGATCTGGATAGCCGTGCATCCAGATCACATAATGAGTCTGGGTTTCCTGGCTCGTGGTACAAACAAAATTGCTACAACCCCGGGATGAGTAAATGCTTCTTACAGCCTGAACCTCTGCATTCCTCGCTCTGACACTGCCCACGTGCAGAATGACGATGTCATTTTTAGTAGTGTGCTAATCCTTTGGGGCCTCAGAGATGGACAAATTTAGTGCCCACATTTCTGATTAAGTTACAAAAAGCTGTTCCAAGCATCTAAAACAAGGCACATGGACCATGAGTCACCTAAACCAAACATCAACTCTTTGGAAATACATCTGTAGCTGTTTTCCACCTATATGGAATCACGTGGCTTTCCCCCCGTGTTACATTACACTCCATTGGTACTCAAAGGTTCTGACACAGCTCGAGAAGGCCTTGTCATGTCTGTTTGTTTAAGATCTGATGGATTCATGGAGAGGACAGGGAAAAGTACTGATGGCAAGGATTTTAGTGTGAATGAAACAAAAGATGTCCTTGGTGACATTGCCCCGAGCAGAAACTCAGCAGTCTAGAGCACACACAGGCTTTTCCCTAATCTTGGTTCTATTTTTATCTGAACCTTATTCTTTCTCCTTTTCTTCCGAATGTTCTTGCTGTGCCTAATCACCTTAAAGCCATGTCTCCTGTCCCTCACCCACCTGACCCCCATAACCTTATCCCACAGTCATGGCTCCGTAGATGCTGAGCCACTGCCCCATCTCTCATCAGTCAGACTTTCCCTTGGCCCACTGACCCCCTTTCCAGTCTACTCCAGCAGAAGGCAGGACAGTACACCACAAATCCATGCCAATTCCCACGGAGCTCCATCGCACCATGCCTATTTCCTCCAGATAAAGAAGGGGAAAATTCTGCCTGGCAGTGCCCATCTCAATCACACACTGATGTCACCCAGAGCCCAGCACAGCCTGAGGCAACGTGACAACTCTCTCAGGGTGACCACATTTTCCCTTCCTATGGAGCAGAGTGAGGGAATCCCAGCCTTTCATCACATCAGAGAGGAGAAACAATCACTGTCTCCACTCCAGGTTTCAAGTCCCAGACAGAAAAGGTTTCCACTGTTCTGGTGGAGCATCACACAATAATTTTGGAGGTTGGGGACAGCCAAGGTCCTCAGGGCCCAGAGGGCTGAAGAGCTGGTGCACAACAGGGTGGTTATAACTGAACAGAACTTTCAACTTCAGTGTCTACCATGCTGTCATCAAACTATAAAATTGGCACTTTCTTCTCTATGTTACTGAATCCATTATCTGAGTCAGCCAGCTTTGTTTGTGACAATAGAGAAAACAGGAAAAGTGCACTATCATCATCTCCCATCCTCTGTGGCACTGTCTGAGCACCTTCCTTTGAAAACACTCCCAGAGTAATAGCCCAGAGCTTTCCAGTGCTGCTGTCTCAGGCAGGCAGCTTGTGGCCATTACCACAGGGCTCTTGAAAAAGGATGTACCGAAAGGGGAAATGTTATTGTTTCATTTCCCTCCAGCAATTAAGGAGCTGATGCAGCTCTCGCTGTAGTCAATTAGTCCTCACGCTCACTAAAGGGCTTTGGATTGGTCCCAAAGTTAGTGTCCTCATTTTCTGTAATCCTGGAAGTGTTTACGCCTTCCCAGGCTCTGAGTGGGGATGAGCCAGCTGATGGCACATCCAGCCAATAATAACCTGAACAGCTAGGACAGAATTATTTATTTTCCATTTGGCAAGAGGGACAGAAAAGCATGGCAAGGCCCGCCGAGACAGATGAACAAACCCTCTCTGCAAGCCCTGTTTGCCACACAGAGTATTTGCAGCATGTTTTTTTGGCACAGGCCTGCACTGCAATTTCTGCTTCGTAATAAAAAACAAAAGGCTCCTCCTGCCTCCTAAAAAACTGCCTTCATCTTTGGAGGCAGGACACTTTGAAGAGAGAATATTTCAATAGAGGCCGAAGAATTTTGCTTTGGTTTTTGAAATTTTCATCTCAGATATTCTTTCTTTGCTATTTTAAGCTGGAAAACAGCTATTCTTGTTCTGAGTCTATGATTTCCCACCTTCTTACCTTCTGTCTGGACATTGATTTCAGCAGATTTTGCAGGATAAACAACAGTGGACAGGCTGGGCTCTTCAGGGGAAATCCAGAGCACTGCAGAAACACTGCTGATGACTCAGGAAGTGGTTTACAGCCTCCTGCTTTAGAGCAGAACTTGGTACCCTCTCTTTACTTGGCTACCCACTGCCAGAGGGCAGGGTTAGATGGGATATTGGGAGGAAATTCTTGGCTGAGAGGGTGGTAAAGCCCTGGCACAGGTTGCCCAGAGAAGCTGTGGCTGCCCCATCCCTGGAAGTGTCCAAGGCCAGGTTGGATGGGGCTTGGAGCAACCTGGGATAGTGGAATGTGTCCCTGCCCATGGCAGGGGGTGGAACAAGATGAGCTTTAAGATCCCTTCCAACCTTCCAACCCAAAACGACCCATGATTCTCTGATTTATGAAAGAGGGTATGATCCTTCTCCAACACACTGTCCTTGCAGTGAGGAATCAGTGGTTCTAATGGTCATGAATGCTTGGAGTCACCCACTTTTTCAGCACTTCTACCAGAAGCAGTTGTTGTGCTTCCAGCTTTGGCCACGGTCCAGCCTGAACAATTTAGCCCAACACCTTCAGCAGCTCCATTCACAGAAGCATTCCCCTGCTCTAAAGGGATCACAGGACAGGCAGTCAGGAGTTGGAGATGATACTACTGGGTCGGGTGCTGAGCAATGGTTGTGCAATCCCAGGCAGCTCATGGAACCTCTGCACGTGTCCTCCCACGTCAGTACGGAGGGTGTTTGCTGCAGCCACAGGCTACGTAGGACTCAGTTAATATTTGAACACGTGGGGAATTGCTTAAATCCTGGGAATATTAAAAAACAGCAGAAGACCTTGTTACATGCTGTGTTATTCCACAATTTCCCTGCTCTGCCTCCCCCGCCCATGCTGTTGTTGCTGCTGGCCAAGAGGTTAGTAGTACATAAACATGACTTATTGTTGCTTACACCAACTGATTTACTGTGTTCCCTCGTGAAACCAACGTCTCCCTTTTAGAACTTGATCCTGAAGCCAAGAACCGTTGGCTGGAATAGCAGGAACAGCAGGAGCTGATGTCAGAGTTATGGTACATGGCAATGCCTTGGGCAATACTTTGCGCAGGGGGAGTTCAATGAGTTTTTAGCCAAAAATTCTACGAAAATGATGTTTTTGTGATGACAGGGCACACATCTGTATGGTAGTTTGGATATATCACCTAAAAAAGTACGTCTAATAATCTAAAACATGTTATATTCCAAAAGGCTTGGGAAATATGTGGTCAGATAGAGGAGAGAAACTTCACTTTTCTCAAATTACACTTTTCTTTCCCAAAGTAGAGATATTCTGTCATTCTCACCACTTCTTCCTAGAGTTCTCCTAACTCAGGAGGTGAAATTTGAAATTTGGGAATTTGTTCATAGGGTAGCCACCACCTTAAGGTAAATATAAGATGAAAATTTCTCAGAAGAGTTAAGGCAATGACAATGAAAACAGTTCACAAAGACAATTGGATTCTGCCTGCAAATCTCCAATAGCAGCTGGGTAATGGCTGCACACTGTTAAAAAAAACAAACTCACATTAATCTTTAGCTGAGCTCAATCGATAAGAACAATTTGTGAGAAAATAACTTGAGGGGAGGTATTTTGATTCAGGTTGAAATGCAAGTTATTGTCAGCTCAGTGTCCTTCCTTTTACTTTATGGGGGGTTTCTCTCCATGTTTCTGGTGCATTTAATACTGCTGACAGCTGCTGAGCTCACAGCCCCAGCCACTGAGTGCTGTCTTCCAGAAAGGTGCAGCACTGCAGAGGAACAGCTTCATCTGTTCACTGAAAAACCCTCTTCAGTCCCGTTGTACCAGAGAAATGAGGGGATGGTTTATAATTCTGAATGTGAAATACACTCACTTCATTGTGAGGCAGCTGATGTGGGGAAAAAATAGGAAAAGTGGGAGTTTTTCCCCAGGGAAATGCTGTGAATATCATCTAAGGTTTGCAGTCACTGTTCATACTGGCTTTTTAACAAAAAACCACCCCAACCTTGTGGAAGATAGAACAGTTGGGAAATAGCCTGGTGTAGACAGGAGGATCTGAGCTGGAATCTGAACCCAGCCCGTGCTCTAACCTGCTTTGTAAGTTTGGGAAATCACATCTCCTTTGCTTCCTGAAAAACTAGGGCTGACAGGGATTGCAAGAGATTATTTATCCCATCCTTCTCCCTGAGATAAGAATGATTCTCCCTGAACTCTTCAGAACAGATGTTTTACTAATTTCTTATTAAATAAAAATATCCAAAGGTGATTATTCCATTTTTTTTCCTAGGGAATTTGTTCTGGTTCTCAATTATTCTTACCCTTAACCCAATGCCTAATTTCTATTGCCATTTCCAAGATGTGTAAGCTCATTATTTCTCATCCTAGTCCCACCACATGCAGAGAAGAGCTAATTCCCTCCTGCTCTGCAACAACCTTTTGCATATTTGAAGAAAATGCAATGTCCCCCTTCAGTTAAGTCTCCTCTTCTTCAGCCTAAATGCTTTGTAAATTGTTCTAAGGCCAGGATGAAAATGCTCTCTGGCTCAATTTTTAAAGGGCTCTGTTCCAGCGCAGTCACTGAGTCTGAAGCAAAAGCATTTTCCGAAGCAGCATTTTCTCACTAGGAATGGGGAACTGTGCTGATCCCAAAGGCTATGTCCATGCTGTCATTCCAACTGCTCCTAACACCTTCCTCAAATCCAGACTCGCCAACTGTCTGTGCTGTCGACACGCAGACATGGGTGAAGGCTGAGATGAGGAGGGAAAGGTCAAGCGGGTCTCGGTGTGGATCTAAGTTTCCTTCTCACAGTCTCTGCGGATTATTTATGAGAGGAACATGTGATAGCCCAGCCTGTCAGCAGATACTCTGATTGTGGCTCTCCCCAGGCACCATATGGATGCTTTCAGCCAGAGCTGCAGCCCTGCTAACAGGCGGTTTGTGGATGCAAGCCACCCGACACACAGAGCTCGGAATTGTCAGCCCTGGCACCAGGACTCACCTGTACACCCCAAAAAGAACACTACATGGTTTTTACCAGGGCTCATCCTCCTACCTTTAGCCCATAGAGATGATTCTGAGAGCATGGCAGAATTTCCTCAGCCTGGAAAATGTGGGGTTTTTTTAAAGGCAGACATTTAAATAAAGAAGAATCCTGTTAACACAGAAATTTGGGATTGCTAGTTTAAGTTGCAGATTTATCAGCCTTCTGCTGATCATCCACATGTCTCACCTGTTATCCCTGGACAGTGATGTGATGGATAGACCATTCATACACCTTAGGGCTCTTTTTCCTTGTTAGTCACATCTTTAATGGCCTCATAATTATACACCACCGGAACTGTATGACCCTGAATCACAAAATTAGGTAATGAACACTCATTCCTGCGTGGAGCGCAGCTTCACTCCAACTTCAGTGTTCATCATTCCACCCCAAAAATGCAAAATCACTGCTAATCTCCAAGATGGTTAGAAAACTGTCCTCCCTGTAGTCCTAAGGATATTACCAGCTGCAGCTTCCTGTCCCTTGGATTGTACAGGAAGATTGTGCGGTCCTATTGCTGCAAAGTCATCCTTAAATTTCAAAACATGGTGCCAGGAATGTATGTGAGAGAAAGAGGAAGAAAAAGAGATGCAGCTGAAAGGCTCCAGCCAACAGCTTGTGTCAGAAAGCTGCTAAGGAGGAAACAGTTGGGCAGTTTTAATCTCAACGCGGAATCTGCGACTGAAATTGTGATTTAATCAATTCCTCACAAACCGCACAAGACTGGGTGATGGCTTCCAAGAGAACTGAAACACCTGCTCCTAAAATGTTGTTCCCCAAATGTGAACTTTACCATACACTCATGTCAGTGCGATGGCAAACTGATGGCAAATCATTAAGAGCACATGTTGTTGAGGGGGGACATAGTGGGCTACTCCAAGGTGGTCGTGGCTGCGTGTTCATGGAATTGTGGACTAACAGAATACCAGGCTGGAGGGGACCTCAAGGTCCAACCTTTCTTGGCAAAAGCACAAAATTACTGTGCTAGACAAGATGGCTGAATCTGAAAAGTGTCCAACATTGGAGAATCCACCACTTTCCTGGGGAGATTATTCCTGTTTGTCACTGAGTGGGGACACTGTCAGGGGGGACACTGAGGCAGGCATGGCAGTGTGTCACTGAAGGGGTATGCTGTCAAGGTGCTCTGACGCGGCCATGGCTGCACGTTGCTGTGGGAATACACTGTCAGGGCACCGAGGCAGCCATGGCTGTCGGTTCCTGAGGGGGGACACTGTCAGGGCGCTCTGAGGTGCCCACAGCTGTTCATCACTGATGGGGTACCAGTGCTGGGACACTGTGAGGATGCCATGGCTGTGTGTTGCTGAGGAGGAACATGGCAGGGCACTGAGGTGGCCATGGCTGTATGTTGCTGAGAAGGGACATGGCAATGTACTAAGGAGAGGAGCTATCAGGGCACTGAGGCAGCCATGGCTATGTGTCGCTGAGAAGGGACACTGACAGGGCACTCTGAGGCAGCCACGGCTTGGTGTTGCCAAGGAGGCACATTGAGGTGGCCATGGCTGTGTGTCACTGAGCAGAGGGCATGCCAAAGGGTAGCCACGTTCCTGGTGCTCTGAGGTGGCCATGGCTGTGTGTCGCCAAGGAGGAACACGGCCCAACAGTGCGGTGGCCATGGCTGCGTATGTTGCTGAGGTGCGACGCTGCCAGGGCACTGTGAGGCAGCCATGGTTGTGTGTCACTGAGGAGGAACACGCCAGGGTGTTTCAAGGCAGCCATGGCTGTGTGATGCTGTGGGGATACGCTATCAGAGCACTCTGCCGTGGCCATGGCTGCGTGTCACTGAGAGGTGACATCGCGGGGCACCGGGGCGGCCATGGCTGTGTGTCACTGAGGGCGAACATCGCAGGGCACCGGGGCGGCCATAACCACTCACTCCGCAGCCCCGGCGGCCGTGCCCGGCCCCGCCACGCTCAAGATGCCGGCGGCGGCGAGGCGGGGCCCCGCGGTGACGCGCGGGTCAGCTGACGGCCGGGCGGCCGTGGCGGCGGCGGGGGGCGGGCGCCGGCACTCGGAGGTGTCGCTGCCGCCGCGCAGAGCCACCGCCGGGCCGCGCCGAGCCGAGCCGCCGCCGCCGCCATGCCCTCGGAGAAGAGCTTCAAGCAGCGCCGCACCTTCGGTGAGCGCCCCGGGGGAGGGACGCGGCGGGGAGCGCGGGGGGAAAGGCCCGCTCCGCTCCGGCCCGGCCGGGCTGCGGGGGCGGCGCTGGCTGCGGGAGGGGGGGAGCGGCGGGGCGGGCAGGGGGCTTGATGGCGGGGGGAGATCCCCGGGCAGCCCCTACTGACAGCGGGCCCGGTGCCGCCCCGGTGTCCCGGCCTGCTCGGGGCTGAGACGGAATCAAACCCCGGCCCAGCCTCCGCGGCTTGTTTACCCCGCGGACACCCCGGCAGTTGGGGCCGGGGGGGTTCGGGCTGTCGGGGGTTGAGCGGGGTGTGCGATGGCAGCATTGCCGTGCCGGGGTGAGCTCCGGGCTTGGCGTGGGGAGAGCTCCTCAGCACATCATCCACTATCGACTGCAAAACTCCCAGGAGCCTGGAAACATCCCTGGCGTGTGTGCCAGGAGCTGGGCCTGCCCTTCCCTCCGGTGTCTGCTCAGTGTCCGGCGGCCTCTGCGCCAGTGGCAGCGGAATTAAAGCTCCGCTCGCAGTCGGTGCTGGCGCGGGGTGAGGAATTCTGTACCCGGGGAGCTGCGAGGGGACTGGGGCGTGGGGCTCCTGTCTCTGCGTGGTTACTGAAAACCAGCAAGGCATCGAAAAGAGCTGTGTAATGATGGCTGGGAAAACGAGATTAGTCCCTTTCGAGAAGGAACAGCCTTGATTAGAGCGATCAAGGCTCGTGTGTGTGCTCGGGATGGGCCCAGAGCAGTCGGAGGGCTCGGTATTGCTCATGTGTGTCAGTAAGGTAGGCTGGAGCGCTCCGAGGGTAACAAGAACTGGCAGCGTAACCTATTTCTGCATCAACTACGAAATCCCGTACGTGAGATGGAATTGGTAGAAGTGATTGATCCAGATTTTCCTTTCTTTCTGCCTTTGGGTTAAAGTCAAGCTGCTTAAAAGAGCTTTGTGATGTGCCCACCCTTGCCCTTGCTGTGCTTTAAATGCAAGCATTCTCCCTGCATTGAAGCGGGGAGAATTTTGATCTAACAAAGTCTGCGTTTATGCTGCCCCCTTTTTTGGAGCTTTCCAAAACTGTTGTTGACCCCATCGCCTGTCAGCAGCCTCTGTGGCAGGTATTAAGTTCAGCTAGGATGGCAGCCAAGCAGTTGCCACTGCAACTAATGTCGTCAGAGAACAGTGTTTATCTGTGGCTGACTGAGGCCTGATTTTGAACATGCCGCATACAATAATCTCCATGATTTGTCCGGTTTATGTCCCTCCTCCTCCCAGGAGTTCTGCTAAATAACATTGCCAGGACCAAACCTGTTTCAGCTGGGAAGTTAGTCCGACCTCTCTGCGCTTGCCAGGTTGATGGTTGGTCTCACTCACTCCCCGTATCTCTTGTGTTTCTGGTTAATCTTAAAAAGTATTTTAATGAGGTAGAAATCTCTGCCCTTGAAATGTTCCTGCTGGGCTGTGGGAGGGTGGCTCCGAATGTGGGATGTGGGGCAGGGTGGCTTTCAGGTGAAGGCTTTGCATGCTCCTTGCCTTAGTTCTGCTTGATTCACCTCCACCTTCAAACCGTGATTCACATGAGTTGCATTTCCTCGTGAGCAGGCACACGGATGTATTCCATGGACACAAACATGGACTAATGGAGACTGAGTGATGTTATTGCTGAGTGACGGGACGGGCAGTGTCCTGCTATTAGCATTCCAGCAGGGAGCTGGGCTAAGTGCTTCTCTGCCCGGAGTGGCACCTCTCCCTAGGCAGGTGTGTGTTAGAGCCGTGATGCAACATTAAATCATTTCTCTGAGAGCTGTTTGTAACGTGGAGATGGCCTGGAAAGCCCCGTCCCTCTGAAAACAACTGAAGGGGTTAAAATTGAGTTCACTGAATCTGAAAGTAGGCAGAAGATATGCAGCAGCCTCTGAAAGCAACTGACCTGTTTACTCTGCCTGGTGTACTTTAGCCTGGTTCATGATATCTGTTCTATTAATATTTCTGTCTGAGAAGAGGTGAACTTTATCCTGAAAACTGGCACAGAGAGGGGCAAAACGTCCAGGTACCCCAGTACCTCCAGCAGCTCCTGCAACAATGGGTGTGGCACAGTCAAAATAAAACCTGGAATTCAGTAACAGGAGAGTACATGGTGAAAGCTGACCCAGCCAGGCTTCGGCCAGTCCTGGGACTCGGATAATTGTTGACCATTTCCTCTTCTGGGATCTCACAGAAATAGCACGGCGTATTTAGGCGTTAACTTGGGTGGTGTAATTTGAGGCCATAAATTTATGAGGTGAAATATCTGCCTCAGTAGGCAGAAAGTGAGGGGACTGGGGAGGAAACGACCTCTTTTAACACTTTCTAGGAGTGCCAGGCAGGTGCACACAAAGCTTGTCACTTTGGGTTAAAGAGCAGAGGATCAGCTGTCACAGGAGGGGTTGTACTCCTGACGGCACTGTCCCATTTGGAAACTGCTTTGCCTGAATTTCCTCTCCTGGGTTTTCCTGACATGCAGTCCTTCTCTTCAGTGATGAGGAAATAGGGAATAACAGCATTAACTGGATGCTTAAACAGATTTTTTTTTTTTTTTAAATCTCTTGCAGAGCAAAGAGTGGAAGATGTACGACTGATTCGAGATCAGCATCCAACTAAAATACCAGTAAGTTCAGTTCTTTCTATTTTTCCCTTCAGTTTCCAGTCTCATGTTCTTTTTAGCAGTTAGAAAAGGCTGTTCTGAGGAGACCAAATGAAAATGTGGCTGTTCAGGGTGGTTAAGCCTGGGTTTCAGGGACGTTCTCAGAGGAGTAAGCAGCAGTCAGTGTGGTGGAACAAGGTGCTCGCTGGGGAGGGGGGAAGGGGGTTTCCGGTGTGTTACAGTTTTGTGTTGCAGAAAACCACACCCCAGCTGAGTTCTGAAATCCTCCTGAGTGCTCAGCTCTTCTCTCTCAGTGGTTTTCTTCTCCAAAAGAAGAGTCTGCACAGATTCATCAAGAAGAATACACAGAAATATCAAGCCAGATATGGATTTGATCAGCAGTCTGTGTTGAGAAGGACAGAAATGCTTTTCTTCTGGGAAATGGAGCTGTGCTTGAGGTCTCCAGGAATGCTGCTGGGGTGTCAAACTGCTCCAGCTCTCCTCACATTGGACATCAGCTCTCACCTTGTCACTCTTTAGTTGGTCAGCTCCAAATGCTGACTGAATTTGTGTTTTCTTTATGGCATCCTCAAAGTTAAAAATGCAAAGCATATCATGAAGCAGAAGGCATGGATCGTGTTCTATTGCTGATGAGTTGTTCAGCAGAGAGAACTTTATTGGACCCTCAGCCTTTGGCTTTGTGGTGAGAGCTGGTGGATCCCTGTGTGTGGAAATCTCCTGTGAACCAACTGCTGCAAACTGTCCACAGTCCCTGAGCAAGTTCACTGACAGGAGCCGTTGTGGAAACAGAAACCAAAAGGTTCCCAGCTTTCCTTTGGCTCCAAAATCCTTGACTTCGGAGCTGTCGCTGCTGCTTTGCTGTGCACTTGGGCAGGGGAACAAGTAGTACTTTATAGCAGAGATTTTCTGACTTTTTTGGAATGTTTTATTTTCCCAAAAGGCACTTTCCTAACAAATCTGTTTCCTGACCAAAATTGCTTTTTCACTCACCTTTCACAGCCCACTTGGCCAAAGTCCCCAACTCTGACCACAGATTGAAAGCTGTTGATTTATGGCAAAACTCTCATTTTAGCTCAGCCACGGAGTTAAAATTGCACAGATTACAAGTTGCACAGATTACAAGCAAAAATTCCAAGGTACCTGAGGAACTTGCTGGAGATGTGGTGATGCCAACTCCCAGCTATCCCAGGGGCCTGCTGGCATCCCTGGAGCCTTGCTGGGCCAGTCACTGCCTCGTTATTGTCATTAGCAGTTCTGGATGAGATAAGATGGCAATGTCACCCTAGATAGTAAATCCTTCCTGTGCTGTCAACATCCTTCATTCTGCTGTTGAAAATATCTATTGGTTATGGTCTAACTTCTTAAAAATAGTGTGGTTTTGTTTTCCAGAATGAGCCAGCATTTATTTAAACTGATGTAAGGATCTTTCTCTGATATAATTAAATTGGCTCAATGTCTCTTCACCTGTGCAACTTTTTAATATCAACACAGCCAGACCCCATGAGCATGGAAAGGGTCCAAAGGACTGGTGTCACGTAGCTGCTGTTGATTTAAAACCAACAAACCCCACGTGGCTGTGGAAACAGGAGCACACGAATCCTGAGATCATTTTTCAAAAGCAGGAACTACATTCAGTTGCTGGGCAGGGTGTTCCTTAAATTGGGAAATCTGCAGTTTCTCTGAATTAAGTGGTTACTGCATCACAATCCTGACAGAATTACTGGTTCCTAAACATGCTCTCTTGAGGAAATTTTCTCCCTGATTTGGAGATTTGAGGGTTTATACCCTTCAAAAGTAGCTTTTTCTCGTGCATTAGAGTAACCATGGAAGGTGAATGGAATAGCAGAGTCATCTGGAGGTGCAGTTCTTAGACATGGCCTGAAACTGGAGAAATCCTGGGGAAAACTGCTTCAGCTGGCAGACTTCCCCTGATCAGCCACTGCATTGTGTTAGAGCAAAGTGGGCTTGATCTCTCCTTGGATTTCCTTGTTGCTGGGTAATTCAGTGCTGGATTAAATGATTCCAGGAAAGGAACTGTTCTAAAGCTGCACTGAGGCTGAGGAAGTGTGCTGTAAAATGCCTGTGTGCTACCCCTCCATGCAGTGACTCTTGCAAACAGAACAGAGGAGCACGTGAAGATAATTTAATTATCATAGGAACATAAATTGTTTACATTAGAAAAGACCTTTAAGATCATGGAGTCTAACTGTTAATTGTTCCTTTTCAGATTTGAGATGCTGCATTCACAAATGAAGGGAGATGGAGCTTGGAGGGGGGAGATGAGGGCACCAGACACTGTTCCTGCCTTTCACATCTGCTCCTTTCTTTCTGTGTTTCCTCTTAGGTGATCATTGAAAGGTACAAGGGAGAAAAGCAGCTTCCAGTTTTGGATAAGACCAAGTTCCTGGTGCCGGATCATGTCAACATGAGCGAGCTAATCAAAATTATCAGGTAGTATGCTGGGATTTCAGTGGGAACTGCACTGGGATGCTCTGTGAATTCCCCACCAGGTGTATGCACTTGGGAACACTAAATGGAAAATTCATCTACTGAGCACTAGGACAAATCCAGGAGAAGGTGCTTTTCCTTTAGCTTTGCTGGAAAAAACCCACTCTGAAAAGAGCTGAGCTGTTAGTCTGCTTCCAAGAGAAATAACTGGTTCCCAGAGCTGTAGGAGGGAGTCTGGGGCTGTGAATCCCTCTCTAACATGGGTGCTTCTGGCCCAGGGCTCCAGCACTTCCTGCTTGGCTATTTTGGGATGTTTTCTCAGTGTTCTGCCATGGAGACCCCTCTGGAGTGCCTGCCTCTTCCCACCCACTGGGAAGGGGAGTTTGGGCTCGTAGCCAAAGCTGCTTAGGGATGCTGTTGGCATCCTTTGGGAAAGGAGGCTTCCCTCAGGGACAGCGCTGAGGCCTGGAAAACACCCACTGAGGCCAGTCTTTCTGCCCTGGCTGTTTGCACAGAGTGGCTTGAGTTCAGCTTACAGGAAAGGCAAAGGGAAACAGCCTCGATGTGGAAGTTGTGTGGTCAGAATTGTGGTCAGAAGTTCTGGTAAAGTGCATTTCTGCTGGCTCAGCAGGACTGTTGGATCAGGAGTTCTCCAGTGGTAACTAGGAAGTGAGGAGAAAACCAGGGTTTTTATGTTGGTCATGGTATAGCAGGAGCTGGTTTGTGGAGGCCACAGGCTAGGAAAACTGGGAGTTGTCCAAGGTGTCCAAACACAAACTGTCACAAGCAAATCCCAGCTCCTACATGAGTAAGAAAGGGAGATGGGGTTTTGGAGGCAGGAACCAGGTTGCTCGAGTTTTCCACAATTTCTCAGGAACGTGAAAGGCCCTGGGCAAAGAGGTTAACTGCAAGCTGAAGGATTTTCCCACCTTTTTTTTTTTGGCTTTACTGTTAATAGATAACTTGGTACCAGCTAGACTTGGGCCTCAGCCAGCTCCAGTGGTGCACAGCAAAGCCTGTCCTTCCCAGCCCTTGGAAAGCTGCTGCCTTTCCTCAGCCTGCTGTCTCTGGAGTGATTAGAGCCTGGTTTTGGAAGAGTCCCTGTCCAAGGCTGTGGCTGGAAGCTAAATCCTTGTTTCCAGCTGCTGCTGCCTCTCAGCAGCGAGTGGAAGCAGCAGGAAGCTCTTTTGATCTGTTCTTTCCTCCTTTCTTTGGTTGCAGCTCCACATACCCTATTTCCTCTTGCTCACTGGGTTAATCAAGTGGTAAGAGAGCCCCTCTCTGCAAACCTGCTCTCCAGGAGGCAGTTTAGCAGAAATACTCATTTCCCCCCAGCTGGAATGATCAATCCAAGGGAAACCCAGAAATGAGCTGCTCGCTGTGCCAGGCAGTCTGTGCAGCCTGTTGCTCTCTGCCCTTCCCACGATGCTTCTCCTGGGAGGGAGGAGAAGAGGGAGCAAGATGCTCCAAGGTTAAACTCAGGCTGTTCCAGAGCTGGTGGCAAAGTGAGTTAATTTAAAAGTTTCCCAGGGTTTTGCAAGGAAGCTCTGCCCATCCTCCATCCCCATCTTCCCACGGATCTCTGGGTTTCATCCCAGTGAGATGCTGTTGAGCTGCAAGCCAGAGGTCCTGCAGCGTGTTTGCTGGTTGTACTGGGATCACCTGGGTCAGGAGTGCCTGTTCCTCGTCCCTCCAGTTCAGTGCCCTTGTGGAACATCACTTTTCCCATGAGTAAGGGCTCTGTCAGTGGATACGCCTGACTGGATTTAGCGGATGAATTTAGTAGAGCTTTGGGGTGGGCAGCAAATGCCTCCTGCAGGGGCAGGGCTGGGTGGGACATCTAGGGAAAAGTGTGGAAGGGTAGAACCAGATGAGCTTTAAGGTCGTTCCAACTCAAAGCATTCCCTGAATCTACGGTTCCGTGGGATGATCCTGCCGCTGTCAGTGTCAGAGGACTGTCCTTTGTTAAGGCGAGTGGAAGTGCTCACTGTCCCGCTCCTTCCCCCTCATCCCCCTTTCCCAGGCGACGCCTGCAGCTGAACTCCAACCAGGCCTTCTTCCTGCTGGTGAACGGACACAGCATGGTGAGCGTCTCCACGCCCATCTCCGAGGTGTACGAGAGCGAGAAGGACGAGGACGGGTTCCTGTACATGGTGTACGCCTCCCAGGAGACCTTCGGAGCGCGACCTTCCGCCTAGGACACGCCTAGGAGCGGCTGCTAGCCTAGGAGTTTGGTTGACCCTTGGCCATCACCCCCACTCTTCCCCACACACCCCCCAGGGAAAGAACCGGATGTCACCTACGCTCTCAGTCCTTTAGCATAGTCTTGCTTTAGCAGGTGTCTCATCTCACCTTGCCTTGTTTGTGACTATTAAACAGTACAGACGAGCACCTCCAGCTTTGAAACCTGCTGTTAATAATATTCCACACAGGCACATTTCCATTTCCGGACCTGCCGAAAGGAGCCCAATTGTGCATGTGACAATTGCAGAGAAAGGGACACTCGATTGACTTTTAACAAGCAAACAGGCACCAGGGAGGAGCTAAAGTGTTTCCTGGGAGTTTGCTGCAAAATCTCCCTATGATTCCTTAAATTTATTTTTTTTTTCAAATGGGAAGGTTTCTCATGAGAGCAAATGCATTTTAATGTTCCAAAGGGGAGCTTTGTCTTCTGCAGCTCCATCAGACTCGTGCTGCAGGGAGTTGAGGCAAGTGCTTGGGGTGAGCTGGGGGAGGACAACTCTTTGTGTCTCCGGTTTTTAGGCACCGCACGCTTGGGGCGGTGCCTGTTTCTGGAATATTCATACCAAACACCACAGCTTTATTGTAGTTTTAGGAAGTGTCTAATTGTAAAATACACAGCTGGACAGGTAACTTTGAAATAAACTCCAGTCTGTTACAAATTTCCAATCCCTGTGTGTTCAGTGAACCACCACTGTTCATCTGAGCTGGCTTCCAGTGATCCATATGATCATTCCCCCCCCCACAGCCTGGAGGTTTGCCATTCCCTTGCCTGGGGGTCAGGGAGAAGCAGCTCAGGCCCGGGAGTCACTGTTGAGAGCTGAACAAATGAATCTGGGCATCACTGGAGCCTCCTGCCACTTGCACAGGGTTGGGAAGCTCTGGGTGTTCCTCGAGCAGGGAGCAGGCTGTGCAGAGGAGAGTTATCCCGTAGGACAAACCTGTGTTTTCCTCTAGTCGTTGTCAAGTGAAGCGTAGCGGGATGAGATTCCCGGTGTATCCGGTGTGTGTGCACTAACTCGTGTGTCACTGGGAGCTCACGTACTCTAACGGGGGAGAGAAGCAATACTACTGCGTCTGGCACTCACCAAGTGTACACGTTGTACCTACTACACGTTGTACCTACTCCACCTCTTTGCATGCATCTCCTTCCCAGGGCCTACTGCCCATTTTTTATTGTCCTTTGTGTTTTTACTCCGACGTAAACTTTTCGATGCAGCTTGTTCTCTGTTTAGTTCTGTTCGTGTAAGAACTTGTTTAACTCATAACTGACCGTACTTGTAATTACGACGTGATCGACTGATATTCCTGTACAAATGTTGCTTTTTTAAAATTAATACAGTGCTGATATGGATGGATTACATCCCAACTTAATTATGGCTTGCGTGGTTATTCCTAGAACTTTCTGAAATGCAGGGACAGCAAAATAATAAAAGGAATGAAAAATAATTCCCTAATCGCCAAGCTGGAGAAGCCCCCACACAGCTGAATCCCCTCCAAATGAAAACCAATGCCAAGGGATTCTGTTTAACTCTTTATTTTCCATACATTAAATTTACTCAGATAAAAACATTCTAAAAATGTACAATTTAACTTTTAACAAAGTATAATAAAACATAAAAATCCCAATACCAGAATACTGGACATTTACAATTCAAAATCAAATTAGCTGAATATTAAATATTTACAAAACTATTTAAAATATTTATAAAGTTACATGCAGAATTTTGTAATACTAGAAGTGATCGAAGTAAAAGAAATGGCTCAAATGGAGCAGGAATTTCCTTCATTCCTAATGGAAAGTTATGTCCAAGAGAAGCTGTTAATCTGCACTTGAAAACACACGGGATTTGCTTTCTGCTTCAGTACCAACACGGTTCTTGCGTACAACAGGAAAATTTAAGGGAGCAAACGGGTAATTCCAAGAGTTTATTACAAGAGCTGCGGGGCCTCAACCAGCCAAAGTGATTTCTACTCTCACAAAAGCTCCGTTACGTGGATTTTTGTCCAGATTTGCCCACATTCCTCCCATTTAACAGGTGTTCAGACTACCCCGGGCCCTCCAGCACACACACAGCTCGCACAGCTGAGGGCAGTTGGATTTTGGGGAGGAGCATTGCTCTGCCAGTACCACAGCCCAGTTCATCCCAGGGCAACTCCACACGGAACTGGCCAGCGAGGAATCGGAATTTGGGGGGACAGCCAAAGTCTGGTGCTGGACTGATATTTTCAGAAGTCTGGCGCTTCATTTGCCAAGATTTAATGACCGTGGTATGAAAAGGTTTCACAAAAAGCTGAGTGTGACAGAGCTGGTTTGAATAAAACCAGTTCTGATAAACACAGAAATTTCAGTAACAGTTTAAATGTAATTTTAAATAAAAGAAGGGTGGAACCCTCTGACCGATACCTCAGTTCCCTCCTTCCTCTCCCGCTGCTGGGGCAGAGCCTGGCATATTCATCAATGCTTCATTTGCAGGGTGGGGAGGAGCTTGCTGAAAATTCCATCCTATTTCGAGTCCTTCCATCAGCAAATGGAAAATGCAGCTGAAACTGCACTGCACGCTGCTCTCTCCCCTGGGAAAGGCTCCTCGCTGACTTCTCACCTCCCTGCAGGGAGATGACTGGGGATTCCTTTCCCTCTCACACTGAAAAATCATTCCTATTCCACAGTTCTCCATTTGGAGAACTAATTCTTTTTATATATGTAGGACAAAGATAGGACTAAGTAACATTCTTTGAAATCACCATCTTTCAATGTACAAAAATAGGGTTTAAGAACTGGTTCCTTCAGGCAGGGCAGCTGGAACTACTATTCCAAACCAAACTGCCTTGCTTTTTAGGGTAAAAAAGATGGATTTGTGCCTTTTAAGAACAGATTAGGGATTATTTTATGGAACTAAGGTGCTCTGTTCAGACTTACCAACTTTGGTTGTTCTGGGTACAAAGTGAAGGGTGTTCACTGGCAGGTCTGAAGCCACAACTCGCTGGGATTTAGGGAAGGCTCTGAGGTTGCTGCTGGCTCACCAAACTTCTCCCTCTGACACTCGTGTTGCCTCCAGGTACTTCTGGATTTGAATTTACTCTAAAACCAGACCCAACCGTTCCAAAGCGTAACCCAAACACACCCACGAGCCATTTGAAGAAACATCAGCCTTAACTTTACACAAAGGAAACAATCCCAAAGGAAGGAATGAAACAGTTTGCTGGAAACATCAGCCTTAACTCTACACAAAGGAAATGAACCTAAAAAAAGCTCTGGAGAAAGGAATGAAACAGTTTGCTGGACAGAAGTTCAGTTCTACAGTCCTTTTGATATGATTTCAACTCTGTGATGAATCTCAGACACGACTGTGCCCGGCCTTGGGCAGTAAAACAAAACACAACTGGTACAGAAATGACCTTTTTCCTTTTTTGCTGTTGTTTTTTTGCTGTTTCAAGAGGGTTTTTAACACTCACATGTGTGTTGAAATACAGTTTCTTTAAATACAATTTTAAAATACTGTTTAAAAAAAGTGAAAAAAAATAATAACAACGTTAAGTTTGGCTTTCAGCACATGTTCCAGGCCACTGGAGAGACCCTCAAAGCTGCACATCGTAAACATGGAACTGCACATTTCCTCAGGCGTGATGCAGTGGGACAGACTGTTCCTACCATTGTCTCGAGCTCATTAAGGCAAAGTAAATTGCATTGTCAGTTTTCATCCCTTTAGTGTTGTAGGTCTGAAGGTTGTTCAGGGGAACACAGGGAACGTCCTCGAACGCAGGCAGAGCCAACAGGGAGCATGAGCTGGGCTGGGAATACATAAATCAGGGGGTTTTCATTGCATAGCAATAACAATTAACTTTTGTTTTTGTTTAAACCAACTGTTCTGCAAATTTAGGTTTTGGGTTCCCCCAAGCTGTGAGCTGCAGGTCCCTCTCTGGGCCAAGTTCTGCCCACCCCACGTTCCCTTGCCTCTCCTGACGCTCATGATCCCACCTGCCTTCCCGGCGAGGCTGAGACCACCCTCAGAGAGAGTGGGACACAAGGATGGCTCAGAACGTTCCTTTCCTATGACCATGGCCCAGGGAGGTCTGAACTCTCACCCCCTCACACAGCCCCGTCTCTGCACCGCTCCAAACCCTCCTGCTCCGAGAGGACTTCCCGAGTGAGAGTCACTGCGCCACTACAAATCCTATGGATTCATCCTGCTGTGGTTTAGAAGAGTGTAAGGAATACCTCCAAGTGTAAACAAGGCTTCAGACTTTAAAGGTGTCTCCCAAATTACAGGATGCAAATATCTCTGTCAGGCATTTTTAAAGAGAAGGCCTCACCCATTTAATGCCATCAAATTCCCGGCGGGAGCCATGAGGATTAGGATCTTCTTTCAACCAGACAGGACCAAAGTGTTTCAAATTAGCAGTTCGAGATGGGTTTGGCTTCCTCTCGAGTCCTAATTTAGATTTGTCACCCACAAATGATGGACTAAGTAGTTTAACACCAAAGCTACTCATCTACAACCTACTGCAATGAAGGAGGCCGACAAGAAATCCTTCCAAGTCTTGATAATAATGAAGTTTTACTACCTTTTACATGTTTGACTCCCACCTCTCCTGAATCCTGGGGTAGGAGTCAAAGGGTATTTTTATATAAAGTAAAGCAAAAGCTTATAAACTCTGCTGCCAGAGTTCTTGGTTTGTTTTTTTTTTAGGATGGTTTAAAATTCATTTACAAAAGCAGAATAATAAGGTTTCTGTGAAAGAGACCTATATACAGTAACAGGACGTAAAGGTTTTGTGTATTACAGGAAAATATCCTTGAAGCCTTTATGACTCTGGAGTCTCTGGGACTTGGACCCTTGGAAACTAAGTTTATTCCAGTGCTGGGAACCCAGCACTAGATGGTAATAGGTGAGACAATGAAGCACAAGTTTGTTTCCAGAAGGAACCGAAACTGTCGTGTGTGTTCTTTTGGAAGGGAAAGGAGATATTTTTTAGGATTTTTATTGTGGAATTAAGTCCCATAAGCCTGCTGGTGCCAATTTGTAAAGGTTGGAACTTCTTTGCCTCTTGCACTGGTCTCAGAGTGACACTGTCTGCTAAAAGTGCAGAAAGCTTGAAGAGTTTTACATTCTTCTGTAGTGCAATCCTTAAAAATCCCAGAGATTAGTGCCTGATCACTTTTGAAAAAAAGTAGACATTTTACCTAGCCCAGGGGTGCCAAAGTCCTTCTGGCCACTCCTACCTTCCGCCTCCAAACGGAGCTGCCCTGGAAAAGTTTCACCTCAGAAATTCCACATATGGCAACATTCTCCAGCTAAAAAATGTACATTGGATGTTGTACTTGCAACAGAAATGCAGCTGGACAGCTCCACCATCCATCCACCCGTCCATCTGTCCCTCCGTCAGGAACGCATCGGTCCGAGGACACGTAGTCAGGAGTTCCAACGAGATCCAAGCTCGAATTTGGCAATAAAAACTGGGTTGGATGCACCCCTAAGCTAGATTTTCTACCTAGTCTAATAAAGTAAAGCACCTTTGGATTAAAAAATACATTAAGCTTAACAGCAACTGGACGTCTCAGTTTTGCAGTTCAATCTCCGTCGTTCTCCATGGCTTTTGGCATCTTTGTGCCAGGTGGGAAAACATCAGTCTGTGGAGTCCAGACTTTCGGAGGGAGGAGCATATTTCAGCCTGAACGTACCTGGGGAGAGGAACAGAGGAATTAAACATCAACCTTTCACATCTGTTACCTCTCAGAACTTCCCAAACCAACCTGCTGCTTATTAGCCATGGAATGTGGTACTGGAGCAGAACACGGCTTGGATGGAGTTCTAGGGCTGGCAAAAATTTGTTTCATGGAAACACAGAATCACAGGATGGTTTGGGATGAAGGGACCTTAAAGATTACCCAGTTCCACCCCCTGCCATGGGCAGGGACACCTTCCACTATCCCAGGTTGCTCCAAGCCCTGTCCAACCTGGCCTTGGACACTTCCAGGGATCCAGGGGCAGCCACAGCTTCTCTGGGCAACCTGTGCCAGGGCCTCCCCACCCTCACAGGGAAGGTTTTCCTCCCAATATCCCATCTAACCCTGCCTTCTGGCAGTGGGAAGCCATTCCCCTTTGTCCTGTCCCTCCAGGCCCTTGTGTGAAGTTTGAGAAAGTTAAATGGAAATTTAATTAATGAAATTAAATCCAGCTTAAAAAGACATCAGAGTCTGCTGCATTTCTGGAGTTGTCCCAGTCAGGACTGACAAGGCAGCAGCTCTGCTTCCCCCTGGCCACTATCAAAATATTCACCACAGGAATTCCACTCATTATTTACCTTTTAGTGCTGCTGTAAATTGCTGCCCCAACACCTGACACTTCAGTTAATTTATAGTGTTCAAATGCTTGAGATCATCTAAAAGTTAATCCAGGCAAAGGCTACAGACAAGACATGATGTCACATGGAATCTCAGTGCTGCTCACTCCCCTCAAAGTTCCTATTTCATTTTTTAAGGCCACACCACTTGCAAATTATCTCAACATGGTATGACAATCAAAATCAAGAAGAAAAATGGGACTAAAAAGCGCTCTTGGCAAAGCAGCATTTCTGTTTCAGTTGTTTCCCACCTGGAATTAAGGATTCAGCTCTCTCCTGGGGAACCCTGTGTGGTAACTGTGGAACCAACATGCACTATAAAATAATTATAGCAGCAAACAGGACCTTCAGGAGTATCTGAACAGTAATTGTTCAGATAAGTTATTATTTTGGGGAAGAAGGGAAAAGGAACAGAGGTTTCAGTTTGTAAAATTCCAGGGGAACTTGCAATTATAACCAAAGCTGACCTGGGGATGACAGGAGCAACAATTCTGCTGCAACCTGTCCACAGCAGCTCCCTCCCTCCTCCTCCCTGGATGCTTCTCTCCTTCCCAAAAACGGGTGGAACCCCCCCACAGTACCCGGGGTTTTAACAAGCCCTGATGGGTCTGCCCAAAATTCAGTCGCACCTTTAGCAAGTACAGCTCAGATCATCATCAGCTTTCAATAACAACATTTTTTTACTCAAGTCAGAAATTTCAAGGTGCCATCAGAACCCCTCACGCCCCACTCCTATGGCCAAATCCCCCTCTCTGTGCGACCCACACCCTGCCTTCACCTTGTCTGTTGAAATCCATGGGCGGCTGTTTGCAGTCCTGAGCTCTGTGCCCACTGGCCCCGCAGTTGTAACAGGAGAGGTTCCCGTTTTTTTTGTGGCTCGAACCATTGCCGTTGCCCATCATTCCCTGTGCCTGGTACACCCCGGCCGTCCCCGCCATAAAGTTCTGCATGGGGGGCACGGCGAAGGTGGACTGTCCGGCCATGACGGAGTCGGGGGCCAGGCCGCTGTTGTAGGCCGTGTGCACCACGGGGAACGTGGTGCTGCTGTTGTACTGCTGCGTGTTGATGTAGCCGTTGCTACACAGGGGGTTGAAGGGCAGGAAGGGGAAAGTAAACATGGAAGGTCCTGAAAAGGGGTGCTGGAAGTAGTTGGCGTAGCTGACGGTCATGCCGCTGGAGCCGCAGTTGCCGCTGCAGCCGCAGGAGCTGCACACCATGCACCCGGGCGGCTGCGGCGGCGGCTGCTGGTGGTGGTGGTGGTGGTGGTTCTGGTTGGGGACCGGGATGCTTCCCGCAGATCCGCTGCTGCTGCTGCTGCTGCTGCTACTGCTGCTGCTGCTGCTGTAGAAGTTGTTGTCGGCGACGGAGGAGAGCGTGGGGCTGGAGCTGGGCGCGGGGCAGCTGGGCAGGTTGGCCATGGTGGCGAAGGACGGGGACGGGTGGCTGTTGGAGGAGGCCGCGTTGCTGTTGGCGCAGAAGCTGCCCTGCATGGGCGCCACGGGCACGCTGCTCATGGCAGAAAAGGCAACTTTGGTGTTGGCTGTGTACAGAGCAGTCCGGGGGTTGATTATTGCAGGGGACACCGTGATTTGCATATTACTGGAGCAGGAAGTCTGTCCAGCCATGGCAGAGTCGGTAGGAAGAGACGAAGACACCAGGAGTTTGATGGGTGGACGAGCCACGTGGAAGACTGTGCTGGATGTTACCGTGGCAGCAGTGCTCGTTTCCACTATGAGTCCTGGCTGCTGAGCTGGTTTGATCACTCTGTCCAGACTGGAAGCGTGGACGACTTTGGTTCGAGGCCCAAAGTTCATGGTGGAGGTGGGTGAGCTGCTCTCAGTGGCCCCTGACAGCACCTGCAGGGGCTGGTGGGGAGAAGACGCAGACATGACATCGACCACTGTATTCCCAAAGCTCTTTTCCATCTTTATGCTGCCCCTCGATCCAGAAGGAACTTTATTCCTTTCTTCCAAAGACAAAAGCGAGTGCACAGATGACGACAGCAGCTTCATGTCTGAGCTGCCACGGTCAGATTTGTGCACGGAGCTGAGCATTCGGATGGGTGGGATGTGTGTGGGGGCCGCTGCCATCATCTGCATGGGCAGGGCGTGGTGGCTGGACGGGCTGGAGCCGGCGTCGTTCTGCACGGGCAGGACCTGGGCCGTGGGGCGGGCGGAGCTCGAGGGGAAATGGTTCAGCAGCATCACCGGCTTCTCCTTCTCAGAGCCGTCCAGGTGGATCTCCAGCCCTGGGGACACAAGAGCTGTGAGAGCAGCCCTGGGCAGGGCACGGGCACCGCGCTGGGGGGCTCTGCTTACGTCTCTCGTTCTCCTCGGCGCTGTCCGAGCTCTCCTCCCGCGTCTGGATCCCCATGGGGCTGGAGGAGGAGCTGGAGTACTCGGAGGAGCTGCCCTCCCGGGGCAGGGGGTGGGCTGGTTGGTCCACATCCACTCGCAGCTCTGCAGGGAAAGGGAGTGGGAACACGAGGGGTAACACCCACTGGAGAGGACCTCGTGACAGCTGTCCCGGGACACCAACACAGAGGGATGCTCAGGATTTACAGGGACACACAGGGAGGCAGAACAGTCTGACCAGAGCATTGGCCATTCCCACAGGAGCCATGAAGAGGGAACTACTTTTTATTGCCCTCCATATTCATGAAAACCGGACTTTTTGCTTGCTCCCTATTAAGCCAAAGGCATTTTGGAAGGTACAGCTCGGTGGAAAAGCAGCACAAGAAGGAGCTTGATCTTGTGCATGGACAGCTGAGCCCCGAGAGCACAGCAGTGTCCTCTACTCCTCTTACCTGCAGCATGGTTGCCTCGGATACTCTGGATAGGCCCCACGTGGGAAGTGGGGGGAACCCTTGCCACCCCACTGCTGGTCACTGACGAAGGTGTTGAGGGGTTTAGGCACCGTTTCTCAGATTTTTCTCTATGGGGAGATGGAGAAAAGTATGAAGAAAAAGAAACTGGCTAAAGCACAACGATAAATAAATCCATTTCTGAATGAAAACGAAGCCCACAGAGCTCATTAAACAATCCACTGAATGTTATGCTCATTTCAAATGGAAACATTTGGAAATCACATCAATCCTCATCATAACTGCCAGCAGTGTGGTTTGGACTATCTGCCATCTGATTACAACAATAATGCTCTTATTTGTACAGGGTAAAACATCACCAAAGGGTGACTAAATTCTAAAATTCCATCACATGTTATATCAGCACATCCCAAACCCAGCCGTGCACACCAAACCCAAAGAGAAGCCAAACACAGTCCCAAGTTTTCATTTTCCAAACACACTCTGAAAAAACTAAAGACTGCTGAAAAATGCTGTCACAGAGCTTTGATAAACAGGCCTGGATTTGGATTTGTAATTGCTTTTTAAGAAACTGTGGTAGCTTCAGAATAAACACCTCCCTCTAAGTGGAGTTGTAGAAACCAGGACAAGTTGTTGTATCGGTTTCCCCAAAGGGCTGTGACAGCTGCCAGAGGTCACTGTGGGACACTGAGGCAGCTCCCAAAGTAGCTGTGCTCCATCCACATCAGTTCCTATGAGCAAAAAGTCCTGCTGGGCACCCTGATTTTGACTGTGCATCCCCTGGGATTGCAAATCCTACAGCTCCCATCAGCCTCAGGTGGATGGGAAGCCCAAAATCTACGTGGCCTTTACAATATCTGTGATACAAGTTTAAAAAAACCTAACCAACAATATATATCTTTTGTAGATTATTTAAACAACTGGTTATCCTTATCACAACCCTGAAGAGGCAGCAGTACAACAGGAAGTACTAAATATTATCTCTTAAGTTCCCTTTTCAAGAGTTTTTCAAAGTAACTGCATAGGAAGGAAGATAAAAGCATCCATATCAACATGTGGGGATCCTGGTGGTTTTGTGGTCTGTAAAACAGTAAAACTTGCATTCAATATTTTATGTCCTTAAAAAGAGGGTTCCCCCAGCCCTCACTTACTTCTCCAACTCCAACTGGGTCTTGAGCTTCTTCTTTGCTCCCATGGTGAGGGACTCAAACTTATTCAGATCTTCCTCAGTAAGACTCAGAAACTTGGAAAGAAAAAACATGTGCTTAGTTTTACAGCCTGAAATATTCGTATTTTCAATGAGAAGTAATTCCAAAAGGCAACTTTAAAGCCATTTTTAAACATAGTTAACTCAAAGCAACCCTCTACTCCAGTTTTCAATTATAGAATCTGTGTAAAATAAAAGTGTGGGGGACTGGCATGAAAAAAAGAACATCTGTAGATGAAATGTAATTAGGTATGTGCTTCTATGAACCAGTCACAATAAAGATGAACCAGTCACAATACATACACTCGTGTATGTATTAAAAGAGAATTAAATTAAAATAGACCTTTGTGCTATCTATGCATTTAAGCATCTGTTTCTCTTAGAAAATCACTTCAGTTTTCCTAGTTGTGTCACTTACCACAAAGTACAGTTGTCTCATCAGTCTATTTGGAAAATTTACTCCAAAAGATTTAATAATTTATAATACTCCAATAAATTTTATAATAACATATAGAGACAGAATATGAAAACAAAATATAGACATTTGTATTGTAATGGAATTAAAACCAAAAGCTAGGAAAGCATGGATAATAATAACAATAATAGTTTTTTAAAAACATACTAGAATATGCAGTTTTGCTACTTTATTAAAGAAAAAACCCCTATATATTCCCCTTCATATAATGAAGAAAATCAAATCAGAAGACTCTGGGAAGAGATCAGAATTAAATGCATAAAATATCCTATAACCAGCACAAAGCCCTCCCTGGCTCAAGCCAAGCCACTGGAGGGCGCTCGAGGCAAAAAAACCAGAGGACAAGGAATTTCCCCGATGGAGCTGAGGAAATGCTGTAAAATACTCTGTTTAGATGAAACCCAGCACACACAAGTATTATTTTTGATTCCTACAATGCAAATACATAAGAGACGATTTTTCCACGAGAATTTCTGCAGCAAACAAAACCCACTCTCACACACACACACACACACATTCACGCCACAAGTCTGTGTGAATCTATTTTTTAGAATTAAGGATAACCAAATATTTTGGGAGAAAAATCAATCAAGAAGCAGAAATAAAAATAATCAACAAATTTAGCTGTCTCCTGCACATCAAAGGGATGACCAGGGAGCCCCAGCAGAACTCCTAAGGAAGCATCCAAGCTGGATCTCCACGCATTCAGTGTGGGATCCTGGAACGGGCGGCAGCTGTCGGACAACCCCAGCCCAGATACAACACAGTGAAAACAGAAAGAAGGTTTTCATCAATTGCTTTAAGGGAGTGAAAACCTTCTCAGCACGTGCCAAAAACTCAAGTGATTCTCAATGCAGATGTTTCCAGCCTAGAGAACCTCAGGATAATTTAAAAGCTGGCTGCCTTTCCCTGATTTCCTGCCCTACCTTCTCCATGGTGAGCTGTTTGAAGACAGGATAATACTTGTGCAAGCGCAGTTTCCTGAGCCAGTCTAGGATCCCGTTTTGCTCCTGTGTCTGGGGGGTCTGTGGGCTGGAAGACATCAGCATGGATGAGGAGGAGGTGTCCATCTGGGAGCGATAGGCCAGCGAGGAGCCGGCGCCTCCGGAGTGGGAGCAGTGGGGCAGAGCAACAGGAGCAGCGGCCGAGTGCTGGACGTGGTTCTGTGAGGACTGAATTCCAGCTACTCCACAGATAGGTCTGAAAAACGGGAACAGGACTGGATTTAGCACTTTGGATAATCTGTGTCACCCAGAGTTCAGCTGCTGCGGTCACAGGAATAGGGATTCTGGTAAAAACTGCCCCTTGGGATCCAAGGTTTGCACCCACCCTGTTCCATGGCACACTAAAAACACGGCAGGTCTGGCAGAGCAAAGCTGATCTTCAGCTTCAGCAGTTTTCCTTCAATAATCACAGATATTTTATATTCTTTTACCTCTCTGTGATTTAACAAATATTTAGAGAGAATGGTGTGGTTCAGCTTTGCATTATTAAAAAGAAGTAAAGGAGCCCAAATATAATCCTGTGGAAATTTTTAGTTTTTCCATGTGGAAGCGGCAAAAGAAGCCACAATATTGGTTCCTTGCAGGGGTCTGGATTAAAATTTTTTGGGTGTCTTGGTTGGAGAAAATGAAAATTGCCTCTTGAGAGAATGAGTGTGGTAAACAAGATAAATATTTCACCTTCCAGATGTTCCCAGTGTAGTTCCTACTTTATACAGGGAGGAGTTGCCAGGATCTAGAGACAAGGACCAGAGTTACAAATGGCATCAGTTCATGAAAGGCACAGCAGTACAAAAAACTCATTTTAAAAAAACTTTATTTAAACTCACTTGAGCTCTGGAGTTGCTGGGAGGGAGATGAAGTGCTGAAGAACTTCCTGACGTGGTCGTTTTTCACCACATGGGAAGGGAATGGTGCCAAGTACCTGCGTGGGCAAAAAAAGCAAACAAACCCCCCTGTTCTGTGAGATCTGACTGGCAGCTGCCTCACAAATCCATCAGGATTGCACACTGGACAGGACATTTTGAAACTGGATTTGAAATTTAGAAGCTAAAACACCCCATGAACTTCTGAGTCAAAGTAGACTGGAAACTTATGGATACTCTTATCCTTAATACCAACCATGTTATCTTCGTGCTGCTTTCACTCTGTTTAGTGTTTCCTCATTTAGGAACCCTGAACACTTTCAAGGCAGAAAATGTTCATATATAAACTTGAAAATTTCCTTTCAAATTCATGTAGAATATAAAATATAAATGGATCTGTTATTGAATTTTCTCCTCTTGGAGATAAACAGCAGATGCAGAGTCTGGCAATGTAGGGAAAAACTTATGTCACATTTTCCCTGGGATTGCTGGGCCTCTTTTGAGGGAAAAGAGACCTTATAGCAGCATTTCAGTGCCCAATCCCGCTCCAGGAGAGCTGGAGAGGGATTGTGGACAAGAGGGAATGGCTTCCCACTGAAGGACAGCATGTTTAGATTGGATAGTAGGAAGAAATCCTTCCCTGTGAGGGTGGGGAGGCCCTGGCACAGGTTGCCCAGAGAAGCCGTGGCTCCCCCTGGATCCCTGGAAGTGTCCAAGGCCAGGTTGGACAGGGCTTGGAGCAACCTGGGATAGTGGAAGGTGTCCCTGCCCATGGCAGGGCTGTTGGAATTAGATGAGCTTTGAGGTCCCTTCTGACCCAAACCAGTCCACGATTCTATGAAAAAATGCCAATCCCCTGAATCTTTGCAACTACACACCCACAGGTGCTTTCAGCTTGAAAAACCACAGTCGATTCCTGAATTTTACAAAAATTCAGCACTTCAGGGCAGCTTCTTTCCCTGCTCCAAAGCTGCAGCCTGTGCTGCAGGAATGCAGGATCTGCTCCATTAACCCAGATTTGTAGAGACTGTTGCTGCCTAAACAGCAGCCACACACATTCCCTCTCTCTCTCCCAAATTTCCCCTCAGCAGGCTCTGATCCTCAGAGCACAGTAAGGACTGCTGGAAATGGGAACACTATTTGCCATGAAAAATAATCCAGGCATGCACCTGCTGGCTGCTGACTATGGAAAACCAATATCCACTGTGGACTGCCAGCAGTCTGCCTTGGCTTAGGGAAAAGAGGTGTTAAGTAGAAGCTCTAATAAAGTTAATTAATATTTTAAAATGTCACTTATTACTATAATAATATTAATATTACAATAATCTCATTTTGCGTAGGTACATGCAGCAGTAGCTGAAAATAATTTAAGTCCCTCCAATTTTCCCAGGAAAATCATGCTAGTATTTAGAAAGAGAACTGATGTGATCTGTCACAGATTATGATATTTAAAATACTGTTTTACGTTAGATAATGGCCAGGTGGTTTGTGATAATTTGAGAAGGTACAAGTCAAGGATTCAAAAAAACTGTGAAAGGCTTCCAAAAATTCAATGACTATAATATATAAATATATATCCACCTTTTTTAAATTAAAGTAAAATAAACATGACAACCTAAACCAACTGAAACAATAAAAAGCTCCGTGAAAGGGTAATGGGGGAAAATCCCCACAATCAATCCCTCAACACAGATGGATGAATATTCAGGCTACTATTTCTTCCTTATTTTTGTGAGGGTTTTTTTAAGCAATTCTGGTTATTTTTGAGTCCAAACCAAACTTTTTGCAAAGCCAATGATCCTCTATTTGTTTTTAACAAGGAACGAGGAAATATCAATTCTCCAGGAAACTTAATACAGAATATTACTACCATCTGTACTTCTGAAGAAAGAATTCCTGAAAAATTGCTGTGTGCTGGAATTAACAGCAAGAAATTAAGCTTAGAATCAGGCTCTAATTTCTTGAGAGTAATTTAAAATATGAAGATAATATTTCTATTTCCTGTTTTTTTTGGTGAAAGAAGCCAAGTACCAAGATAAAAACCCCTCAGCAATAAATATCCCAGCATACCTCAGGTCCGATTCCAGGTCCATGTGGTTCCGTTCCAGGTAAAATGAATCTGGACCAGCTAGGCAAGGAATAAATTTCTCCAAGTTTTCTTCTGGATACAGCTGAGACAGCTGAAGATAGAGGATATTACAAATAATAAGTGAAAAGAAGACCTGTTATTTCTGTGAGATCCAAGGAACAGCAAATATTTGATAAAACTCAATCTGTATTATCTCGGTACATTTTGAAAAATGTCATTAAACAAAATTCCATACAGGGATAAAACATCTATTTTTGAAGTACTTTCCATCTCATCTTTACCTTTGAAATAAATTCAGTCACTTCAGCAGAAGATTTGGTTACCAACGTCACTGAAGAATCAGACCACAGGACCTTGGGGAGCAAGAAGGACTTGGTTTAGTAATTGATTTAAGTTTGGTTCCAAAACATCAATAATTGGTATAAAACATCCCCCAGAGCCTGAAGAAAGTTTTTAAGGGGTGACATCAATAAGGAAACTCTTTTTTTGTGCACAAGGAACTTTTATCAGCCCTCCCTCTTGCCATTGTTACACTTAACAACTACTGTGAATGCTTGGAAAAGCACCTCATAGTTTACTCAGCCCTTACACACTGCAGACATGCAGCATTAAGCAACAGACCACTAAGTAATGGAATTTTTTTTCCTCATTATTGTTAAAGAAAACAGCTGGTTTTTAGAATCTGCTGTGCAACAGGAACGACTCCCCACAGCACAACGCTGCCTATTCCTAATTAATCAACTCCATATGCCATGGGAAGCTGGAAATGGCAGCATATCCCTGCAAAAAAAGGCAAAACCTTAGAAATGAAACCTGGAGCTCCTGCTCCATACTCCATCTTGTCCATGCCCTAGAGAAAGGGAATATTCAGCATCTCTTCCCATACATACAACTCACGATATCCTTGGATGAAGAGGCATTTATTTCTTGGGAGATGGAGTTTAGCTGAGCTAAAACTCAGGATTTCTTGGCGTGAAAAATATCAATGTGAGACAGGCCAGTGATAAGTCCCTTCAGACTCAAAATATCCATTGGAGGCATCTGGATCCTCAGCAGTTCCATAGGGGATGGAGCAGGGTGTAAGTGTTTCGGGATCACAGACCATCCTCTCACATGACATTAGTTTCAATGACAACTGAAAACATACACAAAGTTTTTCCAGCCATCAGAAAAGCTGCCAAAATGACTGGTGAGAGGAGAGGATTTCAAAATATATTACATAAGGGAGGAATTTCCTCTCGGCAGAGCTGTTACACCAAAAAAAAAGAGGAAAAAAAGAAAAGAAGAAAGAAAACTTGAGCACTGTCTGATTTTACAGAGTTTGTGGGCTGTTTGTTTTCTTAAAGCTTGTGATAAATGAATATTTTTTCAAATCCATGAGACATTTCAAAAATATGGAGAAATTTCTCTTTCTTTTGAAGGTTTTGTAATAACTCAACATTTCTTATGACTTATGTATTGCTAACTTGAATTTTCAATGTTTATAAAACAATAATGTGAACTGTAAATGCAGGGAACAATAGCAGTGCAAACACTACACTGCTCTATCCATTGACCTCATATTCCCAAGAACAAAACATTTAATAGTTGGGTTTTTAACCCAGCAAACTGTAATTTATTAGCTCAGCTGAACCCTGTGCTGTTCTTTCAGTGACCAGCTGTGGAGTGAAACACTGGTTACAGTAAATTCTGGTATTTTTAGAAAAATTTGTAATAGGAAAAGAACTTTCACGAGATCCTAACTGGAGTGGAGACAACTGCAGACTTCATAGAGATTTTGAAAACCCCTTGGAAAAATCCTTTCTAATATCGATGACATTTGGAACAATTGTGGGATTCAGGAAATCCAAGACATTCTCCATGAATCAAGTCCTGCAGAGGTTAATGCTGTCAACATCCCAACAGATGCTGAGCTGATGTTCTGTCTTGGCTGGGAGTGAGTAACTTGTTCTTTTTGGTGAAAGGTGGGGATAACTGAGGTTCTCCTGCTTGGTTCCTTTCGGGTTCTCCTTTTCTCACCCACCGTTTGGCTCCGGTGCCTCATTAAACAAAGCAAAAATGTTTTCTGGGCTGTGCATTCTGAATTTTGGAATATGTAATTCCAAGTGGATGGGGAAAACAGCACCCAGACACCATCCCTGCCCTTTCCACAAGGTTCCATGGGGTGAAGTCATCCCTGCACCGGAACTGGGAGCAGTGACAGACCCTCCAAAAGCTGCGTCAAACCGGGGGGAAGCCACTTCTGCTCGCGGCGTGTGGTGAACCACACTCATTCCACAGGCACTGCTCTCACTTCCACTCGGAATTAGTCTGGCTTCAGTTTTCAGACAACAGTTCCTGTCATGCCTTTTGTGCTGCATTAACGTCCCCCTTGCTGCAAAGTATTTTTATTCCCTTTGAAAAGGCTTTTATGCGATACTGAAAGTCACCTTCCAGTCAAGTTCTTTATCTCTCCTGCTACACAACATTTTCCTCAAGCCCTGAAGAATTTCCAAAGCCTTTCTGTACTCTCCAGCACCTCTTTTGGAACCCACAAGGCCCAAACCATGTGCCAAAGGCTCCCATCCTGCCACTTTCCATGTGTGCAACTGTGCCCTAAGAGCCTACGTTCTCCTTTGTCCAGATTAAGACCTAAATTCTCTCTAATTTCTGCATTCCAGCAGAAGAATGGATATGGATAACCATTCTGTAAGTGTGATATTTCTCTCTAAATATACACTTTGCCACAACCTGCTGCATTGAGAGTGAATATTTTTTTACCAGTCTCCACCTACCAATCTTGGCATCATCCATAATGCTCATAAACAGCCATTTATAACTTTCAACTAATGGATTAAAAACTCCCAAGGGAGCAATTTCTGGGATCTAACAATAAAATCTGAGAATTTCCTTAACTCCTCCTTAAATATTATCCTCCCTTCTTTCATAGCAAAGAAAACCAAACTCACCTCAAAGGAATACTCAACATTTCTCTCATTCTTCTTGTGTGCCAGTCCCTTTAATTCCACTTTTTCAACACTCACTACGAAAAAACAAAGAGAGAAGAAGAATGAGGAGGATATTCCCAAATGCAGGCAGGAGTGATGGCTCTTGGGCAGTGCCAGGGCTTGCTTTGAGAGCATCTGATGACCTATGATGGTGCTCTGGGTGCCCAGCTCCAGCCTCCTCCCTTGGACAGGGAGGTTGGTCCCACCATTCCATGCTGCTTCCACTTCCAGCCTTGGCAAAGCTTCACTTCAACCAGTTACAACCCAAATAATACAGTCAATGCAAAGTTATGTCCTCATGGCATTATCACAACACCCACTGCTGTAATAACAAACTGCACACACACATAGAATTATCTCAGGAACATCCCGGAGCAAACAACATCCCTCCGAGGGAAATGAAGGAAAAGCCTCCATGTCCTCAGGGCCGGGTTTTGCAAGTTCAGTGTGGTTTCATTGCTGTGTTGACATCCTGACTCCTCCCTGCCCGCAGCTCCACGGAAAATTTCTGCCTCAATTACCATGACTGGAGTAAGTTGTAAGTAAAAATGGGATCTGACTGAAAGGACGGACAGGTCATGTGACACACAGCCTTTAAAGACAATCTTATCCGTCGGATCTCTGACAGATGGGATTCTTGGAGACTCTCACTTCCCAAGATGCTCAGATCAGGAATTCCACCACGAAAAACATTATGAAGATTATTTCGCCAACTTTCTATTTCCCTTATAAATTTCTCCTGCCTTTTTACTGCATGCTTGGGGATAGACACACGGAATTTTTCTAATAAAAAGCCAATTGGAATGGGTTTAAAAAATTCAAAAGTAAAATTATACCAAAACAAAGTCACCAGAACTTTACCTGTGAGCAACCAGTGCCTGAAGAGACACATGCTGGGTATACTGTGCTTTCACTGAGCAGTTCTAACAAGCCAAGCCCAGAACTTTGTCATTTTGTTTCTGGGAGTCACTGTTTACAAGCTGTTTACCTGTTTTCAAGACTATTTATACTCCCTGTTACCTGTAAGACTCAAACTGATGTTCATCCCATGGAACTTCCTTGTATCTACAGGACAAAACCCTGCAGTGCAAAAGTCACAGTGACAACACTGCAATGGGGAACTGCTTGATCCACCTCCCATCTCCTGTTCCCCAGTGAGGCTCCACCCAGAGCCACCCTCTTGCCCATGTGGGGCTTGATTTCCCTCTGCTTCCACACAATCCTGGCCTGAAGGTTTTATTGTGGCCTTTTAAATGTTTTATTGTGTCCTCAGAGAATCATGGAGTGGTTTGGATAGGAAGGGATCTCAAAGCTCATCCAGTTCCATGGGCTAGGACACCTTCCACTATCCTAAGTTGCTCCAAGCCCCATCCAACCTGGCCTTGGACACTTCAAGGGATGGGGTAGCCACAGCTTCTCTGCCCAACATGTGCCAGGGCCTCACCACCTTCACAGGGAAGAACTTCTTCCCAATATCCCATCTAACTCTGCACTCTGGCAGTGGGAAGCCATTCCCCCTTGTCCTGTCCCTCCAGGCCCTTGTTCAAAGTCCCTCTCCATCTCTCCTGGAGTCCCTTTAGGCACTGGAAGGGGCTCTAACAACTCCCTGGATCCTTCTCTTCTTCAGGCTGGACACCTCCAGCTCTCCCAGCCTGGCTCCAGAGCAGAGGGGCTCCAGCTCTTGGTTCATATCCATGGCCTCCTCTGGACTCGTTCCAGCAGCATCATGTCCTTTCTATGCTGGGAATTCCCAGAGCTGGAGGCAGCACTGCAGGTGAGGTCTCACCTAAGCGAAGTAGGTCCTATTCATTTAAAAATGTTACTGCCTGGGTCTTGGCTGCTTAAAAATCTCTTTGAGTCTATTTATTCACAGTCAAAATTCTTAGACCCTCCAAATTCTAAACAAATCTATGCCTGTCTTTACATTTCCAGAATTAACTTCCCTCTTCTGATCACCTCAAACGTTCCTCCTCCATGTAATTCCCAATTACAATTACAGAAATCCCTGAGCTTATGAATAATGGCAATTCATTACTTACTACTTTCTCCTGCATATTCTGCATTTTGTAGAGACTTGTTCCTCTTAAACATTTCAGTGGGTTCCTCTCACGCTTCTGAAATGATTTTACACCACATGCTGAGCACCACAGGAGTAAATCTGCACACCACATACTGCTGAGCCATCTACACAATGTGCCATGAAGACTTTAACATGAAGATTTTAACATCCATAAGGCTCATTTAAAGAAAAAAATCTACCTCAGTGCTCTTATTTAAGAGAATTCACAATCCCCTTTAATGTGATCACAGCTAAAATATATTGAATACTGCTCATAATGAGAAAGAACGTGCAAAGTGGGTATTGAGAGAGGGAATGTTGGTGAAACAGCTGAAGGATGAGCAAATAACTTGCAGAAAGCCCAGTGTCAACTGATGCAACATCTGGTTTTGAAAAACACAGCAAGTGTTACACAACATTTGTTGTTTATAACAAATCCAGCACCACTTCTCTGCAACTGTTCTTATCATTTGGCATTTCTACAGGATTCAAATCCCATCTCTTCCAGTCATTCATTTTTCCTCTCCAGTAATTCGAGCAAAACTGGATTAGCCATGGACATAAAATAAAGCTATTCCTGTTTTACTCTGCGGGTTAATAACAAACCTTAAATCACCTCATGGATTTTGTGGTGTTACAGTTACACGACCTTTTCATGCTCAACTTCTGGCCTGAACTTGCCCAGTTAATAAAATCCCCTGCAGTGGATTTATCCATGGAAAATCATGGTAATTAGCAAAGTGAACCATTAGGTGGATAATTCTGAATCTTGTAAGATTAGGTCTGTTCGAGAGCATGAAACAGAGCTCACTGTGCTGCAGAAACAGTGACAGCTTTAGGGACAATGCACTGGATAATTCCTAATATTATACAAAGTGCTCCAGGAATTTTCTCCCAGCTGGCTAATACTGTGAAAAATACCATCTGCTTAACCAAATCTACAGTTCTTGTTTAATTTTGCAAGTTGTATGTTTTTGTTATGTGGTCTCTCACATAATCTTTGTGTTACTTAACTTCTGGTTCATTTTGTTAGAATAATAAACCTCATCATGAAGCTTAACTTTATTCAGAGTAATCTATCCTCAAAACTCTGGAAGAAGGTGCCATCCACCAAGCACAACTGAGTGGATATTAAACCTGCTGTCTAAAATATTATAAAGAAAATAAAAAAGATTTTTTATTTACTGTTTTTACTCTCAAAAGCATGGAAAAGTGTTTAAAGTATCTGCCCGATATCCCAATAAATGAGTCCATGAGCAGAAAACCTTTGTACAGAATTAAGGACACCTGATACTGATGTCTTTTCAGGATGCTGAATTCAGCAAAACTCAAACTTCTCAACCCAGGGGATCAAAAAAAAAAAGTTAATGTTTCTAATTCAGGAGATTCCCAGAACAACATATTTGTGCTACTTTAAATCTGAACTTTAGATCTGGAAGTAATCAATGGGAACTTGCAGCCAGGCTCTCCATGGGAGGGGCTGTTGTGCATGGAGCAGGATCCAATCCCAGCAGCCTGACAAGGTATTGGACATGACACGAGATCTCTGAGCCTAAGACCCTTTTTGTCTGCTCCTCTCTCCCAGAACTTCCCTGGAAAACAATCCAGGAGCAGTGCTTGGCTGTCTGTGTGTGACTCCCTCACTGCTGGGCTTCCTGAACTGCACTGTCAAAGGGGCAGACATGGAGATTTTCCATAAATATCTAGGAAATTCCAGCAGGTAAGTGAAACAGCTGGATGAGATCACCTAGGAAAGGGAGAGATGGATACAAAAGGGGTTCTAGAAGCTCAGTGCTGTAGGAGACGCTCCAGTGAGACTGTGACACCCCGTGCTCCAAGTGTCTTACATCATCCCTTAAGATTTTGTTGTTATTATTATTTGCTGCTTTCTTTTAAACACCAGAGAAGGATTTTTTTGATGCAGTTTTTAACTGTACATAGTCCAGTATCAAGCATGGAAGCCTGTATGTGGAATACTCCAGTCCAAGGCACAGCCAGCAATCACAGCCATGAGCAGCTACCACTCTGTCTCCTTTTCAAATAGTGCCTCCCCCACCCCCTTCCAAAGCATGCAGGGAAAACAGATCCAGTGAGTCTGAAGACATTTGATTCAGGTCTGTTTTCCTATTCTAGCCTGGGATTTTCACCCATTTGGCTGATATTAGTGCATTTGTCATCTGATCACTTGAGTGCTTCTGTGAAAGGACGCACAACTCCTTCCGTCTGCTCATGACCCTCTGGATTTCTTGCCTCTCCCTCCAAAAAAGCAGTGCCTTGGATCTACTCCTCTTCCCAAAAGGAGTCAGCAGCTACATAAAGCAAAAGACTGATTCAAACCCTTAGGGTTTGGTACTCCTGGCCAATCAGGTAGAACATGCACTGGATGTGGGCAAGAGCAGAAGAGACATTTTTGGAAGCCTCCTTAATATCCCATTGGATGCTGTGTTTTTTATACCCCCCTTTTAACAACTTCTGGGTCAATCCTAATGAAAGGATTACATAGAATCAGTCTCTCAATCCACACTGAGAATTTTGTGTTCCTCCTGAAAAAAGTAAAATGATGCAAGATAATCAGGAGTGTTGGTTGTAGCCCAGCCCTCTTCCCTAATATCCAATATTTCAGCACAAACACCACCCTACACCCAGCTAGTTGTTCTCCTTAATTAGCTCCCTGGATGCAGGTTTAGTTTGTGTGGGGTGGAGCATGGAAATACCAATCTCCAGCATTCAAGTGGTAAAATCTGAGCATTCTGAGACTGGGTTGAACATCTTGGTTCACAATACTTGACCAAAACCAGCAGAAATGCAGCAATTTATTTTTAATCTGGAAAAAACCATAAGCAAAATCTTTTACTTTGTGTTCTATAGGAAGCCATAATCATAAATGATGCTTTAATTTATTAATTTTCATTCCTGAAGTTGTGCCTTCATGCAAGCAGGCACCAAACACAGCTACAGTAACTGAGTTTTTGCAGGAAAGGTCAAACAAAAGGAACTAATAAAATCCTTTCCACATCCTTGTTTACACAGAAGTGGTAAGAAATGCAGCACCAACACTTTCAATGCCACCTCCTCTTGCTTTGCTAAAGAAATGCTTCAAAAGGAACATTACCCAATTACTGTTGTCCATTGGACAGCAAAGGTGATGCCAAAAATTGAGAACAAAAACCCTCAAAGTCTCTCAGTGAACCCCCCAGTATTTATATTCCCATACATACAGGCAGAAGGGAAGGAAAACAAAAACCAGTCCATTTGCTACATGCAAAACATATTCATGGCAACAAAACACAAGAAATTAAAGGGGGTTTGTGGTTTTTTTGGTTCGTTGGTTTTTCAACTGCTTATAAGCATCAGCTTAAGAGGGGTTTTTGGCTGTTTTGCAGAAAACTTCCTGCTTTCACTTTTCTAATCTTTCTAAAGCTTTTTATCCAGGCTGTGATGGGGAATGAAAAAAACAGATAGCCTCTTCTTCCTGGCACACATATTGAACCTCTTCTGTACAAACACATAAGGACTAAGTTTTCTCATCAACTAAATTTCATTTCCCTGTCTCCTAATTTTCAAAACTGAAATTTAACTGGAATACTGAAGGCTTGAAGAAAACTTGAATCAAATACTAGGTTTTCAGTCTGTAAGATAAGCAGATTAGTGAGAACTGAGATCTAAATTACTCAGGTATTGAGCAGCACCTTTCAGGGTGCCAGGAGCTTGGTGTTAGTGCTGTCACAGGATCACTGAGGTTGGAAAAGACCTCCAAGCTCATGGAGTCTAACTGTGCCTGATCCCCACCTTGTCACCCAGCCCAGGGCACTGAGTGCCACGTCCAGTTGTTCCTTGGACACCTCCAAGGATGATGTCCCAGGACCTCAAATCAAGTCAGCCTCACGTTTATTTACTAAAACTCCTTTCAACAAGCCACAGAATGACAGTATTTTGTAATAGTTTTGTCATTAAAGCCAAGGCACTGTTGATCTGTCCCTGAGATCACTTCAGAGAAAGATTTCACTGACTGTCCCAAAGCCTCCCTTCGAACTTCCAAACTCGGACCCAGCAGGTTCTGAATCACCAAATTCTGACAGGATGACACTGAAACCATTCAACTTGAACTCTGCTCTATTCCACAACCAACAAAAACACACCTTGGCTTGTTTCATGACACATTAACTCCTGCACAAACGACTCCCTTTTCAGTGGTATCTAATCTGCATCAAAATATCGATGGGCCAGAGTTCAAATGGTGGAAAACAGGAGGTACTCTGGTGTGGGATGTTTGTAGGTACAGAAACTGCTGGGAGGGGGGAAGAGAACATCAAATACATTCTTAAATTTAAGTGCATCAATTAAAAGGTTATCAGAGGCAAACTGAACTTTATTTACAAGCTGTGAGCTTGTCTACAGAGATACTAAAGGGGAAAATGCTCCCACTCAAGAGCATCAAGAACTACTTTGAATATTCCCTTAAAAGTGAGGGAAAACAGGTAAAGAAATAAGTGTTTCTTTTTGAAAATCATCTTATTTTACTACTTCTAGAAAAGGTGAAGTATAGGAAAGGATGAAGCAATTCTCTCTGCAGTTCAGTGCATTGAGTTGTCATGTAAGAATGACCTTTAGTTATTTTATGAGTAGTGAGGAGAAGTGACATCTCAGAACTCTCCAGACACAGCAGGGTAATTTATTAAGATATTAACCTGTTTTCACATAGTACAGTGTTTATGGATTGAGAAAACATTGTGTGAACAGGCATAATTAGGACATTTAAGTGATCCCAAATCGTTTATGCAAATATAAACCCGCTGCTCATTAAGAAATACTTAAATTGAATCTTTAAATTAAAAAAAAAATATTTAGATGTAAAAATATTTAAGTTATACTGCATTTACCTCCCCCTCCCAACAAAAGTGGGAAAGGTGGTTGCTATGAAAGCACAGTAAGATCTTTGCTTATTCTTGCTTATACCACATCAGATATCTTCAAATACTCCCCAAATCCTGATCCATCCAGGAAATCAAAGGATTGCTACACTTATGAAACTTAGCAATGACCACAGCAGGACAAAAATCCTGGGAACACACTTGCAAAGAAGCCACACATGCACTGGAGAGTCATTTTCTGATTACTGAACTCCTTAAGCCAAGTGTCCTGCAGGAACTCATCCTGCCTGGCTGACACAGACACAGGAGACAGGACTAATCCCCATCACAGTTCTCATTTAGAGAAACAAAGGAGGGGAAATTTAGCAGAGGACACAAAGGGGCCTCAGTTCTCCCCCACTCCTGTGCCTGAAGCTGATGGAACAGGGTCTGTCACAGGACATAACCCAGGAACCACTGGCTGGAAGTCACCAAGCACTTGCTGCTCCCTGCATTCCCACTTTTTGACCTTTAGCTCTCTTAAGAGTTTGCCAAGTTGATCATCTTCTCTCTTTTTTTCTTTTTTGTGGTGAAAAAGGAAGACAACTCAAGTTTAAGGTATATTTGACTCATTCAGACTCAGTTCAGCCTCATAACAGAATCCACCATCCAGTTTTCTGCTGGTATCTCTTAAAACTAGAAGTGGACGAGCAGACAACAGCTTTTCCATGGTGTCTGCTGGAAAAGGAAGCTACAGATATAGGAAAAAACTTGTAACTAAACAGAACAGTTTTACTGGTTAACAAGGAAGTCTGGCTGGCTGTTGCCATTACAGGAGGACTCTGGAAATTAAAGCTTCATGGACATAATGAAAAATTCCTGTTAGCAGAGAAAAGCCCTTAGAACTGTCATTTTTCCCGTGTAAGAAATAAGGGTTCTTCCAATGCAGAGAATATTTAAGATCAAAACCAACACATACTTACAACACGAGCTGAAGTGACAAGTCAATCCTGCTTTAATTTAAAAGCAAGGCTGGAGCCTATGAACTGCAATATTCCACAGGAAATAATTACACAGCTTTTTTAAAAATCAAGGACACGAGCTTACTTTTGGCAGCACACAGGAAGCAATAACATGCTGGGATTGTACCGCTCACCCCAATCAAATGAGTAGTTTTCATGTCCCTGCTATTTCCTCAGTTTGGCTCATTTAACTTGCCAACAAAGTGACCTTCTTCTGTTTCTCCAAAACAGACAGATATTAAAAAAAAAAAAAAAGCCTGTATATCTCAGCTTTTGGGATGTTAATTGAATTCATGCATTTTTTGAGTAATCTTGAATGACACTGTCAGCACTTCAGCCAACCACAAAGTCAATCAACCTAAAGAAGGGTTTCGCAACTTCACTGGATTCAAAAGCTTAACTAAATCCAAAGGCTGCCTGTGCTGGAGGCTGGAGAGAATTCCCATCTGGACAGGAAAATGTAAAACCCTGAAGAACCATCAGCTGCTTTCAAAAATTGAGATACAGCTTCAAACACTGTTTTGAAGGGTTTTCCTCCCAAATCCTTGAGGCCAAGAGCACTTTGCATCCCTGCTCCCGCCTGCCATCGCCTCTGAGCACAACAACTGCCTCACAAGTTGCCTTTTTTCATTTCTAAGGCCAGAAAAAGCTTTTACAGAATAAATTATCCACAGAGGGCTGCTGGATTGGACATATTTGTGGAGCAGCTCCACTGCCTTCCTAAATCTGAGCACCAACACATGTCACTGAACAGGTGCTGGGCCTTGAAACATCCAACTTCCCAAGGATCTGCTGCTGAAATATATGATAATGGGTGGAAATCTTTCTTGGTGGAAAGACTTACGACATAGAGCCAAGAAAGGCTGTGAGAGTTTGATATCAGAGACAACTCAGCAACATATTCCTTAATTCAAGCAGCTCTAATCAAAGATGTATCTCTATCAGGCAGAACACAGCCAAAACAGAATCCGGAAGGATGTATTTTAACACCATGGAAACACTTCAGCACTTTCAAGCACAATTTTAGGTAAACATGTAGAACACTGAAGGTTTAAAGGTATCCTACAACAAATTCAGAGGCATCAGTGGCACTGAGATTAAACATGTGCTCAGATTGTGTAGCCTGAGCACCGCATTTTTAAAGGACTCCAGAATTTAATTTGTACAATACATTTACTGCCTAATTCCCCAAGCTGGCTAATTCCACATGGAGCTGCAGCTAATGAACTATTTGCAACAAGTGAGAAGAGCACGTGCAAGTTTTGAACGCAGCTGTGGACTTCAGTTGCTCAGAGATCCAGCCCAGTGACTCATCTTCCTTCTCCCAGTAGCTGGAGCAGACGGCTCGTTTGGAGAAATATTCCTGCAGAAGTGACCAAAACCCCAAACTCTCAGGGTGAAGGGCAGCTTCAGTAATCACAAACACACATCTTTGTACAGGCAATTAAAAGCAGGCTGCCTGTGTGCAATTTGTCTGGTAAAAATATCTCTGCAATCAAGAGAGATGTTCAACTTTGTATATAAATACTTTTACTTGCTGGGTAAGTAAGATGCACTTGTATATTTAGTCTAGTTTTATCTGATCAAGTGCTTATTTTATTTACTATTCTTAGAGCACTTTTAAAGAAAATATTGGCTTTGTTTCACATTCTTCAGAGAAGGTTTGCTCATCCTAGAGAAGGCTCCTGCTCTCTTAGAAAGGATTTGCTCTGGCACATAATTCCCTGAGCCCCTGCAAACCCAAGGTGAGCCAGATGATTAGTTCCAAGCTGGATGTTGTGTTCACCTGCAAAACTACACATGCAAAGTCAGTTTTCCATGGAAAACTTTTCCCTAGTGACAGTTTTTGTGCTAAAGTGCACCAAAGCCCAGACACCCCAGGCTTCACTAAATCCCAAACACGACCAGAGGAACAAACCCAGTTCCTGCTGGAGCCTTTGAAGCTCTAGGTCTGCACAGAGCAGCCGCTTTCCCTGAGTTTAGAAAGAGGATTCAAACCACTGAAAGGGAACAGACTGGGGAAAACGTGACACATTCAGGTGCTCCCCTCAGCTGGGAATCTGAGCTGGCATTTGCTTTGAAGTTTGGAGCAATGTCCTAAATCCTGATGGACAAATCAAGTCTCACAGCACCCCAGCAGTGAAACAATGCCCCAAACCACTTCTGGGTGCAGTTTGAACTCGCTACAAACCACCTTGTTTGGAGGTGAGTTAAGGCTGCTACTACCCATTAATTTTCCTTCATCATACAAGATCTGAGTCATTTAATGAATGAATAAAGCTAATTTAAGACCACTTAGATAATCATAACCCGCTGTTACTCTATTAAAAAGCCCCAGTCCCCACTGCATAAAAGCAATTGTAATCAATCCCAACTGCATCCAGTGAGGATTTGCCCAGCACAGTTTAAAAGTCACCAAGTCAGGACCTGACAAGTTACATATATAAATATACATGAACATATGGGTGTTTTGTATCCGACAGCACAGGCAAACATGGGTTGTGGGTGCAGCATGTAACCATATATCGGCATGGAGGGAGCCTGGAGGGACGTGACAAGGCAGCAGCTGCTCAGCCAATGTGCCCTGGCTTGAAGGACAACCTGGAGCTCAAACACCAGAGCCCTGGGATCAGATGGCCGGTGGCTCCAACCCTGGCCATAGGATTCCTGCACCTACCCAAAGGAGTTAAGAGATTCCAAGTCCCAAGGCGAAAACGCAGCAGAAATGTGCATTTCAAGCTCTAAGCAGCTGGTCTGGTTTGGAAGGGCTGCTCCAGGCCAGCAGAGTTCAATGCTCGTGTCAATAAGCACGTGCTGTTTGCTGCATTTTTGAGACCAGTATCAGCATCATGAAACTCGGGACTAAAGCTGCAATAACATGCAGGAGCAGCGAGGGCAAAGGCATTTTATAGCAGCTTCAATTTTGATTTTCTAAGGAATTGTAGCCTTGCTAACAACAAAAAAATATTCTGCTAGCGTGCTATGTGAAAACACCAGACTAAGAGACTCATCTGGAATAGAAAAATCCTTGAGTACAGACAGTCTTGCCAAGAGCTACAAATGCATTCAAGTGCTCAGCTCAGTGAGAGACAAATATCCCCTGCACAGCCACTTCTGTGAGTTCCTCTTTTGTGGCAAAAAAGTCCTTGTACATTTTCGGGCCCTTTTGTGGCAATAAAGTCCTTGTACATTTTCAAGTCTCTGCTCTCAGGCTTGAATATTCTTTTTCCCTTTTCTACTTCTGTAGAAATAATTGTTCCTCCATTCTGGATCCCAGACAAGATTTGACCAGTAATTCAAAGAGACAGAAAAAAAGTTCTAATTCAGCATTTAAGCTGATTTTGAGACACTGCACAACTATTAGACAAGTGTCTCTGTAACACATCTATGAAGCAAATGCAAGAGGGAAAAGAACAAAGTAGATTTTATTAATATTTGCCAGGGCAGTGAGAATGCCCAGAAACCGAGGTAAAAAGAACAGAAACAAAACCAAACCCCATCCACTAAAAACCTCTAAGTCCTGAAGCTCTGAATCCCCACAGTCTCTTCAGCAGGGATTACAGAATGAAACCAAACACACTTCCAGCAACAACTAGAGTTTAAAGCTCTTGTTCCCCACTTTTTTTAGCAATATTTGGATATCCGGCAAATTCTTGAACTATTTAGTAAAAGGGACAGCAAGGAACACAAACTTTGAGCTCCCCAAGCCACTAATACCTATTTCATACCTGCTGGTTTTGCAGACAAATTCACTTATTGCACTTTTCCTCGGGTCTGTTTACAAGAAAACAAAGTCTGATTTGTAAACACGGTGGGTCAACTGCATCTCTGCTGGAATGATACACCTGGAATAATTCACCCACAAAACTGGAAAACACAAGAAGGAGAAACTTCGAAGGCCCTGTTGTGTTTTATGCCATTTCCCTTCAGCTGTGTGTATTAATGATGTAATTTTAGCAGGGCTGCTCTGAGTTACTGTTAAAAATAGCACCCACACCCTGCACTGATGAAATGCATCCACTCCAGGCAGAGAAGTTGTGCAGCACAGCAAGTCCTCTCTTTTTTTTTTCTTTTCCAGGAGATAAAAGAACAAGTCAGAAAGCAAATGAAACATTAACCTTTTAACTCAGCATTTCTGTGCACCTTAGAAATAAAATTGACTTTAATCAAAACCATTGCTTTGCATAATTACAGCCTGTCACTTCCCAGCATAAAAGAACAAGAGAAAATGAAATCAGAAATGAAAACTCAAAGCACCTCAATGATGCCAAAGTGGACTATTTGTCCGCTCTACTTGTGTGGCACAAAGTAACAAGAGATCTCCCATATGGATAAGAGCCACAGTTCCATCAAATGCTGAAGGGAAGTACAAGAGACGCTGCTCACACAGGTTTAGGGCAGTGTCACTGCTCAAACCTCTCCCAGTTCCCACTATCTGCAATCCTCAAATGAGATTTCACTCTCAACTTACTCCTTAGAATGAACCCATGAACAACTCCATATGCTTTCCTTCTACCTACAGCTGTCCAGTCTCTTCATCCAGCTCTCAGGATTGGGCTCTGCTCTGGAATTTTTCAACAGATGCAGTTTATAAAAGCTACATTAAGACAGCATTAAACAGAAGAATCCAACTTTCTTTAAACAACCCCAAAAGAACTGAATTAATGGACAGAATCCCACTGCTTTATTTTTTGGTAGAACAGAATCATGGAATCATGGAATGGTTTGGGTTGGAAGGGGCCTTAAAGCTCATCTCGTTCCACCCCCTGCCATGGGCAGGGACACTATCCCAGGTTGCTCCAAGCCCTGTCCAACCTGGCCTTGGACACTTCCAGGGATGGTGCAGCTATGACATAAAATTTAAGAAATAACATCTAACTATTTAAATAAAAAAAGGGGAGGGACTTTCTTCTGTCAACAAAGAGCAACCAAAGAACCTTTCTGACCAGAAATTAGGAAAAATCCCTAATATTCTGGCAGGGAGATCGGAACGAGATGATCATTAAAGTCCCTTCCAACTCAAACCATTCCATGATTCCATGATTCTGACATAAACCTGAGTTTTTCACAGAGCTGTACAACCATAGCCAGCCCTGATGCGAACCAAGAGCTCCCCCAGATTGATGGATACATAAATAAGACCCTTGTTAATCACAGCAAAGCCAGATCTAGAACACAAGAATCCAGAGCTCTTGCCCAGTGAAAGACGCAAGGCATCGATTCCTTCCAAGCTGGAATCTGCAGTCTGAAATCCAATAATGAAATCTCCTGATCTGGGAATCAAGGTGGCATCAGGTGGCAGCCAAAGCACAGGAGAACATGGTTTAAAAAGTACCAATTCCCTCCCCCCACTAATTCCACACTGGAATAGTGTCCTGGAGGCAGAGTCACCAGTTCCCATTTGCAAAAGGTCTCTCTCACCCATGTAAGTGTTATGACATTCATGTTTCTTCTCCTCAGTCCATCTGTTCCCTTGTGCCAGAGACTGAATGTGAGAAATCACAAGCACTTCCACGGAAATGAAGTGTTGTCCTTTACTCAATAGGGTCCCTTCCACATTAGATGGAACGGAAGCAGACTAAAGAAATATTTCTTGTTGTAGTAGATGGGAAAGCAAAGGAAAGTGCTGGCAAGTAAACAACTTTCTTTCTGTGTCATGTTCTCATCCTTCCTCTCCACCCACCCCCTCATTTTCATGACTAGTGTGTCGTGTCAGTACTGAGGGTAACAAACCTCCTCCTGTGACTTACTGCCCTACTAGGAACTAGAATTATTGATTATTCCCAGTATCACCCCTTTCTCTGATGTCACCTCCAGTCCTACAACGTCTGGGATCTTTTCCCTGCTGCAGTCTGATTCTTTCCAAAATTACAGCCTTCCATGTCTGCACAGAAAAGCCCCACTGTGCAAATTCTAACGCTGACATCGAAAGTCAAGTAAAAACCCCAAGATTTACTATAAATATTCATGAATTTTCAGGTCTGGGCCCAAAAATCTGTGAGGAATGACACCATTTTTAACTTGTATATGCAGCTGCCTGTAAGAACTCCAGGCACCTATTCATAAAATTATTGTACTTTAAGCCTATTACCCTCAGCTTTTGGAGGCGAGAATTCATCTCAGTGTAAAGGTATATGGAAATGAAAAATGTGCTTTGGAAAATGAGGGATTTAGTAATAAAATGAGGGAAAGAACATTTACCAGCTAACAACTAACCCGCTATAAAAGCTTCTCAAGCACAACATACACCAGAAAATTGCCATTTAGTCATTGGTACACTGGTGACAGTCTGGAAAATGGGCAAGGACATGCTGGTTTTCTAGGAATACATGTGAATCACTCCTATTTTCTTCTTTAAAGTGGCAATTTTTGTCCAATTTACTTTAAGGGATATGTGGGCCTAGCTAGGAGAAGCAAGCCATTTATTTCAAATTCTTTTTAAAATTCTTGCATCCCTGTTTAACATGGCAGCAAAACGGGCTCTTTCAGAACAGACATTCCCAGATGTTCCAGGGTGTTAAGTTTTAAAGATGCAAGGAACAGCTGAGCATTTCTGAGCCTTTCCCACATCCCTTAATGTGCAGGCAGCAGACACAGGAATATCCAGCCCTACTGAGCCATTTGCAACCAGGTTGCAGCAGGAACTTGCCAGGAGACAAGAATCAGCAGTTAATATTCACCTTTTTTTTTTTTGGAGTCCTGTACGACATGTTTTCTAGCCCTCAGTAAGTTTAAATTTCAAATTTTCTCTTGTAGCCCCTGCCTTTAATGAAAGATTTTCAGTAAAAATGCAGGTTTAAGGATTAGTTCCACCATGAGGTACATGAGGTAAAGTTCTCACAACTCATTTCATCCTGTCTCAGAAGATGGGCTGCATTAAGTCATTACCTACAGAGCTGAGAAAAACTGTTTTTCACCATTTAATGCAAGTTTAATTAAAAGCTTAAGTTGTTATATTGTTTCCATTACCAGCAGGAGGTCATGCTGTTGATTCCAGAGCTGTTGAGGTAATGGCCATTACTTTCATCTCCATTAAAAACTCATTGCCACAACAGGCATTGCCAGGACTTCACAGACATGGACTGGCAAACAGGAGAGTCCTTCTAGGAATGCACATGCTATGTTGTTTCCTATGCTTTTGAAGAGCCATGGAAAAAGGCAAATGGTATGAGTTTATAATCTCACATTAGACATTGATGACTACATTCTCATTATCCAAGATCAGGAATGTGCCTGTGGATTGCATTGCAGTGAGGTAAAACTCCTTGGCATGGCTGAATTTACCAGCATCCTATTCACAGAATTTATATTTTTCAGAGTAGTTTGATTCAAATTAATTATAAACAGGACTACCATCCAACTCCCACTGAAGCCAAATCAAACAGGCTTCAGAGGACTCAAAATCAAGTGTTCACTGTCAAACCTTACATCAGCAGAAACCTGGTCATTTCCTACTGTGTAATACAGAAAATATATTGCCCAGTACACAAATCTTTACAAAACATAAGAATAAATAAAAGCAAGATGAATGATGGGGCTCCGAGCATCCTGCTCCAGTGGAAGGTGTCCCTGCCCAGGGTAGGGGGATGGAAGGAGATGAGTTTTAAGATCACCTCCAACCCAAACCAATCAATGATTCCATGAACTAAGGAGCAAAATGAAGCCTGATTTCCCATGGATCTATGCTGCATTTAAACTGTTCTTACCTCTCCTCTTCTATTCAGACACCACTGTAAATAAAAACTCTAAATAGCTCTGTCAAATTTGCATGAATTTAATCAACAGGCTCAGCAGTTAATAAGATAGGGACTGACAGCTGCTCAGAGTGATTCCATCATCTTACTGAGGACAAACAAGCAGGAAGTCCAAAGAGGACTAAAGTTAAAGAATCGTTCAGCAGCTTCAAGACAGGGCCCTCGGGTAAATGCTTGATATCCATCATTTTAGGTGAATACGTGATCAAGGACACAATTAAAACTGCTCATAGGAAATTAAAGAGTCTTCTGTTGTATAAGCTTGAAAAAGAGTCACTCAAACATGCACAGTATGACTTTCCACTGAAGCCAACTCACTGCAGCTCTTGGCCAGGGGGTGACCTTTGGGTCTTCCCACGGAGTACAAAGGTCTGGCCTCTGCAAGGAATCGAGGCCATGGATTACAAACCCCAGCAAGGAGCATCTTTCACATTTGCACAAAAGGTTTATGACAGTTATTGCATGAGTAGACAGTCAGAATTTCTCATCCAGTTGGAGGAGTGAGTCTCCCTGCTGCTCCCTCCTCCTCTCCCTTGGTATCTTGTCACAGCAATCCCAGATCTCTCCTGACAAGGCTTATTATGTGGAAAAGGAGGTAACGAGGATGACAAAGAAATACTGACTTCAACCTCTAAAGAGTATAAAAGTTGACTTAGTTAACAACATAAATTTGCCAAAGTCCAAGTGCAGCCCCAGGAGTTTGGAACTCCACTCCCACTCTACAGGAGCCCAAAGATGAGCTATTCACCCTGGCTTTGGGGACATACAGTGGGCTTCCATGCAACTGCTCTGTCAGCAAAAAACTGAGGTAAAATGCAATGTTTCTGAATTTTTTATATTCTACATTCAAGTATTGTCTTTATTGCAAAATTAAACCTCCAACCCTAATTGAACTCCCAGCTCCAGAAGACCACGACATGATTTATGCAACAAACAAGCTTCCAGAAATTCCTTAATATCCAATAATCTTCTAGCACGGGGGGAAAATATGCAACATCAAAACATGTTTTTTTGAAGCACACTAATCCTTGGATTTGACTTCTAGAATTAACTCTAAATACTTGATACTCCTAAACCAGCTCGTGTATGGGAGACAGCAGGTCAGGAACGCAATGCCTCGAGTGTGATCTCAGCCTACGTTGCTCAAGTTTAGAAGCAGAGTTCCCTGTTGGAGATAAAATCAACAAGGACATACACAAACAGCTGAAAAATTATATACAGTTGGTAGAGGGAGATTTTTCCTGAAGGATTATCATAGCCTAAATATTTCTTTAAGCCCTACCCTAACGGTAGTTGACCCAATATCGTTGGAGATGATGTAGTTACTTAAAAATAGAATAATCCAGCTATACAACTGATGCAGAATAAGGCACTATAAAGTCTGGATGCTGAACCAAAAGGATTTCAGAGCTTTTTTTTCCTCCCCCTGTATTTTCTCCCCGCCTTCAGCAGCCTGAACAACTGGTGTCAAACATTTCAGGAGAAAAAGACTGTTGTTCGCCACTAACTAGGAGAGCTCCTGCAGTTTACTTTCTTATGGAAAAAGAATGAGTCAAGGAAGTGGGAGACAAAAAAAGGTGCAAGACCATACAAACACATTTTGCCAAGGAAAACAGAGTAGCAAAAATAGTGGTGAGAAGTTCTGGAAGGTTTACATCATACATTTCTGCTAACTATTGTAATGAAATAATTAAGATACCAAAGCTTGCTGCCCATAACAACCAGCTCAACTCACCCCCAGCTCATCCTACCTGAGGCCAACAGGAATACTGCAAACAAGGATCTATTTTACATCCTAATATTGATTCAAAATTAAATCAATATATTATTGAGATGCATTTAAAGTTTGGTTTATCCATGTCCACAGACTGCAGCTCTTTCTGGGCAGTCACATGCTATTCCATGTATTTATTCCAGCCTGGGACACGTCGAGGCTTTGCAGGACCCTGTGCATGGACTCAGAATGTTCCTTCAATTAAGCAATTAGTTTTACTGGGCTCAGCAGGAGAACTAATGGAGAGGAGATCATAGAACAAAGCCTCCTGCACCCATTTTCCACTTAAAAGCTTTACTCCTCACACTCCAGCAGCAGTTTGTGTCTATCCTTAGATCCATGTGTGGCAAGAATTGTGATTCAGCTTCACTCTCTAAGGATCATATTTCAACAGTTGCCTCATTTGAAATCAGGCTGGCACTGAGACAATTTGAGGTTTTTGTGTGGCAACAGCGGAAAGGCAAGATAAATATACAGGAAACACAAGAATAGCAGAACTTCTGTCACTTTGCAAAAAAAGAGTCTTGTTCAGTCGAGGAAATCATGGTCCAGGCTGCTCTGGGGAGGAACACGGGGTAAAATGCCACCTGTAAACCTCAGAGCAACCACGGGCAACTTCTAACCTCCAACACAGAACCTCCACTGCAGAAAACTGAGCCCAGGGGCTGTAACAAATCAGAATTTTCCTCAGCATTATGAGAAATTACAGGATGAAGCTGCGCAGTCTCTGCACTGGGATGTTTGCAACTTACACTGCCTTTATTATAAAGATTCTTTTGTTCTGCACTTCAACATCTGGTCTAATGTACTTCATTCCGCTGCGCTTTTGGAAAATATGCTGTGGTCACTGAGCATGTTTAATACATCGCTAAAATATGTCACATGCAGAGAGCAGGACTTGCCTCCAGTGCTATCCCACCTAATGGCCAAATCCTTGGAACCTTGCAGGAAGAGTAATTAGTAACATCTCTGGAGCACGGAAAATTCCTATTGCTTTTTTTAACAAATACAAAATAAGCTGAGTTTTTCATTCAGCTGTGATAACCATAACTACTCTCTTTTGGGAATTACCACAAAAGGTCAGAACAACTCTACATCCACAGGCTTGTTCAAAATTAGCTCTGGGAAGCCCCATAGGTCAGATACCTCCTTCTGGACTTCGGAATAATAATGGAGTTTCCTGAATTTCCCCTAGCTACCAGCAGAGGATTGCCTGCAAAACAAAAGTTGTAAAGTAGTAAATCAGGGTTCTTTAACCACCTTGCTACTGGGAAAGGTTCAGGATACATAAAATGTCCAAACTACGTTTGAATTTGTTTTGTTCAATCAGTGTTAAAACTGTAATTAAAGCATTCTGTAAACAGTGGGAAAAGAGATAGAAAGCAACACATTCTTCCTGGAATTTTCATTATATGTAACACAAGAATCTCTCTGTATTTATCTGTGTTCTCCTTGACCAGTGAGATCTGTCAATACCTTAAAACCTGTGAACAACCCTGTCTGCAGCTTTCAGCACAACAATAGGCAGTTCCTGAGAACAGGGAAAGTCTCCACTTCCCAAAGTTACCTCCAGTTAAAATAACTTCAACATCTGTGAAAACAGGTCTGAACAATCCTAAATCTCTGATCAAACCAGGAGTGAAAAGCACAATTTATTCTGCATGTTACAGCCAATGGACTTCACAAGAGCTCCCCATTCTTCGGTGGAAACCCATCTGTATTTTTTTCTCAACTTGCACAGGCAAAATTTTTAAACTTCACTTTACAAAAGAAAAGCCCAGCTAGAGCACAGACACCCAAAATGCTTGTCAACTTGTACAGGAGCTTCCTAATGCCACAACTTGCACTTTGCAGAGATGTCCATCTGATTTATCCTGTTCTAGCAGCGATACGTGCACAGGGAGAAGGGGCTTTAGCCACAACTGAAGAATCACTATAGAAAAATTGATTAATTTTGTTAAATATGTGCAAATCATGATTGCTCCCAGCTTGTCACCACTCCCAACAAGTTGGGCATTGCAGCGTGGATCCAGCACCTGGTTTAGTGGAAGGTGTTGGCAGGGGGTACAATGAGATGAGCTTTAAGGTCCCTTCCAACCCAAAGCATTCCATGATTCTACTTGTCAGTGTCTGACAGTGCTCCCATAGTTATCTGGGTCTCTGAGGCAAAGGAAAAGATTTGTGCACTTCTCAGGCTGACACCCATGTTATAAATTCATTTCCTGAGGCAGCACTATTCTGTGCAGACAGGCTGGTGAAATTATTCCCAAGTATTTGACAAGTCTCTGCATGAAGGACGTACAAACGTTCCCAGCTACCACTTACTGCAAACACAAGACTGCCACCACTGCCTGTTAGAGTATCCAGCAGAATACTCTATCCCTGTTTCTTTCCCATGTAGAAACTTAAATATTTTATGCTAGAAGTGGTGGATTAAGGAAAACACAGTCACCGAGAGCTTTCAGGTCCAAGCCTACTACAAACCCATTCACTGTTCAACTATAGGAAGTTAAATTACTGACATTTCTCCAAATCAGGATTAAAACCATTCACTGGATTAATACAAATTGTCTCTAATCCAACTAAGCACAACAAATACTCCACTTTTCATGAGATTTCTCATTTTTCTTCTGTTTCAGCTACAGCCTTTTTAACTGAGACACTGCCAGCTCCAGGACTTTGCTAAAACAGGAATGATGACCTTGGGCAGCTCACTACTTCTGAAGAGAAATCCTGGCCTGTCCAGCTGTCTGAAAACAGACTCACTAAAAAATATCACTACAAGAATCAAGCATCCTATCCATCCCATACTTTCATGACAATTTTATGCGCTCTAGGTTATAAAGTTAGCAAGTCCTGCTAAATTAAGAGCTGTGTTTGCTACGAGAACAAGGAATCTGTAAGTGAACAACGGTGGCTCCAGGCTGGCAAATAATCCTCAGCTGTACTCCAGACTGAAAAGACACAACTCCCAGACACATCATCAAATATCAGGGAGAATTCAGCACAGTCTTTGCTGCTGGTGAACCAGAAAGCAGAGTATCAGTGAGTATTTGTTCCACACCCACTTCTCCCAGCTACCACTGAGGCAGCCTGTAAATTAAACTGAAAACGAAGCAGGTATCCTATAAGAGAAAAACAGATCAGAGGAAAACCTAATTAATTTTCACAGCGTACCATGACTAATCTTAGCATATATGGTACTGGAATAGCAATCACTGAGTACAAATGAAAACAGTGTTGAACCCTGGCCTATTTTTAATCAGATGAAAGCCACAAACCCCGCCATGCTTCTGCTTAGTGCTGCGTTTTCTTCTACCCTGATGGTTTTTACAGCTGGAGAAATGGCTACTTAGAGCATTACTCTGCTATAAAAAAATTACTACTCCTTACACTGCTGGGATTACAGTCACAGAAAAGGAGGTCTGGTGGGGGCAAGTTCACATTTTCTTGGGACATTTAACCCTTTCTAATCTGTGTAAGGTCCTCTGAGTGAAAACGTACTTTGAAATTCTTCGTCACCGTTTATATTAAACTGTATCTGCCAAGTTATGCAGGAAGCCCACAGCAGAGAAGAAAACAGAGCTCAGAAGGCAAATTCCAAATTAAAAAAACTTAGATGGTGCATGACAATACCTTTAATGATATCTGAAGGCAACACACAATGGTAATATTTCCCCTGCATTAGTTGTGCCCTACTGAGTGATTTTTTAAATACCACAGAGCTCAGAAAAGCTGTTCTGCACAAAGAGCAGCTCCCAGTTCAAAGCCCTCCCTTACTTAACAGTGCTTTCTTATGCATTAAACAAAACACTGTTAGTCACATTTTAACCTGGCCATTTTCATATTTGCAATCAGAGCCTGGAGTGTGGAAATGGAATCATTAACTCCGATTTGATAAGCCCAGTTTTTAGCCAGGTCAGATGCAATACAGCATTACAAAAATCAGATTTATTTTGTAACAATATACAGGGTGCTGAGAAAGGTGTAAGTTCTTTCTCCTATCTTCCACTCCTCTTCCCTCTATTTCTCACTTACATCCTTAGGAACCAAGACAAAGGTGTAATTCTAACTGTTTAAATGCCTTCTCCCCAGTAAAGCAACATTCACCATGTGCTTAATCCAAGAAATAACCTGCTAATACAAGGATGAGAGATGTAATGTCCAAGATACTCACTCTTGGAGGATATTTGATGAGAGTTAAGCTGGTCTTTCAACTCATAAGGAATTTTCTTGCTTATTTCCCAATGGAAAAATAAGGATACTCGTCTCTCACTGACCATTTCTCACTGACCCACTCCCACTTATTACAAACCCTTCCGTGACTTCCTTTGGTCAACCCAACCCAGAAGTAAAGCAGCAGAATCCCAGTCTCCAACCCCAATTAAAATAAAGCTGATCACCACCAAGAGATCCGAGCTGGTTCCCCCACTGGAAGCACACACACGGATAAGGACACACCTTTGGAGTGTTTCCCCGAAGGCCTCTTGGGTAATGACTCCTCCATGGAATGTGTTGATGTGTGGAGTACGTTTTCCAAGCTGTTACTGACACTGTTGATGGGGGTCTCGGACCTTGGAGTGACCTGGAAAGAAAAAAAAATACAGAACTCCATTAAAATAAACTGAGGGAATACACAAACATCACACCTTCCTCTGGAGTGAGAGAGCCACTTGGAGAAGTTGGGAGAAGCTTCCTTCTTTTAAAACCAAGGGTGTTACTACTGATATTCCCCAAGTAACAGTTCAGGGAAGTTGTTTTAGTCAGCAGCTATTCACAAGTCAAGATTATCTTGGCTAATCTATAAAGCTACTTACAGTATAATTCTTTTTTAAACAATAGTCACACAGCAGTCAATTGGAGAGATATTGCAAGACCTTTCACCCCTCGACATTACAGTTTTTAACTTTTCAACAAGAAAACTAAGGGAAAAGGGCTCTTGGAAAATCTCAGTTTTATGTTATGTCACTGTGCTGGTTTTGGCTGGGATAGAGTTAATTTTCTTCACAGTAGCTGGTGTGGGGCTGGTTTGGATTTGTGCTGGAAACTGGTGATAATTCAGGGATGTTTCAGTTACTGCTGAGCGGGGTTTACACTGAGTCAAGGCCTTTTTGAGTCCTCAGCCCACCCCCATCAGTGAGGAGGGTGGAGGGCACAAGGATTTGGGATGGGACACAGCTGCCCACAGCTGATCCAAGGGCTATTCCAGACCATGTGGGATCAGTGTATAAAGCTGGGGGAAGGAGGAGGCAGCTGGGGTTGTTCGGTGAGGCTGTTTGTCTTCCCAAACCACTGTGATGGAGCCCTGCCTGCCCATGGGAAGTGGGGCATCAATTCCTTGGTCTGCCTTGCTTGCATGTGTGGCTTTTGCTTTACTCATAAACTGTCTTTATTTTAACCCACGAGTTTTCTCACTTTTCCTTTTCCTTCTCTCTCCCCATCCCAACCAGGGGGAGCGAGGGCTCAGCTGCTGGTTGGGGTCACACCACAACAATCACCTCCACACAGCTGCAGGCTCAAGGCATTTCCAAATATTCCCACATAGATTACAATGAAAAATTCCAGTTTGCAAAAACACGTTGTCTTTATTGTCTTTGCCACTAAAAAGCCTGTTATCATGATCACATTTCAATGAAAAATTGTACACTACAAATGCCCCAGCAGAAAGCTGCAGCATTGAAACAGATTTCATGGCCTAATATGTACCTTCTAAACTGTATTTAGAGTGAGAAAACTTATTTTCACCACGCTTAAATCCACAGAAACAAACAAAAGTCATTAGAAAGGGCAGAACTGGACACTGCCCATTTCAGCTGCCTGCCACAGAGCATTCCCAGTTATGCAGCAACACAAAAACATCTATTACTTGTAACATAACATTCACTTGTCTCTAAGTAAGGTCGTTCCTCTTGTTTTCTAGGTAATGAGAAGCAGAAGTGGATGAACACTTGCATTTGCAGTACTGAACACAAGGGTTTAAGTACCTTGAAGAGGAAAGGGTGCTTTAAAGAGGGAGTTCAGACTAACAGAAGTACTCTTAGTAACTCATCATAGTAACTACATTACTTGAAATTCAATTGTCATACTCTGAATCAACCTGAAATCCCGGAATGGAGAGCTGTAATTAGAATTTGACGTGGATTTCAGCCTTGCAACAAATCACAGGAGAAAATGTGCACCTCAAAATAACAGAATCAGTTACCCTTCAGTCATGGCAACTAAATACCAGCAACCTCAGGTCCCTGTGAGGGAAGAGGCTCCCTCAGACCCTGTGCACTTGACACAGTGCCATGAGTTAGGACAATTTATGCTGGAAACAATACTTTGCACACCCTACCATTACATGTTGCCGTCAGTCAGCACACAAATGTAAGTCAGAAATAGCACATCCCCACTCCATACAATTACCTATTGTAAGCTCCATTTTAAGACTGACATTTATAGATTTATATGCAGTTTTAGGCAGTAGCACCAGGGAAAGACTCTGTATACCTGACATCTATAAAAAGCTTCCATGTGTAAAGAAGTCACACCAGAAAGGCAGAGGGACGTCAGAAAATAGAGGGTTACAGGTACCTACTTTTCAGCCCTTATGACAAAAAAATAAAGCTTATTTTATAGATAAATACATAAATATAATTATATACTGTTTCTTCAGCACAGCTTCCCACCACTAACGAAACTTAACATCAAGCTTTCACTTAGACCAGCCATTACACTTCAAGCTCAGGGGGAGGGTGGGGAACAGTTTAAATTTCCTTGCCAAAGTCATTCTCTACCAATGCTTATCTCACACAGTCTCCCTCCTGGAGCTCATTAAACTCTCACTCCAGCCCAGTGCTGCTGAGAGGAAGTTCCAGAGGGCTGAGCACCATCCTCCTGGCAAAGGGAGAGCGCAGAGGAGAGAGCTGGGAAATGAGATTCATGCAGGACTATGTTATCCTGAACAACCAGGCTTCAAATATTCAGAACAATCAGAAATATAAACACTTACAGCATTTGAAACTGAGTAAGAACAGCCACAGAGCTCCAGAAAATCTCTGAACAAGCAGTTTGTTACAATTTATTGCCTCTTATCTCGTATTCCCTCCTCTCCACTCTCCTTACAACAAGCATCGCGTGCAGTTTATAATTTGCATTTTGTTTACACATAACCTCCATTTTTTCCCCCCATAAAGATTTAATTTTTACATACTTGGTAAAGATTAATTTAGCCCATATGTCTTGTCTGACTGAGCTCATACTATCTGATTCCGTCGCACATCAAAGCAGTTCCAAATTGGCCTAGAAAAATCACAAAGCTCTGATTAGTTCCAAATGGAGCACTTTGTTAGGGAGCTGAATGGTGTTATAACCACTGAATCCGACTGCTTCAAGCTTCCATTCCAAATTTTAAATAATTTTTTCCACTGACTTAAACATACCAATACTGCAAAGGTTTGGATTTGTTTAGGGAAAGTAAAATAATGAGAAACGGTTTGCAAGTCAAAGTTTTAGTTCCAAAATAGTAACAGCATTTTTTTATTCCTCTTTCTTTTTTTTTTTTTTTGTTAAATTTGAGCCCAAGCCAAACAGAGGAACAATAACCCGTCAGCTTGGAACTGCAGGAGATATTGTCCTGGGAGGGTTGGGAGAAACACTGGGAAAAGCTTCACAGGAGATGCCCAGGAAGGACCTCTTCAAACTCAGGGTCAGGTAAATTCTGGGAGGAATATTCCCTGTCTACATATGAACACTCCTATATTCCCTACTCTGGGCTCAGCACAAACAACTACAAGGAGTCTCTGGATTCTGAATAAAGAACAAGGCATTCCAGGGAGACGAAGATTTGAAGCATTAAGCAAATTGCTCTAGACCTTTTAGGATCGAGAGCATCTCAGGGAAAGCCAAGATGCCATTAAGGAACGAACATGTGCTGCTCAAGAACTGTTAAAGGCTTGTCTGGTGAAGCAGGAACAGTCCACAGTAAAGGGGGATAAGCTGGCATCAAGGAACCAGGAATGTTCAGGCCATACATCATAACAAACCACAGGAGTGACATTTTATAAATGCTGGAAAAAAATCATGAATCATTCAAGGTTTAAGAGGAAGCAGCATCAGACATTTAAAGAGCAGACTTTGGATTTTACAACTGAAATTGAGAACATCAGCAAAAACAGTCCAAGGAAACCAACCAAATACAGCAGCAAGTCCAGAGTTAAATATTCTACACTGCCTAATCTTACCCTCAGCACAGTATTCTCCAGAGGGCCAGGGAGAAGGATGCACCTATCCATAGTTTCATCACATTATTCATAAATTACTTTAATATCAGAGTGGCCTGCAGGCTTTTCAATCACTCTGAAAGCTGCAACACTCAACTGGGTGCAGAAGAGATTCTTAAAACTATTTTTATTGTATTCCAGAGTTACATCTTTGCTTAGAGCAGCCTGGTCTAGTGGAATGTGTCTCTGCCCATGGCAGGGGCTGGAACAAGATGAGCTTTAAGGTCTTTTCCAACCTGGATAATTCTGTGATTCTTTAACCTGCTCCCACCACAGCAAAGCATCTGGCTCACAGACGGACTTCTGGTTTTCCAGATCCAAACCCTGCCCATCTCTTGCATTTCAAGTTAAAGCAGTGGCCATAACTGAGAATAACAAAGAAAATGGATCACTGCCCAATGACTGAGGCTCAGCCTGAATCATCCTGTGCCTCATTCTCCACAGTAATGATGGATCAGAACTGGTATCAGCTACTATCAGTGGATACTTCCCAACATGGATTAGACAGAAGGATCAAAAATGCTGATCCCTCCACCTCCACCCCCAGGAGTCAACAGGGAAAGAAACAATTGCCTCAACTCAGAGGTTGAAGACAAATGTGTCAAGGGAACAGAAGTCATTGCTAGAATTTTGCCATTATCATGTTTTTCCCGTTTTCACCAGCCATCCAACAACATCCTTATTTCCATCACAGCAGTGATTTCCTTCCCAGCATCAGAGAGGTCCTACAGGCTCAGACCTCCTTGGACAGCAAAAGCAGCTCTAGAAAACTCTCCAAAACCCTTGATCCATCAAAGGGTACACAAGGAAAAAAAGCCAATTACTTCCACAGGAGGTGCTTCTCTGTCAGGCCTGAAGTGGCTCTGTGACTGCAAGACAGTGGAAGACACCATGGAAAAGGGTAAATCTGGGAAGCTGGATTCAGTAACTCTTAGCTTTGCTCCCAGGGGACAATGCCTAACATTTAATACTGCAAAAGCTTTCATAAGAATAACAGGACTGATAGGAGTCAAACTTAATGTGGTAAGAGTTTGACCAAAACAGCAATTATCTGTTCCTTTTAAAAATAACTAAACAGAGCACAGAAAATACATGGTTTAATAGCAAAGTATTTGCTGACTTAGTTTGAAGTGGAGCCAATACTAAAAAATCAACATAGCCACTACCCAAAGCACCATGTATATATGGAATAATGATATAAGATCCCAGAGAACAGAATATGGATTTCTGTGCCTGACTAGGTATGAAATTCAGGCAAGAAAAGTGAACAAAACATAGGAGCAATGAGCCAGTTCAGTGAGATCCTGGGGCTGCAGCTCCAAGTGACACAAACATCTTCTCCCATTCAGGAAACTTTCCACGTGACATTCAGTTTTCAACACTGGCCAATGATATTCTAGGAAAGTCTCACAGATAAATGCTGCTGTCCATACTGGCTTTGGAATTCTCCATTAAAGAAAAGGTTTTCATAGCCATAAATTGACCTTCAGGCTTGAGGCTGGAGCAGGTAACACATGCAAGTGCACTCAGAAACTGAGCACTGGGGGGGGGAAACACAACTTCTCTCCTGCCAGATTCATATTAGTGAGCATTAACAGCAGCTTATTTTGAGGTTAACACCAAGGTCTTTAACACTGTGCAATCCTGATGGCAAAAATGCTCCAGCAGAAGCCTGATGGGAAGGACACAGCCCATCCATGCTCAGACTGATAAGCTGCTGTTTTCCCAGCACAGGGACAGAACTCAGGTTTTATATAATTTGGAAAAATTGCATTGCTGACACTCAGCTGTCAGTCTGTTGATGCATGACAGGGCTAAATCCGAGCCAGAGACAGAGCAACCAGTGCAAGGACCCAGAACTCAAAACCCACTGAGACAACACCAGGAGGAGCAGGAATGAGCAAACATCTTCCTCTTGGTAGTAACAAGACATTAGTCTGCCCAGCTGCTTGAGAAATCATAGCCTCAGGCACCAGTTCTGCATTTATGACATATACAAATACCTGACTGTTCTCCCACTACAAGAAGAAAATTACAACCTACTCCTGTGGAAGATTCAGGCTCTTCCACAAGGATGTTTAAGAAGTGCTCACAAACACACCCAACTTTCCACACATCCAGTAAAGTCCTCAACACTTAAATTTACACACATTTAGTTGCTTTGTTGGACTGGGGCATGGATACAACTGAAAGTGTTATGGTTTGTGCTAGAAATTCAAGCGGTTCCAACAACCAGGGGCTACCAAATAGATGTAAACACCAGGTGCATCCATGTTTGAACAGCTACCAAATACACCTGTTCTCAGGAAGTTGGTAAGAAGGGATCCATCTTGGAACACAAAGGGTGAAGAGGGTTCCCATTTCCAAGGGAAAATGGGAAAATGGATAATAGATCAAATGGTTTTGTCCTGTGAGACTCTGCAATGAAATGAGCCATGTGGTACTTAAACGCTGCGGGACAATCACACACCTGCTCCAAGGCTCCTTAGAAATTCTGGAGAACAGATGGACCCAAATTAGTCTGGGTTGTATTTTATAAACTAATTTCCACTAAAACTCCTTTGCTTAAAGAATTGTGAACATTGTTAATGCAAGGAACATAAATCTAACATAGAGTTATTGGACTCATCAAGTCTGAGTTTTACAAACCAATCATTAAAACCACCTCAAAATCAAAACAGAGACCTGCTAATAACCAGACCTTGGAACAAACACTGCTGCTCTCTATCCCAGCACTGATGTACAAGTGTGTCCCTGTTCCTTCACCTGATGCCACCAAAAGCTAAAACCACAGGCACCAAAAGAGAAGATTACCTTACACTTCCCAAGAGAATTCCAAGTGTAGCACAGTCCTATCTGCTATACAAGCCTTTAGCCCTTAATGACATCTGCCTTTAAAATGTTAATATTATGTTGACTTCAGAGCTACCATATTCATTTTGCCAGCACTGGGGTGGAAAGTTGCCCCCATGGGGCTGGAATATATATTTGGGAGGTAAATGGAGAGTCAAAGAAGCAATTTGAAAACCTGCTGAAGTCTAAGCCAAGCAATGATCCCAGGAGCCTTCCCCTGGTTAAAGGGTTCATTGCCACCCTGGGCTCTTCTGCAACAATTCATAAAGAAATTATCTGATGAGTCACAAATCCACCAAATTGTATTTTTCCCTCCTTCCCCTCCCCGACATCCACTTAACTAATGGCTTGAGTGTAATAAAACTACTTTGAATCATAAAATCACAGAGTCATTAAGGTTGGAAAGGACCTCTAAGGTCATCAAGTCCAACCAACACCAGTTTGGTTGCACTTAATGACCTTAGAGGTCCTTTAGTGATGGTTCATCACTAAACCATGTCCCCAAGTGCCACATCCACACATTTTTTCTTCCAGGGATGGTGATTCTGCCACTTCCCTGAGCAGCCCCTTCCAATGCTGGAACACCCCTTCAATGAAGAAATCTTTTCTAATATCCAAGCTGAACCTCCCCTGGCACAGCTGGAGGCCGTTTCCTCTTGTCCTGTCCCTTGTTCCCTGGGAGCAGAGCCCGACCCTCACCTGGCTCCACTCTCCTGTCAGGGAGTTGCAGAGAGAGAGAAGGTCCCCCCTGAGCCTCCTTTTTTCCAGGCTGAGCCCCCCCAGCTCCCTCAGCTGCTCCTGGTGCTCCAGACCCTTCCCCAGATCCATTCCCTTCTCTGGACATGTTCCAGAACCTCAATGCCCTTTTTTCTTTCACTTAGGGTGAAAAAAAGACACTGGTGAAGGATTCACAATACACACGAAAAGTGTTCACTTCCACTGTTTACCACCATGACTTGGCAGGTCTTTAATTAAAATTAAGATCTTACTCTTAAGTAACTGATCTGCTTATTTCTGGATCACTTCATCTATTTACAAAAACCCTGAAACCTTACACTGGCCTGAACACCTGTTAAAAGGTGCATCCCTCCCAATGCTGATTGTTGGATAATCATACCAATGGGAGTGATGGAAAAATTCTGCTTTGAGCAAGGAATTTGGATGTTTGCTCATTACAAAACCCATGCAAAGAAATACAGATCTGGACCATATCAACATCTCTTTGCTCGATTTAATACCCATTTCAAATCTCAATGGACAACAACTTCAACTTGCTCCAATTCTTTTGCCAAAGAGTCAAGTCAAATTCTAGTTTAAGTGTGACAGTGGTTCTCATTTCAAAAGACAAATTAGATCCAGCACTTCTGTAATAAGATTCTGTGGATTCAGAGAAATCTTATCTATATTCTTGGGACTCTATTTGCTTTCTTTAAGGATAAAAAGCACTCCAGAGCAAGCAGTAAAATGGACACGAGAGTGAATATGTAAGATACAGAAGACTCCCAGCTCTGCCCTGCCAGAAAGGGGCAGTGCTGCATCCACCATCCAGCCTGAAGTTGACAGGATCTCAGTTTTAGCCACACAAACATTTAAAAAAAACACCAAACCAAATGGTTAAACACTCCCAAACAAGGCTGCTGTTCAGCACCTTTGAAGTCAGACACTGGAATGCCTGTGAGGTGTGGTGAACTCCTGCTGGCTCTGCTTCTCCAGCACAAGGGTCATGCACGGATTCAATTAAAACAGTTCAGAGTCTGGGACAGTTCAAAACATCCAGCACCTTAAAACAGGCACTTTTATTCCACAAGAGATGAGGCCTTCAGTGTTGCTCCAGTGACAACCAGCAGTTACGAGGCAATTAGCAGGAAAAAAGAGTAAATTTAAAAAGCAAAGCAGAATGTGCTCTTAAAACAAAAACTTCATTCAGCCAAAAAGGGAAAACAGTTCATGGAAAAAACATCATCATTATTAGCTCAACACAGATTTTTTTGGCTGCTCTGTCCCTGATGTTTGGATGTACAGTGTATTTCCCAAGCAAAGACATTTAGGTTTGTAAACTCAAAGTTCATCACGTAACATATGATTAAGCAAAGTGAATTTTGTGGTAATTAATACTGCTACTACTACGAGACCATTGTCTTCCAAATATTCCTTCATGTGTTAAAGCTCATTTCTGAAAATACTGCGGGTTTGAGATTGAACTATTTTATCAAAGCCACAAAAAACATTTTAAACAAGAACTTCAGTAAGAAAAGAGCCAGAACTCCAAGCCTCACATTTCTCAACTTGAATATCAAGAGACCTGTGCAATTCATGTTGCCTCAAGTGCTCGGAATTCTAAAAGGACATGCAAAGGCCACGCAGAGATTGGCACATGTCACCAGCTGGAAGCTACAAGACCTGCCCCTACAGCTCCTGAGGTTGGTTTCATGTGGTTTTGAAAGTGAGATCACTCCAAGATAGCAACTCCTCATATCAGTGAGTAAACACCTCTAATCCCAGCCAGCAACAGCTATGATAATCTGCTAAAGCCAGGAAATACCCTCAGTGGGTTAAGAGGCTAAAAATTAAGTTTGTTGTGATTTATTCTATCCCTACAGAGCTCACATAAAAGCCATAAGGGCAGCTGACACAGATCATTTAATATGAGGTTGCTTTCTCTGTGAGGGCTTAAGGACTGAGTTTCAACCCAACAAGTGATAGTTTTTTATAACTCATCACTCCACAGGTGATAAAAAATAAAAATAGAAATCTGAATATTTCTGAATGGGGTTATGTCCATTCAATCCCCTGAGGCAAACAGTGCAGACAGATGAAGGTATTTCAGGACCCCTCAGAAGATCAGCTCTCCACTGCTCCCAATATACAGTCTTTAGTTATTTGGAATTTTAGATGAGCCTATGGAATGAACATGAGTGAAAAATAGTCCCTTATGCTATAAACTGGAAATAGCCACTGGTGCAGTATTTGGAAGCTGACTAGGCAAGAACCCTTTTCCCCCACTCACAAGATACCAACCCGAAACAGCCACATAACTACAGAGTCACTGACTCCTGTTCCCTCTCAGCAGCAAACGAGCTGCAGCCAGAGAGACTATTTCTGACCCTGCTCTGCAGCTGAAGACACAACCAGATCACAGAATCATCATCACAGAGTCATGCAAGGGCCTGGGCTGGAAAGGATTTTAAAGCTCACCCTGTTCCAACCCCTGCCATGGGCAGGGACACCTTCCACTATCCCAGGTGGCTCCAAGCCCTGTCCAACTTGGCCCCAAACATTTCCAGGGATGGGGACTCTACCACTTCCCTGGGCAGTTCCTTCCAATGCTTAACAACCCTTTCCATGAAGAAGTTCCTCCTCATGTCCAACCTGAACCTCCCTGGTGCAGCTGGAGGTCGTTTCCTCTTGTCCTGTCCCTTGTTCCCTGGGAGCAGAGCCCGACCCTCACCTGGCTCCTCCCTCCTGTCAGGGAGTTGCAGAGAGCGAGAAGGTTCCCCCTGAGCCTCCTTTTCTCCAGGCTAAACACCCCCAGGAAACATTAAGGTTGGAAAACACCTTTAAGATCATCAAGTCCGACCATCAACCAAGACTGAATAAAACCAGTAAGTTTTCTCAACTCTTGCCAAAAGAGATGTTTCATCATCACAAGTCATCCACAACACAAGTCAGAATGGGAGGTTCAAGGTGCTGGGAGAGAGCTGAGTCATTTCTCCCTTCTCCGTGGGTCACAAATGCAGAAGTGGTAATTCACCTTCACAGTAGGAGATATTTGGCTACTGGTTTTCATGTGCCCTGATGCTTTCAGCTCCCCTCCTTTAGGAGAGCAGCAGTTTGCACTCTAAGCACTATACACACAGCCTGCAGGTCCAGGCTCCAAGTGCCAGCCAGAAAACCATCCCATCTCCTTTGTGGCAGAGGTAGAAAACACATCTGAATGGGCATCTCAGGGTGCACAACCAGCCCAAACACTCAGTTGCATCATTTCCAGTTAAAAACAAGCCCATTACTGTTCACACCAGGAAAAAACCTTTTTAAGACGTGATTCTTAAGACACTTATGCCTGGGCTTCATTCGAAGACAACCGGCATTGTTTCAATTTTCAAAAACCATACAACCACCTTAGATTTCGTGCCTGCAAGGAAAAGGTTTGAGGAATCCACAACTCTAGTGCTCCAAGTGTTGGCACCATTCAAAACCAGAAGAAAATACAGGACAGGACAAGAATAAGCTTTCTCCAGAGGGGCAGGGAATGGCTGGAGCTGTGTCAGGGCAGGGTTAGGTTGGATATCAGGGAAAGGTTCTTCCCCCAGAGGGTGGTTGGGCACTGACCAGGCTCCCCAGGGCAGTGGTCACGGCCCCAAGGCTGCCAGAGCTCAAGGAGACTTTGGACAATGCTCTGAGGGACAGGGTGGGATTGTTGGGATGTCCTGCACAGGGCCAGTAGTTGGACTCAATAATCCATGTGTGTCCCTCCCAGCTCAGGATATTCATGATTCCATCTCCACAGAGACTAAACCAATGTAGAGAGGGCAGCATTTTCCCTACTTAGGGCAAGGAACTTAATGTTCATTTTATACTATCAGGTAGAAACCATGAATCTTATAATTACTGACCTACTTAAAGCCAGCCAGAGCCACCTTTTCCTGCAAAGTTCAGATTCACATAAGCCATGAAGCATCTTAAAAAGCACAAATTAAAGCAAAAAAAAAAATACATGGGCAGCTGTTTGGAGCTTCCACATAGTCAAAAACTGCAGACAGTAACAGAAAACAGGAATAAGCAGCTGTTTGCATCACGGACCAACTTCAGATGTGTTCACCTACCCCAAAGCAACTTGAAGAATCATGAAATATTTACAGTGATTTTGTATTAACAGTTCAGCATCTTCACTACTGAACACAATTTATTTTTGAGAGATTTCACTGTAAAATGGCAAAGAGATAGGAGATGGAAAAAAGGCTGGCAAGCTCCAATCCTTTGGAAAAAAATTATAGCTAATATCAAGTTGGGTCGTATTTTAACAGGACTGGCTAAGCAGCAGCAGCACATTCACATTTGTTTCTGCAAAGAGAACAAAGAGCACTGGTCGAGTTTTTTGTTGCATCTCCCCGAAAAAACAAATTAAAGATAAATCATAAACTGTAACAGTAAAACAGGTAAACACTGTTACTCCCTATTCCCACACTCACAAGGAAAAGCTGAAGGATAATGCACCCTGTTCACAAAGAGCTCCCTATTTGCACTCAACCACATATGCACACCATCCCAGCTTCCCAGAGCTCCTCAGGATCTCAAATGGTGACCATTTCTCCATCTCCTTAAGGATGAGCTCAGGGGGGTTTGTGCTGAGGACTGAGGAGCAGCATCCACCCCATTCAAAACACAGCCTCACGCCCCAGCTCAGCGTGGCTCAAGCTGTAGTAAAGCAACAGGAGCCACAAGAAAGTGCTGGCACCAGGGAGGAAATTCTCCTCCAGTTCCAAGGAGGAAGAGGAGCGCAGGACTCTTGGCAGGCAGCAGCTCAGGGCACTCACTTTCTCTCCACAAGCACCGTGTTTTATGTAGGTGATGTTACAACACAAGTATTGTCACAACATAACTTGGTAACATCACGAGATCTAAGGCCTCCGTGTTGGAATTTATTTGTGCATATTTAAACGGGGCTGAATGGAGAAAGACATTGGTTTTTCCACTTGCTTCATCCAACTCCTGCTTTAAGCCAACTGCTTACACTAAAAGTAGCAAAATTACCAGTTAACAACGAAAAAAATTAACAGGCTGAAGGAAATCTGCTTCAGTTCAAACAAAATGCACATTCAGAGGCTGGGAAGGCAAAGTCACCTTTGTGTTCCCTCTCACCTACTTTGCCCTTAGCCAACCAGGAGTCCTCAACACCAATTTTTATAAAAACATATTTTTTAAGGAGACAGTCCTTCAATGAGCTCAGAAGAAAAAAAAAACCCAATGACCATCCTGGATGCCTTTATTACTGGCAGGAAAAATGGCAGGATGGATTCTCCGTCCATCTTAGATTGACAGAAATAGTGCCAGAGTTTCTCAGCTCCACGGATGCTGCAGCTCCAAAAGCAGACTCTAAAAAACCATTCCTGCCTGCCTGATTTTGTCATTTTTTGGGAAAACTTGTCTATGATCTGCAGTGTTTCCTTTCAAACCCAGGGTCGGTACAGCTTTTGAATAAGGGAAGCTGCAAGTAGTTAAGTATCTGAAAAGAAGCTCTTTCTGGTTTTAATTACACCCTCCTACATCCTGTGTGAAATATCCTTTCCAGATATACTTTATTCACACAGAGGTTTGAACTGACTGAAGAGGCTTTGCCATACCTTGTTCTTTCCCCTCAGTACAAAAGGTTGGGAACAAGCACAAAACACAGGAAGAGAAGAGTAAGAAAAATACAAAGTTTAACACTTCTCAGGCAAATTTTACAATGCAGAGGTGCTCATGCAAACAAGAAATCGGAAGGACATTTGTATTCAGGGGAAGACTCTGCAGAGACTTCTGTCTCAGTCTGAAATTCAACATTCAAAATAATGGAATCTCTACTGAGCCCTCAGCAGGAGCTCTGTTTAGGATTACCCCAATACAGGGGTTTTCAGAGCCTTTAGGGATTCTTTCCCAAGAGAAGGGTAACACTGAGTTCCAGCATCCTCAGGAGCCTGTTAACTGCTCACATGCCCTCACTAAGCTGGTGCTTAGTTTGAACTTTCAAGCGGGTTAAAATCAGGCAGAAAGACAGTTTGACTCCTTAATTTGTAGCAGGCTGAGGGCAATTAAGCAGTCACACATCTAATTACTAACAGCACATCTTAAAATGTTTCTGTGTAGCTTGACTGCTGCAACTGAATGAAAGAACAGCAAGTTAATGACGGTGAACCCCGACACCAGGATCGATACCCGAAGGGTGACAAGAAATGACAACGCTTCTTTTAGTTTAGCATCAGAAACTCCAAATGTTTGTCATCACATCCCCTAAACAAAACCCACACGCACCAAGACGCCTTTGCCACTGGACAGCTACTCCCAAAGCTGAACCTCCTCTCCAACTTCTTCCAGGGAAACTTTTAAAAACAGATGCTTGCTCCTGAACGTAGAGACACGTTTGTTTCCCTTCCTAAATCACTGCTTTTCCATGCAGCTGGCAGGAAAGTCCCCTCAGCACATGCACTGAGAAGAAAACAGGGAAGGCTTACATCGGTGCTGTTAATCAGCTCGTGAAGCCCTTCTCACTTAATGTCACAAGCCCCTAAAAACTCCGTGTAACCTCTTTCTGCTTTCAGCCGACCACCTCCATCATCAACCAAGCAACCCTGCCAGCCTCTTCAGCTGCCGTTTAGCACTAAAATGCTAACGCGAGGTTTAAAACCTTGTGCCCTGCAGCAGTGCCACTCCCGCGTGGAAAAGCAGGATACCCACCTTATGGCAGCCAGGATAGGTTGCCATGGTGTTGAGGGTAGAGGTGCTGGGATTCTTGCTGGTGCTGGCCATGATGTTCTGGATCTGGGTGAGCTCCTGCCTCAGCACCTGCTTCTGGTGGAAGCTGAACGCCGGGTGGTTGGATGCCATGGTGAAGAGCAACAGGAACTCATCCCCCGTGCGGCCCTCGTTGAGCTGCAGCCCGTAGTTGTTGATGACCGAGTCGATGTGTGTGAGGGTGCGGAACAGGACCCCGGCGGCCTCGCGGTGGGCAGAGCCGAGCAGCGCCAGCGACACGAGCAGCTTGCTGCGCACCACCTCGTCCGTCAGGTTGGTGAGGCTGCCCAGGTCCGCGGGGTTGTTGGCCTTGATCTCGGAGTCGCGCAGGGAGTGGTAATCCTTGCGGGCCAGGTCCTCCAGGCAGGCGCCGAGGAAGCGCAGCTCCAGCGGGATGCACAGGTCCAGGAGGCCGCAGAGGAACTCCACGCGCTGCGGGGAGGGCAGCTCGGAGAACCAGCGGTACACGCCGTCCCGCTGCAGCCGCGGGCACCGCTTCTCCACCATCGTGCCCCGCGCCCCGGCGGGGGCTCGCACACCCGGCCTGGGGCAGCCCCGGGCGGGCAGGGCCGGGCCGGGCCCCGCTGAGGGCGGCGCAGGCCCGAGCGCTGAGGCGCGGCCTGGCCGCGGGGTCCCCGCCCGCCGGCGGCCCCGAGGAGGCCGCTGCGCTCCCGTTCCTTCCTCACGGGGCGGCTCCTCCGTCCCTCCGCCGGGCGCCCGGTGCCTCCATCGCACAGGGGCCCCGCTGGGGCCGCCCCGCCGCCGCGGGAAATAATCCCTTCACGGGGCGGAGGGGGACGGAGCGGCGCGCACACACCGCCGGCCGCTGCGCGCAGGGCGGAGGGATCCCACGGTGAGGAGGCTCGGCCGCGAGCGGAGCGCGAGGAACAGGGAGCGACGGGCGCCTTCGCTCCCGGCCTGACCCCGCGGCGGGACACGCCCACCGCCACGCTGATTGGCCAGGCCGGAGGCTTGCGGCTGCGGATTGGCTGGCGGCACCCTTCGCCCCGCCCCCTGCCTTGCGCACGGGAGTGGGGTCTGGGGGCTCGTCAATTCCCCCTTAGCCCCGCCCCTGACGCTGATTGGTGGACAGGGCCGTTAAATAGGAGAGGGGCGGGAATAGCGATCTTTTGTGTGTGGCCGCCCGCGGGGAGCGGGAGCGGTGGGCCTGGGGAGGCATCCGCCCTCAGTGGGCTCTGGGGGCGGCGACCCCTCTCAGGGCAGGGCTGTGCCTTGCTGACCCCGCAGAGGGGCTGTGGTGAAGAATTTGGGCCTGGGGCTCCTGTCCACCCTCTCAGGGTTGTCCCTGTACCTTGTAGTGGTGCCTCAGGGCACATCCTGACTGACCCCAAGTCGTTTTTGGCCACTTTCCTCCTCTTCTTCACGGCAGGTGCATTTCCAGTCTGTCACTGACTCACAGTGCTGCCCGTGCTCTTTGCTGGCTCCAGTGTGGGGCAGTGTGGTTTCCCCTGACTTTTCAGTCAAAACCACTCATTCCAGCCATGAGGAGACTTATGGAGTAGAAGAGGGAATGGCTACGATGCCCTGCCCTGCTTCCTCAGCCGTTGTTTTAGGACGGCAAAGATCCTCAGGGATGGAGCTGCTGCTGGGGGTGTGATGCCAAAACCCCGATAAAGCTTTTGGCACCAGCATTTGCCTGAGCCACCATGAACCCAACCCGTGCTCTGCCAATTTGGCCGTTGACTTCAGATTGTCTTTAAATACAGTGTGGAAACAAAAGAGACACTAAAGACCTCTTAAAATGGTAATTTTTTCACCCCCCCGCATTCCCACTCTCCGTTCTAAACTGGGATTCTGGCTGACTGCGACATAGCAATGCACATTTTGTAGCAGCTTTATCAGCTTCAGATTTGCTTGTGGATTGCATGGATGGCATCCAGCAGCCAAGAGGCGGGAACACAATTCCTGTTTTCCATAGTGTTTTTCTGTTTGGCTGTTGTAGCCCAGTAGCCAGACTGCACATCAGCTGGATAAATGACACGGCTGAAGATCTTTAAGTGGGACAAGCCAGGAATAACATTTTTAAATGCAGCCCCAGGCAGGCAACAAATGAGTCCGGACTTGATTTTTATATGAGTCTAATCTTCTTGGAAGATGGACCGTGTGTTTTATTTTCACAAGTGCAATTTTGTTGCACCGCAGATAAACAAAAGACCCAACATTGATGTTTTCAGAGGCAAAATTGCATTTTGTCTTGAGTTGACCTTTATGGGATGCACAGATGTCCAAATGTGGGCAATGAGTTGTGTGACCACTTGTGTTGGTATTGCAGAAGAGAGAAAGGCTCATTCCTTTGGGTGATGGTTTATTGGAAATCTCATTATACACCTTGCTAAGACGAACTGCTACACCACAAAAAATTCCAAATGCTGGTAGTTTATCCATTTTTATTTCCCTGTGGAATATCACAGACCATCGACTGCATTTATTGAAGTCACACTGAAATGCAAGAGTAAGCAGCTGAAGGACACTTACTGGGGCTGCATAATGTCATATATTGTAAAGAGACACAACCCTGCTTCTGTTGCAGACTCCTGCTGTGAGAGGGTCCTTGAAAATCCCACAGTCTCTCTGTGTCCTTTCCTTGTAGTGATCCGTCATCGAGTGCAAACCATATGTGCTTCCTTTTCCTGCCATGCCCAGTATTGTCCATTGGAGGAAGGGATATGTGGAAAACAGAGGAAGTGCTGTCAGTCCCTTAGGAAAGGTTTGCATTGAATTCTAGCACGAGCCAGGCAGTTGGTGTGGGGATGACGAGTTCTTTGGTGGCCTTTCTGCTTATATTGATGTCTTTATCCATCCTGAAAGCACATCCTTTATCCACTAATCCATCCTGAAAGCACCACGCTGTGCTCAAAGTCAGGTTTCTGTAGCAAGGTGAATGTTTAAACTTTTCTGCCTGGGAACTAGGTCTAAGCCTGAGCCTAAATAAAAGTTTGAATGACAATTTTGCTGCTAGAGAGCAATTCTGTGGTTTACAGCCAGAAATTCTTTGTCTTCAATGCCAGATAGCAAGACAAACTAATCTGAAGTGTAATATATGAACTGGGAGCCTTTTCTCTGATTAGAAGTGGCTTTGGGTGAAGTCTGAGGAAACCAAAAGGAGCGTGACATATAATTCTGTCACCAAGAATTCCTGGTGAGCCAGCGGGCAAAGCAAGGAACCGCCCTCAGCAAGATAAATCAACTGTGTAAGAGCTCATGTTACCAAGACAGCGGGTGGGGAGTGAAGGTCGTCCTGGGCTGTCTGTTCAGCCGCCTTCCCTGTACAAGCACAGCTCTCGGGACCCCAAACTGGCTCCTTGTTTCATCCCCAGATCATCCTATTTCCTGCATGTTCTCCCTGAAAATTCTCTTTGTGCACGTTTGAGACAAATGGGGAAGTTTCCTTGCTGGAATAATCAGTAAACAATAAATAAGAGTGAAGAGATTTTCCTTTTTTTTGTATTTTCACAGCGTGCAGAAGCTGTTACTGGGTGTCTCAGTCAGGCGAAGGGAGAGGGTCCAGTTCTTCAACACTGGAAGCATCTGCTTCAGTTCTCACCTGCTGTTTTAAAGGTCTGACTTCTCCTACTTAGATTTCCTCAGTCCTGTTAAACCAAGAAGCCTGGCTGAAGTACTTCTTTTCCTTCAAACAGCATCTGAGACCTAGTGTAGTCAAATCCACCCAGATAATTTCTTCTTCATGTGAGTGTGACTTGAATGTCAAATAAAAATTAACTGAAATAATTCAGGGTGACTGAGTCCAATGTGAAAGGAGATAGTTCACTTCTGTATCCACCCACTGAGTCAATGGAGATGAGAATCTCTACCATGGAAAAGAGATGGGATCTTTGTTTGGGAGGCTGCTGGTTAAAAGACCAATGGCGTTACCCAAATCCATCTCATGCCTAATGCTCCCAGCCCACAGGACTCCTCCACTGGGACCTTTTCAGAGCTTTTTCCCATCACATTTAGGAGCTTTTAGGAGGCTGCTCAGCACTTAAAAAAATTCTGCCCATTTAATGACACGTATGACATTTTAAACCTCCTAAATGTGGCTTAAATCTTAGCGCTTCTGCCAGAAATTCAGCCTGGAAATTCCAAGTCTCCTACCAAAACGACCTCCAAAGCCATAGATGAACCCACTGCTGTCTTGGGTATGAGTCAGCTGTGGTGGGCATCCTTCCCTGGTATGGGTTCCAACCAAGCCAGCTCTCCCTCTTTTGGGGATTGAATGCTTTCCCAGGACAATCTGCTGGGAGAAAGCCCACTTTTGTACATGGATGTACATAAAACCTGACAAACCAGTTGTTTGGAGTGGGAGCTCTGTGGACTGTCACTCTGGAGCTGCTGGCTCCTTTTGTGCTACGTCCTTGCATTCCCTCTGCTCTATCCCACCTCTCCCAAATTTCCCACTGCTGATCATCCCCCACCTCTCCCCACTACCCCTTCCTAGCTGCCCTCTTCCAAAACCTTTCTCCTCATTGCCATTCTGACCTGCCCTCCATCCAGCTCTCCCGTTCCTCTTCAGCCCCACTGGAATCCTTTGATCCCGCAGCTCCACCCTAACCTCCCCCGCCTCCTTTCCTGCCGGGATGCAGTGAGTGACAGGAGCAATAGCATTTCGTGCCTCTGCGCCGCTCCACGGAAGGGAAAGATAAATATTGCTATTGCATGTTCGCTCAACTACTTCTGTAATCACGGGTTATTTCCTGCAGGGTTTCGCGCAGATGCTGGAATTGGAGCTCTTGGGTTTGAAAAAACAAACAAACCCCGGCTTTGAAGCACATAGAAAAATATCACGTGGACTTTGGGAAGAGGGATTAAAAAAAAGAAAAAAAAAGGCCCAAAAAGCGGCCAGATGTCGGGCCTGCAGCGTCCCTTGCAGTTTGTCTTTCAAGTGCTAAACCGAGTGGGTTTGGTTTGGGCAGGGTGGAGGAAAGGTGTCCTTGCTGTGACAGCAGGAAGAGCAGGATGGATTAAAGGCTGGCAGGGATATGTGTGTGAGACTGTCACTGCCCTCTGCCGATAGACTCCGGCAGGTACAGAATGTCTTTAAACAGGAATTTTCCAGGGTTTTTTCCAGCTGAAGGCATAAGGGGTAGGCTCACCTCTCCCTGAGCAAAGATCTCCCCTCAGTCACCACCCTGTCACCTCTCAAAATTCAAAGTGCGAGTCACCCTTGCCCTGTGTCCCCTGGGTCCCTTCCCCATTGGAATAGCACTGGCACATCCCTCCTTGGCCCCAGAAGCCAGGCAGACCTTCTGGCTTTGCACAGTTCCCTGTAGGACTTTTTTCAGCATGAAAATCCACAATCCCTGCCTGCCAAAACCACTTTCCCAGCTCCTTTCCCTTACTCCCTGCATCCATCTCGGAAACTGCTGCAGAAGAAACACTCTTGGTTTTCCCCATCTGTCCTGCCTGTACTTTGGCCTGTCCCTGTCTCTCCTGCTCTTCATGGCTGCAAAGACAAGGATGTCTCAGCCTCTGCTGAAGCTGCAGCCTCCCTGTCCACACCATCCCAGTCACAGGGCAGCTATTTCCTTTGGATTCCTGGCTCTGAATATTTCCTTACTTAAATCTTACCTCAGGAAAGTCACGTTATGGTGACTCTACCAAACAAGGGATGTGCAACAACCCAGTGTGGAGTTGTCCTCTCCAATCCATGGGCTGACTCCAACCCTCATCCATTACACAATGTTAATTTACTCTTTGCTAAAGCCAAAACACTTTAGAGCTGGAAAGGAAAATCTGGAAGTATTTTCTTGATTACTCCAGTGACATTCCTTGGGGTGTTTTCACATAATTTCCCTCCTCTCGCTGCCTTTGGTCAGTATTCCAATAACCAGCTAGATCCATTTAAAATGCTTGAGGAGAAAGTACCAGGAAGAAAAGGAAAGTGCCCCTGTATTTACTGAATATGAATGTAAAGTTCAGTGTTTCTTTGCAACATTTGAAATTCCTGCTGCACTTGGCTATAGAAATATCAACTTGGGCAAGAGTCTGGAATGGTTTGGCTTGGAAGAGACCTTAAAGACCATCTCGTTCCACCCCCTGCCATGGGCAGGGACACCTTCCACTATCCCAGGTTGCTCCAAGCCCCGTCCAACCTGGCCTTGGACACTTCCAGGGATGGAGCAGCCACAGCTTCTCTGGGCAGCCTGTGCCAGGGCCTCCCCACCCTCACAGGGAACAATTTCTTCTCAAGATCCCATCTAAGCCTACCCCCTTTCAATTAAAAGCCATTCCCCTTTGTCCTGTCCCTCCAGGCCCTCACCCAAAGTCCCTCTCCATCTCTCTTGGAGCCCCTTTAGGCACGGGAAGGGGTTTTAAGGTCTCCCTGGAGCCTTTTCTTCTTCTCCAGGTTGAGCAGCCCCAGCTCTCCCAGCCTGTCATGAGAGAGCTGATGTCACCTGTCCCACCTGCAGGTCCTACACTCAAACCCTTCTGTGCAAACTCCCAATATTTACATGTTTTGATGCTGGAATTGCACACTGGGGATGATTTCCTCAAGAAATCTACAAATAACTTCTGAATGACAACCCAAATGAGAAAATTGGGATTGGTTCGCGGGCAAGTCATGAATAGAAAAAGAGATGAAATTAGCTGAATGAACTGTTCATTATGCATTATTCAGCCAGCTGTGCTAATTAGTGCCCTAAGGACTGTTCCTGTTCCCGCTGCAGCCAACTCCAAAACTCCTTTTGATTTAAGTGGGAGCAGGACAGAGCCTTCAGAGAACAGGCCTGGTGCCTGCTCCCTCTGCAATGCCTTACATTTTCTTTTTCTTTTACTATTTCTTACTGATTCCAACTTTGTGTGTCTTCTATTAAAAAGGCTTCTAAAATGTCCTGTGTGATGATCAGTTAATTGCAGGAAAAGAGTCATCTCATCAGTCCCAGAGCGTGTGTTTTATGCCTGATGTGTTCTCTGAAGGGGAAGGTTTTTCATGTCTTCCTTTGCTTTGCTTTTATCCAGACTAAATGGTACCAAGGAGGAGAGAAGCTTAAAAGCCCTTTGGAAAACACAATCAATCCAGAAATGTCACCAGGGCAGAACGTGCTGGAATTATATGTTTGCACTCTGAGCCCAGAAATTGCAGCTGGGCATTTAATTTTTTTTTTTTTCTGTATATAGATAATGTTTGTGATATTTCTTCCCCACCAAAAATTCCTACAGCTCTGAGTGTGGCAATATTAGAAAAAGACACCAAAGTGGTGCCTTTGTCAGAGCTGCCTCATACAAGACTCGCATCAATAGCAGATCTCCACCAGACCACTTGTTAGGGACTAAAAGAACATGTTTTATGTCTTTCTTTCCTCACCATGACCAAGCCAACGCCTTCAAGAGAACCAAAACCTGACTGTGGTGTGGCTCATGAGAGACTCCAGTGTCCTTCTGCTTCCTGCTTTATTCAGGTTGCAAAGCCAGTTTGGAGAGGCACAACTGCTGACCATCACCACATAATTTTTCCAGCTGCTGATGAGGCCAGAGAGAACCCAGATGGACATTTAGAACCCAGGATGAACTTGAAGGGATCATATTTAAATGAGTTATTCCAGTCTTCCTGAGAAGTCCTCTGTCTCTCCAACCCAAGGCAGAGGTGTCTTCCCTGGGGACTGTATGGGGAATTGCTGGCCAGAGAGCAGCTTCCCATTTCCACATAGTTTTGCTGCATTTTTTTCCCAGACAGGTTTTGCTGGATTTTGCCTATCCATGTTGTACAAGACATTATTTTTCTCCCAGTTCTTTGTATCCGTGGTGAGCAGCAGCAATCCAGCTCCATGGTGCTGCTGGTGGGTTTCCGCCCCAGCCTGACCCGATGTGGAGCTGCTGGTGGGATTCCTTCCCAGCCATTCAGTGAAATTCCCTCCTGAGGAGAGAGCAGAGGATGTACCACCAGCCTGGAGGAATTTCCACAGCCCCACTCTGGGCTTCTCTCCACAGACTGCCAAAAATGGATATAAAGGAGCCTCGGCGTGGAATTTATTTTCTTCCTAAGCCCATCCTTAAAATAACAAACACCAGCAAACTGGTGACATGCAGTACATCTGTTTGAATAACATGGGCCTTCTGTTTGTAATAGAGGAAACTCCAAATAACTCTTTGATTTGTGTTTCCTTTCTTCTCCTTCCTCATCTCCTCCTCCTCACTACTGTATACAAATCTGTTCTGCAAGCTCAAAACCACCAGCTCTCCCTCCCCTCACGAGCTTGTTTTTACGCCATGTGATAGTTATTTAATTTCCTCTTTGCTTCTAACACAGCTAATATTTATCTTTCCTTATGGGATTGTGCCTTTGTTTATACGCTGATGTCAAGGGGTAAGGACGGCGCTTCTTTGGATCCAAGACCGAATTCCTGCCCTCTGACTGCGTCTCGTGGAATAGCATCTTCCCTGCAGGCGGTCCTGCCGCAGCCAACGGTCCCGGATCAGAGGAGCAATTAGGATTAAAGGATGTGTTTAAAGTTAGCACACGCAGACATCCTTTTCCAAAGGCGGGATGCGGAGCCAGCGGAGCCGCTGGTGTGGCAGGAAAGGTTCAATCTGCATAAGGCTGTTCAAACCTGGCTCAGTGTTGCCTCCTTAACTGCTTCCCCAGAATGAGCAACAACAGCTAATTGCCGTTTCTCCTGCTTTTTTAAGGCAAAGCAGAGTTTAAACATAGGTAAAAAGTGAGATTGCAAGGCACCATTCCCAACAATCCGACTGAAAAGGCAGGATCTTACCAGGCGCCGTTTTCCTTTGTTCAAAGCCATACTCTAAACTGAGTTAGGAACCATCTTTTCCTCATTAAATTTGTTTCCTTTCAGTGCTGCTCCTTTCCCTTCATTACCACATGCAATTTTTTTTTTAAAAGCCCTCATAGCTAATATCACAACTATAGATCTCGGGGTTATTTATAGCCCTAAACTCTGCAGAGATCTGTGTGTCTTGTTGCTGTGGAAACTGGGATTCTAAAAGTAAAAGGGTGTTAAAGGGATTTTAGAAGAGACCTGCTGAATTTCAGTACTAGCTTTCACTTCCAGAGGTCTGTGTTCAACTGTGCCTTAAACTTATGGGTAAAATACATCCCGGGGTTTCAGCTGCCCCTTGGGGAATACTGGGGAACACTGGTCCTCTGTATTTTTTATGATCTGGCACATCACAGCCTGGTTTTTACTCTTTATTGTGAGGCAAAAGATGCACAGATAGTTCTGGGGGTGTTAAACTCTTGGTGTCAGCAACGGCACATTTCCCAGGCTCAGGCCAGTCTGCTTTTTATATTTTAATTTCATTGTCTTAGGGAGCTTTTTGCCAAGGAAAATACCACCTGGTATTTTGCTTATTGCTGGTAAGTTTGCAAACATCCTACATGTTGCAGCCAATCATGATTTGGGCTGTAAAGGAACTTAAAGACCATCTCATTCCACCCCTGCCATGGGCAGGGACACCTTCCACTATCCCAGGTTGCTCCAAGCCCTGTCCAACCTGGCCTTGGTCATTTCCAGGGATGGGGCAGCCACAGCTTCTCTGGGCAGCCTTTGCCAGGGCCTCACCATCCTCCTAGGGAATAATTTTTCCCCAACATCCTGTCTAATCATAGTCTGTTTCAATTTGAAGCCATTCCCACTTGTCCTGTCACTACAGTTCGTGATGAAGTGTCCCTCTCTGAGGACTCCAAGCTCCTCCCCAGAGCTTGGAGACTGCCATGGATCAGCATTTCCTGGAAATTAGATTTTATTGTATTAAACAGCTATTTAAATGATTTTCTTTATCTCTTGTGTAAAGGACAAGAGTGTCGTTTATGAGCTGGGTCCTACTTCATACCCTGTTCCTCCTCTGGCAGGTCAGCAGTGGGCAGACTCTCACTTGGCAGAAGTGCCATGTTTTAGCTGGGTCAGGGATCTCACTGGGCCGCCCATGGAAAAGCCAGTCCTTCCCCATGATCCATCCAGGGATCCTCAGACCGAAGCCAAGCTCCCGATGAAATGCCAGAAGCCACCAGGGTGCCACCCCCTCCACCTGGCCGTGGGCTGCCTGAGCCTGCCAGATCCTCACAGGAATGCTGTGCTTGCCACCACCCAGGCTTTTTCCGTGCTTCTAAATGTCAGGTGTCCCCCATCACCCGGGGACAAATCCTTGGAGAGCTCTGCCAAAGGGCTGCATGCTTCACTGGCTATGGGTCTCACTTTCTAGCAAGAGCTAAGCTTCCAAAACACCTTATAATTCAACTAGGAATTCTGTATATGAACCAGCCCCAAAGCCAAGTCCAACCTGGGCAGAGATTTGAGATGCTTCCAGGGCACCAAATTTGGAAAAATATCCTAGACAATGCCACCCTATTGATGTGTCTGAGGGAGAAAGGGAAGGACAGGCGATGTAACACGACCATCCCACTAGCATGTGTCTTAAATTCACAAACAAGGCACAAATGTCAGAGCTGATTAGCTCTTGCCTTGCATTTCCATAAGTAAAGCAGCAATCCCTGTGTGCAGTGGCTTCCCGGGTTTGGGGGGCGATCACCAGGCAGCCTCTCCTTCCCCAGAGCAGCCCTGACATTTGTTCAGCACGTTCTCCAGGTCTGTGCTGGCACGGCATGTGTCCTGCCTGGCTGGAAGTTATTACTGGGAGATTACATTAAAAATAGAAGTGCAGGAGCCAAGACTCACAGACCGAGGAGACGGTAATTCAGTGACTGAGCTTTTCCATTAGAGGGTGCCAGGAACCTACTGTTGCTGCAGACCCCAGGAATCATGGAAAACGGAACTTTGTCCTGTACATTTTGGGACCTGATGAATCCATACCCATTTTTGGAACAATTCTTGTCCTGCCCAACCAGGCCAACTAAAGTAGAATCACAGAATCATAGAATACCCTGAGTTGGGAGGGACCCACAAGGATCATCAAGTCCAACTCCTGGCCCTGCACAGGACACTCCAAGAATCCCACCATGTGCCTGAGAGCATTTTCCAAATGCTTCTTGTTTAAAATATCTTGCTGAAATGTGTGTGGGGAAGGGTTGATGTGGCAGCTGTAAATCAAAAGCACATCAGCAGGTGACAGCCCACAGCCAGCTCAAGGAGACAAAGCCCAAGGAGACACTGCTGTGTGTGAAGGGTCATCAGCTGGGGGTGGGAGAGGTCTTTACTGGGCTTCATGTGATGCTGATGAAATTTCGGTGAAGTCCAGCATTCCTCGATTTAGGTTGTTCCTGTGGTGTGCAAAAAGCCTTTGCTCAGCCTGGAAATGAGAGTTGTTGGACCCAAACCACAGACCTGCAGGTTGGGGCATCCTTTTGGGTCCTTGTAAAAAAAAGGGGTGACTGACCCTTGCCAGGGGTGTCCTTTGTGTCATCAGTCTCTCCTCAGAAAATGGAAACATTCCTGCAAATGTTCCCAGCCCTTCAAATGGGAAATGGGTCTCTCCTGGATCTCATCTGCACTCTGTGTGTTTTACAGCCAGAGATGTGTTTTGAAGAAGTGAATGTGGAGAACATGTTATCTCAACACTACTAGGGAATTCTGGGCACTGTTTGAAAGTGGGTAGGAAATGCTCATTAAAAAAAAAAAAAGTATAACCCACAAAAATGGTAATTCTAATGGGAAAAAGCAGTTTGTATGGCTGTCACTTGTGCTCTTCATCTGGTGGTAAGGACTGGGAGTAAAGGATGGGCCCCACCTCCTAGTCTGAGTCTGCCCCAAATCACCTGCCTCGGGTACAACATGAGCTGCCCAGTCATCAAATGGGTTTGCTTCTCTATCCTGGAGAAGCTACTTTGGAGGAGCAGAATAGCCTCAGGTCTGTGCTGCATACAGACACACAGCAGTGTTTTAACCCTTCCTTGGTTGGAGGGGTGTGCACAGCTCCCAGCTCTCTAAATATCCTGTATTTGGCCACCAAAACAGGAATTTTTAAAAGAGAAGGCAACCCAGTCATCCCAATTAAGGCTTTTATAAAGAAATTAATCTGGAAGAGAGCAAGGCAGAGGAGGATGAAAATGTCCTGTTTGGTTTTGAACTTTTGGAAAAATAATTTGAAGATCTACAATTTTTTGGAAGAAGAGTTAGTGAAACTATTTGGATCAGTCATAGAACCCCAGAATGGTTTGGGTTGGAAGGGACTTTAAACCTCATCTTGTTCCACCCCTGCCACGGGCAGGGACACCTTCCACTAGACCAGGTTGCTCCAAGCCCTGTCCAACCTGGCCTTGAACACTTCTAGGGATGGGGCAGCCACAGCTTCTCTGGGCAACCTGTGCCAGGGCCTCACCACACTCACAAGGAAGAATTTCTCCTTAATATCCATCCATCCAACCCTGCTCTCTGTCAGTGGGAAGCCATTCCCCCTTGTCCTGACACTCCTGGTAGTGTGGAGACCCTGGGTGTTCCTCCTGCCCTCAAGGCCACCAACAGAAAGGGCTCACATGGGACACTGCTTCTTCTTGGTGGTGCAGCTGCAGGGGGACAGACACTGCTGGTAACAATTGGGAAAAGCAAGATGAAGCCTTACTCCAGGAGATACCTTTGTCCTTGCCCTGCCTCTTGCAGATCCTGAGCCACTTGCCTGTCCAGCACGGGGCTCTTCTGGAGCACATGGATTTCTGGAGGGCAAGTTAATGAGGGGACAGGAACCTTCCTGGGATCAGTGGCTGGAAAGCTACAGGTGATCGTGGTGAGGAGAAGGGGAAGGGAAAGGTATCCAGATCCCAAAGCCCAGCACTGCTTGTCTGTCTGTCTGTCACACACTGACAGCTTTTCCTTCAGCCAGCATGGCTCTGGGTTTGGAGCTGTCTGCTCCTGTGTCAGGGAGTGGGTGATTCAGAGCAGATGGGATGAAGGGCCAACTCTGAGCCCCACCAACAAGACTGGTCCTTGCTTTCCTGACTGGCATTTCAGTGTAAAGCAGAAGCAGCGGCGTCACGACCACGTGGGTGAGGGCTGTGTCAGCAGCCAGCACACAGCCTGTTTTTTCCCTCATTTTTGGAGGAATCTGGTCCTTCTGAACCCAAAAATTAGCATCATGTGTCGGTGATCTGTAGCACTCTGATTTCATGGGATAGGAATAGCAGGATCCCAGTGCAGGCACATCCTCGTGGGAAGAGCCACCGACGGATGGGGTCATCTTACATTGCTGGAGTGTCTTTCTTCCCAAAACGACCCTGAAACATTTTGTGGAGTAAATATACACCAGAGGTATTTGTGAAGGAGGCTGGGGTGGGATTCATGGCTTGGAGAAGCCCAGCTCAGCAGTTTGGGATAGGAAGGGAAGAAACGACATCTGACTCCATGGGAGGGAGTGCAGGCCAGCAGAGTGTACAGTGCAGCAACTGGCAAACCTGGGGCTTGGCCAAGAAAATAAACATAGGAAATACTTGAGACTGATGAGAACCATGGGCAGCCTGCTCTTGTTTAAAGAGGTTTTTTTGGGACACTGGAACAGACGCCTGTTGCAGACAGAGCAAGATCCCAGCCCAGTTCAAACCTTCATTGACTTCAGCTGGGCCAGGATTTCATTTCAGATGGTTCTGTTTTTTCCCAGGATGTTATTTCCCCTTTTTGGGACAAAGCCCTTTACCACCCTCTGCCCAGCAAGGAAAGCAGGCTGGGGTGATTTTGGAGGCTTCTACAGTGATTTAGGGATGGATCCTATTGGGGCTGAATGCTGCCAGCACGTCACTAGGAGCAGAGGCTGCTCTGCAGCACTCCAGAGCTGTGTGTAAGCATTTAGGATCAATAAATCCAGAACTGAAGTCCAAATCTGAGTGCTCAGCAGCTCTGCTAATCAGTTGGGTGCCTGCATGCGGACAGAAAGCCAGTTTCTTCCAAATTTTCACTTCCAACAAATAACTTGGAAGCTTTTCACTCCAGAGTTTGACTTGGGCCCCTTACTTTAAAAATTCAGACCCCTGTATGCTCTCCAGTTTCCTGATGAAGATGGCAGAGCCTGGGGCATTCGAGGTAAATGACAAATTGAAGCAGGTCTTCATTTGGCACACACTTTCAGCCTGAGATCTCCAGAATTAACCATCCAAAATTCACAGGGTTTTGAAAATCCTGGTAATCATGAAGGAAGTTTGGAGGGAAAGCTCAAGTAATGCTGGTGAATATGAGCAGAGGGTAAAGGAGGAGCTTGGGGTGTTTGTGAGAAGAAGAGCATTTGTAGGAGGCGGAAGCCCAAGGGAGATTGTATTCTTGGCTGGGAACGAAGCTGAATAAGAAGTGAATGAGATGGAGGACAGGGAAGGGAGCTTCTAGCTCTGCTCCATTCATCCCACCGTGTCTGGGATGAGCAGTGGAGTTTCAGTCCAAATCCAGATATTCCCCCTCTTCAGAAGAGTTCCCGGCTGGGATTTATCAGTACCATGTGCTCCTGGGCTCCTGCGTTTCGGCAGGACCAAGGTGTGCATTCCATCACCGTGGAAATTCCAGCACCCTCGTGTTGCCCATCCCTGCTGCTCCCCTGCTCTGTGCCCGCGGTGTCTCTGACAGTGACAGCTCAGTTAATCTGGTTTAGAATTCTCGGGGCTTGATTTCTGAAAGTCCCGCTGTTCCGGGGCGATGTTCCCTTATCCCTCGCCCTTTCTTTTCCTGCTGGATTATCCCATGTTAATAGGTACCATGTAATGCAGTCTGTTATTAACTACTCCTGAATCCTGCTTGCTGATTCCTTAAGCAGATCTTGAAACCCTGTGAATCTGACTTTGAGTTTTGTGGAGGTTTGTTTTGTGCTTTGCTTTTTTTTTTTCCCTTTAAACGCGACGCATGAAATGTGTAGGGTGACTTTCTACTCTGGCTTTTGGGAAGCAAAGGAATTTCACGTGTTTAGACAGCCCAGACATGCTATTCCAGACTGCAGAGTGCATCTGTTTAAATCCCTACAAAACAGGCTGTAAGAAAGAAACCTTGTTTGAAAACCTACATCAAATATGGAATAAATCCTTCCATAGCTATTTATCTGCCCAGAAAAAAGGGTGCTTGTACACCCATGTGTGACAGTATTTTGTAAGAAAAGGATGTGAGTAATGTCAACTTTTTTACATCGCTGTTTCTTCTCGCTTCACTGAGAGGCATTTCTTCTTTGTTATGAATTATAAATCTCTATTACTACAGTCCAAACAATTCTGGGAACTCCTGCCACTGGCTTTCTGAACACAGGGAAATTCACTGTCCTTCCCATTTACAGGGCTCAAAGCATTTCCAAACATTCATTATTCACATAGGAATTCATACATCAGCATCTCTGTTAAACTGAGAGCCTGATCCCTTCTTTCTAATCAGATGCCAAAATACTTGGCTGAGCCTTATATCTTCCATCAAGAGCAAATCCCAAGGTTCAGAGCAGCAGCTTTTCCAAAGGGTTAGACCAGAGGGAGTGAGTGTTTCTTTCTGACCATGGCTGGGTGACAGCAGCAGTGCTGCCTTTCTGTGCCACCTCTGGCATTGGTGATGTCAGATATTAGGATTCGGCCCACTGGGAGCTTGAGGAGAAAAAAAAATCATTTTGGCTAATGCTTACAACCCTCAACTTCCACAGTCCTGGAGTTGGAGTTTTTATGAATCACAGAATCATGGAATGGTGTGGGTTGGAAGGGACCTTAAAGCTCATCCCATGTCGCTACCATGGGCAGAGACACCTTCCACTATCCCAGGTTGCTCCAAGCCCCATCCAACTTGGCCTTGAACACTTCCAGGGACGGGGCAGCCAGAACTTCAACTTCTCTGGGTTGTGAGAATTTTCAGAATTAAAAACAAAGTGACTTTCTGTAGCTGTTAAGAAAAGCCAGAAAAAATCAATCCCCCAAATGCCCCCAAAGCAAAAAATACCCTCTGTGTTACTTATTTTTTTTAATCTCATGCAGGTTAAAACTCATCTGAAGATTGAGGTGGGACAGAGGGAGCAGACATGGCTTTTGCTACCAGGTTTGGCAAAGGTTTGGGATATGACCCTTCCCAGGTGGGCAGGATGAACCCCACATCACCCCCTCCAGCCCTTCCCATCATCAGGAGGAGCAGCTTTGCCCGTAGCATGATGGAGGTGGAATCCAGCATCCCAGCATGCCAAACCATCCTCCAAAGCAGGTTTCTTCTCCTCACATTATGTCAGCCGCATTTCCTGACAAACCCAGCAGGAGCACACGGGGTGACAGATGTCCCTTAATTATCGGCACCGTTCCAGCTCCTCGGTCTCAGACAGAAAATTCAGAGGCTTGAAATTAAAGCTGTGTTTTGTTTGGTTAAGACTGGCTACCTCGGGTTTATTCACAGGCATCTTTCAGCTCTGGAAAATTGGTCACCCTGGGTTTTCTGCCCTGCCAAGGGGTATCCCAGACCTCCACGAGAGTGATGGGAAAGGTGATCAAGGGGGAAAATACAGGGAGATGTGGGTGGCTAGGGAAGCCAAGTGACTTCAAATAAGGGGATTCGCCACCTGGGATGAGAAGGGCAAAGAAGGGCCTCTCCATGTGGCAGGCTGTGTCTTGCTTGAGAAGGATCTGGGGTTTATCATGAACAAAAAGCTCAACACACATTTATTGTAGCATGATCCAGTAGAATAAAAGGGCAAACGAGACATCCTGGGGGTAAATCACATTGTTTTCCCTTGGTTTTATTTTTCAGTTTCCAAGATCACAATAGGCAAAAACTACCTCTGTCCTTCAGCAAACATCACAGAGGGATGGAAGAGGGAAGGAGGATCAGATGCTATCACCTGCAGAGCCATGTAGTGCTCCTTTTCTCTTTATATGATACTTCCTTTGTTGGCCTTTACATGGGATTGCAGGATGATTTTACTGGATACTCTTGCTGGGTATGTTCCATAACACACAGGAACTCAAATCTGGTCATCATTCATTGCCATCCATCCATCACCATGGAATGGCTTTTTTGAAAGAGACTAGGTTTAGATTGGATATTAGGAAGGAATTCTTCCCTGTGAGGGTGGTGAGGCCCTGGCGCAGGTTGCCCAGAGAAGCTGTGGCTGCCCCATCCCTGGAAGTGTCCAAGGCCAGATTGGACAGGGCTTGGAGCAACCTGGTCTAGTGGAAGGTGTCCCTGCACATGGCAGGGGGTGGGACTGGATGGGCTTTAGGTCCCTTCCAACCCAAACCATTCTGGAATTCTATTCTATGATCCATTTACCAGATTATCTAAACCTGCAGCAATATGTGTTTTCCCCCAGCCCAAAAGCCAAATGACCTGAATTACCTGCTCATCTTTCTTTGCCTTTACTGCAAAATACCTCGTGTACACCCCTGCCCCCTCTGCATCAGCTTCCCCTTTTTTGTCCCTTCCAGTTGATTCCCACCCTATTCCTTCATTCCTGAAAGCTCATGGAATATATCCATGCTTGGAGGAGCTCTCTGCCTCCCTGTGGTTCCCACACTCCCCAGCTCCTTCCTCCAGGCTGCCTGATGGGTGCTGGGGAAAATCCAGGCCTGGGGGAAAAGATCCACCTGCCCACAAGGAAAAAAGCATCATAACACATTTCAGGCTCCCAGCGCTGCGAGTCTTCCCTCCCATGTGCTCAGTTGATCAGGATCAGCTTCTTTGCTGCTGTTTTTGTGCCTCTTGATTTCCACATGGAAACTGGCTCTATTTTTACCCGGCTAAAGCTGATTAGATTTGCAGTAATTGGCAGGATAAACAGACACGTCCTGTATGCAGCAGGTTAATGCGATACAGTCAGTGACCACTAAATGCACTCAGCCCATGCCCAGCACAGAGAAGACAATCAAGGTAATTTATTGTACACATGCCTGTAACATGCCCATTAGCCAGCCCTGTCCTTCCTCTCTCTGCAAACCCATTTCCCCTCTGAGGGTTTCTGCACAGTGCCAAGCATTTCATCCTTTTCTCCTCAGCTCTTCACAAACCCGCATTAAACCCAAGGACACGCAGGAGTTTCTCTTTCTGGTTAACCCAGGTCTTGACTTTTGTTGACCTGTGAGATTATGAGCATCGAAGCAGCCACATATTAAAAAAGAAAAATGCTACTTACAACTCGAAGGCTGACCTCCTCCAAGGAATGTAATTTCCCACCATTTCAATCACTTTCATAAGTTACAATCTACGGGAAGATCAGCAGCAGTCCTGCTGCTGCCATATCATTCTGCTCTTTAATTGGTTTTGGGGGTAATTTAGCTAGAGATCAAGTAGAGAAGAGAAAACTTGGGGACAACATCAGGTGATGGCACACTCCTGGAATTCAATTAACTGGGGGAAGGAATGAGCAGGAAACAAAAATGAAAATCATTCCTGTTTCCAAAGCTGCATATTTAGATCTAATACTGTGAGAGCTCAGGAATACTCTGGTGGTTGTGCTTCGTGGTGGCTGCAGCACCTGCTTAATCCAGGAGAGACACGGAAAGTGAGCAATCCTCAAAAAGGAAGGGAGGTGCCTGTTTGTTTAAAAACATTTATATCAAGCTTGATCTCATCCCAGAGGGCTTCTCATCCCTCCAGCTGCTGTAGGATCCTACAGCAGCCCCTGACTCCTTCCCATGCTGCCAGAGATGTGTTTCTTAGAGAGTCTCATGCAGAGCTCTGAGCTGGTGATAGAGAATAAAACTCTCCTCTTCCTTCATTCCAGATTGCTCTGAAGCCCTGCATTTACCTCCATGCTGGTGCCACAGACAGGATATTCAGACCACCTCAGTCACAGATTGGGTTGTCCAACTCAATTCCAGAATGGTTTGGGTTGGAAGGGATCTTAAATATCTTCTAGTTCCAACCCCCTGCCATGGGCAGGGACACCTTCCACTAGCCCAGGTTGTTCTGAGCCCTGTCCACCCTCTTGGACGCTTCCAGGGATGGGGCAGCCACAGCCTCTCTGGGCAGCCTGTGCCAGGGCCTCATCACCCTCACAGGGAAGAATTTCTTCTTAATATCCAGTCTAAATCTCTCCTCTTTTGGTTCAAAACCATTCCCCCTTGTCCTATCTCCACTATGGACATGCACTTGCTCGCCGCTCACTCCTCGTGTACAGCTGTATTTTGAGCCCTCTCAGTTATGCAGTTTTAATCTTTTTAATGCAAGCCCTGTTGATTTCGTAATTTTTCCTGATCAATCCAAGGCAGGGACCAAGCCAAGGGCTGTGTGGAAGGCTGAGGACATTCCATTGGCACGATTATCTCTGCCTCACACCATCATCACCCCATCAGCGAAAGGCGGTGAGCTCCCCACTGCCTGTATCCCTCAAACTCCTGTTTGCCACCCATTACACCACCCTATTTAATTACCATTTTTTACCATCACACCACCCTCTTTTAATCATTCAGTCCAGTGCTTGTGGTTCTATTAATTGTCTAAGACCCCTTCCATCCTTAAGCACTTAAAATCAGCGGTGTCCTGGTCACTCCTTGGAGTGTGGGTGAGATGCTGGCTTTTTCACAGTCCTCCAGGGCTTCCTATTGCTGTTCCAAGACTTATTGAAAACCACCATTAACTATCCAAACAGCTCCTTGGTCACCTCCTTTACAACTCTCACAAGTTGTTCCGATCTGCTGGTTTAAAAATACTGAACTCCATCAGCTGGATGCTCCTGGGCACTCCTGGAAAGTATTTCATTAGAATGTCTTTTTTCCCACCAAATACCAGGACAAAACCCTCACTAAGCATTTCTGCCTTTTCTGTGTTATTGATAAATCTTCAATTTCTGGGTAGTATCACCCACCTGCTAATGCAAAGCTCCTTTTCTTGAAAATCTTGGAAAATATCCTTCTGCCTTTAATTTCTCCAGCTTCTGCAGTCTATTAATTACAACCAGTTTCCCTTTTCTTCTTTCTGTGTGTTTATATTTTGTGTGTTAGTTTTGGCGTCTCTTTCACTTCCTTTCCAAGTAGTGTTGGTTATTTTAACAAAGATTTCTGTCTGTGTTGCTGCTTTTTGGGTAAAATATTCTGAAAGGCTTCTCCCTTTTCAACACATTTTTCATTTTAAGTCCTTCTCCAAATTGATCTGACTCGTAATTATTTTCTGATATGGGAAACAAGACCTTTTAAAGTGGCAAGTAAATATATATATATATTTATATTTATTTATATATATTACTGCTTTGAGCTTTACTTCATTTGCACATAACAAATGCAATCAATCCATGATGGCCTGTGCCTGGCACAGTAAGAAATCCATCTTCACCTCCAGAGTGAGGATGAATGTGGAATTCCCTCATGTTGGAGGCAATATTTTTTTGCATTAGGAAATTATCTTTTTTATTTCCCCCTGAAATTCTGAGGATATTTTAATACTGGTAGCTCAGGACCTCCAGCATCCATCACTCACTCTGCATTCCCCAGTGATTCCAAGGTTTTTATTAGATATTATGGATGTGGCTGCTTAAAGAAGCAGAGTGTGTCGAGTCCCTGCTGCTGAGTGGTAGTCTGCTGCAGACCCTTCTTGCCTCATGCTTTATTTCCTGGGATATTGATCCAGAAACCCTCTGGATCATTTATTTCCATGTTGCTAATGACTCAGAACCAGACAGTGCTTGGGAGAAGGAGATAATCTGCTCCCAAACCATCCCAGTGGGATGCCAATCAGGACTGGCAGATCAAGACCTCCAAGCATGAGTGGAAATCAAATGGAGAGAGTGGTTATAAACACAGGGCTGTGATATTCCAGTCAGGAAAAACCTCTGTCACCCCACAGCATTTGGAGTGGAATTGTGGTGTGCACTTAATGGTTGGACTCTTGGATCATAGAGGTGTATGGAGAAGGACTTTTTGCAAGAGCATGGAGTGACAGGATAAGGGAGGAATGGCTTCCCACTGAAGGACAGCATGTTTAGATTGGATAGTAGGAAGAAATTCTTCCCTATGAGGGTGATGAGGCCCTGGCACAGGTTGCCCAGAGAAGCTGTGGCCACCTCGTCCCTGGAAGTGTCCAAGGCCAGGCTGGATAGGACTTGGAGCAACCTGGGATAGTGGAAGGTGTCCCTGCCCATGGCAGGGGGTGGAACTGGGTGATCTTTAGGGTCCCTTCCAACTCGTTCCAGTGCTTTTTGTTGCTGCATTTACTTTTCTTTGCATTCTGTCATTTCCTAATTGCATGTTTTTTGGAGTAAGTGTGGATAGGTGCCATCATTCCTCCTCCTTTCCTTTACCAGCCTGACGTGTTCCTGGCTTGGCTGGCCATGGTATCCCCAGGAGCTTTTCCCTTTACTCCCTTTGGAGCTCTACAACCCCACCATGGATGGCCTCACCCTTGGAAAACACAAACCTCCCTACACCACCTGAACAACCTGGTATTGAATTCCACACTTAGCTGCCTTTCCCCCTTCTTTCCCTGGGAAACAGGGGTGATGTTTTTAAGACCACTTGGATGTGCTTCCCATTCAGCATCACTTGGGCATCCCCAGGAGCTGCTGGCAGTTTGGCAGTTTGCTGCAAAGCACTGTTGCCAGTGCCAAAAACCTCCTCCCCCATGGATGGTGGCCCACCAAGATGTCTTCAAATGTCCCCTCATAGCCAGGCTCAGGGAGGTGACCACGCCATCCCTCCTCCTCCTCTCCCCATCCTCCATTGTGCTTCACAGGATCAAATTCCTCCTCAAAAAAAGCTGCCTGCCTTCCTGGGATGCTGAAGATGTGTTTCTGGGCAGCTGGACTTTTGGAGATACATCCTGCTGCTCTCATGCTGAGGATGCAGCAGCAGCATGGATTCCTCCAGCTAATCCCTTGCTCTGTGGCAGGTATTTTTCCTTCTTAAGCACAGCCAAACTTCCCAGCAGGATTTCTGTGAAGGCTGGGTCTCCCCAATGCCCTGCACTTGTCTTTCTGAACCATTTGGTACATCAAAACCAGTTGCCTGCCTTCATCCCAATCCTTCCCTGCATCCCCATCCCTCCCTGAGCTGCTCCTTGGACTGGGCCCCTGTTCAGCTGGGATTCTGCACACCAGGTGGGATGGGACTGGAAATCTGTGCCTTTCCACCAGCTTTTTCTTCTGCAAGACACACCAGGAACAGGCAGGAACTAATTTTATTCTCTGTATTTTGCATCACTCCCTCTGCCCAATCCTATTTTTTCTTCCCCCATCCACGCTCAGTGACTTATCATAAGCTGATTTGCTTTTCATTGTATTTTTTCATCATTATTCTTTTATCCCAAACTTCGTCTCACTCATCCCCTCATCCACATCTGCACCAGGTATTTAAAGAAACAATTTTTCAACCCTATCTAATACTGCCTGTACCTTTTGGGGAAAAAGTCTCTGGAATTAGGCAAATGTACTGGAGAAATCCAGCAGCCCAGTTAAAGACCCGACATGGCAGCATAATTGGAAGTAAACTTGGCACTCACTGGTGGCAGGAGCATCTTCCAGAGGGAAAAACCTGCTGGCATTCAGGGTGTGAAATCTAATCTGGAATTTCCTCTCAGCCTCCTGCACATCAGCAGCACCAAGGAAATATGAACTGGTCTGGAAAGGACTCCCCAGGGCAGCAAAAATTGCAGCTGACTGGTGCACGAGTTTTTATTTTAAACTAAATCCTGACCTTTGGATAAAGTCAGGGAAAATAAGGTTTATTTGGGGATAGACTCGGGGACACCAACGTGGCTGTGTCGTGGTTGGCCACCACTGCAAGATCACCCTGGCATCTGTAATTGTCCATCCAGCCCCTTCATCTGGTGTTCCCACAATCATAGAGTCGTGGAATCATGGAATGGTTTGGGTTGGAAGGGACTTTAAAGGTCATCTCGTTCCACCCCCTGCCATGGGCAGGGACACCTTCCACTAGCCCAGGTTGCTCCAAGAGCCGTCCAACCTGGCCTTGGACACTTCCAATCTGCTTTGTTTGGCTTCCAAGATGGCTTTTAGCAATTTTTGGAGCCTCCTGAAGCCCATCTTAAACCCTTTAAGAAACAAAATGGCCCTTTCTGAGCAAACCCTCCACTCCAGCCACTGGACACCACTACAACCTATGGACACGCCACAAAACCTAAATCAGGTCATGAACAGAAGATGTAACACGTGGCTTCATTTTCAGTGTAGGACCTGCCCATTCATCAGACACAAAGGTACCGTTTCCAAAATAACATTCATTTTAAAGCCCTGCACCATCCTTATAATGCTTGTCACTAATAGATCCCATTCTCCCTTTCCTGAGCAGATTATTAGGAATTTCTTTTTCACCAGGTACTATTAAACGTGGTGTTATTTTAAACACCTGTTTTATGAGGAGCAGCATCCCATGTTGGTCAGAGGGGTGTCACACCTTGGTGCCTGCACAGCTGTTTGCCTCTGATCCCTACATTCCATGAAATCCCCCCCAAGGAATAGCTGGCCAATAATTAGTGGGCTAATTACCATGTAAAATGACTGTAACTGTCTAAAACTACTGAGAAAGCAACAGAAGGGGACTGGAATTTCTTTTTTTCCCTGCCAAAATTTTTATATGCATTTAAGCAACTTCAGTTTTAGTGTTTTTCTTGGAAAGTTTGGGGGTTTCCACCCAAATTCTCCCTCCATGAAAAAAAAAATGGGAGTTTGCTGTTGTCAAAAAATGCAGTACCTGAAGTGCAGGATTTTTAGGGAAGAAAACAACAACAACAACTTCACAATGTATAATGAGTACAGCTCCTGCCATTCACAAAGGACTCGGCGTAGTTTGAAAAGCCATTTTCAACTGGAAAAAAATGCTTCAGTGGGAAAATTTTCACCCACTCTGGTTGCATCTTTTCCCTCCAGCTCCAAGAGAGAGGAAGGTTTTCTTCCAGAGGAGGGTGGTGATGTGTTTCCATGGATGGACAAGAACATGCATCGATAGAGAAAAAAAACAATTGAGTGGGAAGACACAGCCTGAAACTTCCTCCTGGGTGGGCAATGTGGCAGGGACTGAGCACAACCAGCCCTTCCAGGGGGAGTGCACAGCCTAAATCCTGTGGGTTTCCATTGTATGGTTTATTTTTTATCTTGGAGTCCTGACCGAGCTGGGTCTGGAATCCAAGTCTTGGCTCAAAACAAGCACTCCAGTAACACCGGTGGCGATGGCAGGATGCAAATCTGAGGCGGTGTGTGATTTTTGGGAAGAGCTGTGTTTTCATACATCACCCAGATTTTGCTTTATAAGCACTTGTGAGCATCTTTTTAATTATTCTCAAGCAGAGCTCCCCTTTTAATATTTGTGTACTAATACAGGGGTGTATTAACACAAACAGATAGGTGTGTCAGGCACAGGGACCTGCACAGACACCCCGATGCTGCAAATATTGGGCACGTTTAGAGCCGAGGGGATGCACCACCGGACCAGGACCCCGCGTGCTCCAGAGGCACGAAACGCCACTGCCTGGGGAGGATTCCACATCTCCAGCGATCCCTGGGAAAAAAAAATAAATATCTGCGGACCAGACCGGTGAGGGCCTCCCGGTGGACTGGGAGGACCCCGCTGGGATGCTGTGTTCGAGGGAGGGGACCAAGGCGCGCCGCAGCCCCGCTGGATGGGGATAGAGCCCGGACCGCTGCCATAAATCCCGAGCGCTGCCATCCCCCCCGGGGCGACAGCACGGCCTTTACATGAATAAATAATCCGTGTTGCAGTTGCGGTGTGCTGGACCCGGCTCGGAGCAGAGTCTGCCCGGAGACCTGGCGGTGGCGGAACGAGGCGTTTGGCCCTTTCCCGGTGTCCACCCACCCACCCACCCACCTGCCAGCGGGGCCCCCCGGCTCTGGCGGGGGATGCTGGCCCCTCGTCGCACCCGAGGAGCAGCGGGAGAGAGGCGGGAGCGGGGCGGGGGAGAGACGAAGGGATAAATAAAAATCCGGGAGCATCCCGCGAGTCTGCGGGGGGCTAGGGCCCTGCTGGGGTGGGAGGCGAAGGCGACGCAGTTCCTGTCTCTTTAAATCCACCCTGAGCCCGGCGCCGGGAGCTGAGGCAGAGCAGAAAGCCCAGGATCCTGCTCATTAATAAGCGGGATTTATCCCCGTAGGGAGCCGGGAAGGAGCGGTGGGGGGAGGCCGCGGGGCGAGCCGAGGCCCCTTTGCAAGCCCGCAGCCCCTCGCCCCGGCATCCAGCCTCGCCGCGAGCATCCTCCGGCCGGGATGCGGGATCCGCCGGGCGCGGCGAGCGGGTCCCCCCGGGAGTGAGGTTTGCGGCGGGGGAGCGGCGCGGGGGAGGCGGCCGGGGGAGGGTGTGCGGGGCGCGGGGCGTGCGCGGTGCGGGAGCGGCCGGGGAGCCGTGCGGGAGGGCGGCGGAGGAGGCACCGCATTGCTGCTGCTGCTGCTGCCGCTGCCGAGCCCCGCGATGCCGCCGCGCCCGCCGCTGCCCCCGGCCCTGCGCCCCAGCCAGCCCGGCCGGCGGCGGGGGGCTCCGTGGGGGCTCTGAGCACCCCCCCCCTCCGGGGGGGGCCCCCGCTCTCTTTTTTTTCTTTTTTTTTTTTTTTTTTTTTTTATTCTCTTCTCTTGGCATTTGGCCTCTTTTTTTTTTTTTTCTTTCCTCCTTTTCCCCCACCCCCGTTCCCTGCCTTGGATGGTTTTTAGGTGGAGTCGTTTGCACCAAAACCCAATAGCTGCTGCTGTTCTTGCTGCTATTTTTTTTTTTTTTAATGATCCTGTTTCCACAGCAGGGGAAGAGAGAACTGATCCTCAACATACTCCCAGAGAATGAATAATCACAAGAAACTGGCTTAAGCAGCTCCCTGGATCTGGTGCATGATTTTGATTGAGTTTGATTTGGTTTAATTTTTTTTATTTTTGTTTATATTTTTTCCCCAAGTCATCGTTCGTGTTTTATTTTCTGCATTTCTTCCTATTTTTTTTTTTTTCACCTTTTGGGAGATTTGCAAACCGAATTACATGCATGTCCAGTGGGGGAAGGTTTAATTTTGACGATGGAGGGTCGTACTGTGGAGGCTGGGAGGACGGAAAGGCTCATGGCCATGGAATCTGTACCGGCCCGAAGGGTCAAGGTGAATATTCGGGCTCCTGGAGTCACGGCTTTGAGGTGCTGGGGGTCTACACTTGGCCCAGTGGCAACACTTACCAGGGCACCTGGGCGCAGGGCAAGCGCCATGGCATTGGCATGGAGAGCAAAGGGAAGTGGGTGTACAAAGGAGAGTGGACCCATGGATTTAAGGGACGGTACGGGGTCCGAGAATGCACTGGAAACGGGGCCAAGTACGAAGGCACCTGGAGCAATGGATTACAGGATGGCTACGGGACAGAGACCTACTCGGATGGAGGTAGGTGCCCATTGATCCCTTCCTGGGGTGGTGATGGGGTACAAACCTCCAAACAGGGACCCTGGGTTTAGGTTGGAGTCTGTGAGTTTGCAACCTGCTGGCTTGGAGTGAGGGATGCTCCCACCCCGCAGGAAACGAGGAACCAGCCCAGCGTGGCACCAGCCCAGCTCGTTGCCACAGGTAGCCCCATATGTCCAGAGGGTCTCTGGGCACTGGGTCTCTGGGCACCAGGTCCTACCCCCTTCCTGTCCTCAACCAGGTTTTTGGGGAGGGGAACTGGCTGTGCTGGTGGGGGGACGCCCAGCTCTGGCCCAGAGTGGTCAGAGGATGGGGTGGGCCAAGCCATGGGGAGACAACCCAAGTAGCACATGGCAGTTCTGACTGCACCACTGGAACCTGTAGGATTTGCGTGGATGCAACGCGGGGAAGGATGGAGGCAAACTGTGTCTGGGGGATCCAGGGCAGATGGGGGCAGCTCTAGTGCTACCACTGCTTCCAAGGAGGGGCCTGGGTGTTTGCACGTCCCCCAGCCCCTCCAAAGGCAGCCCCACACTTAATAATACCAGGGAAAAGACTTTAATTCAGACAAGAGTCTTACATTCCTAGTTTACAGCTTAATGCTTAGCGTAGGGGCTCAGAGGGATCACCAGAGCTATTCTCTGCCGTCAACACGGCTTAACGAGATGCTGAGGGGAAACTGGGATTAGATAAAAAACAAGAAAACCCAATTGGAGTGATCAAACCCAAAAAAATTGCTGGACTAACAAGCTTTAAGGCTGAACTGGGAGAAACAGCTGGTGCTGTGCTGTAAGTGGCTGTATCATCCTCTCTCATGGTTTGTGGCTACTTCCATCGGAATTGCCTCCATAATCCAAGGCAGGCCTACCTGCCGGCAGCCAGAGGCATCCAGCACCACTGCCCCCTTGTTTTCCTGGGAATCGTGGCCATCCAGAGCAGGCTCATCGATTATTTTTAAGATGTTTTGGTTTTCCATACTGCTACGTTGAGGAAATTGCAGTCTCGGTGAGCTCCATCACAGCCCTTCCTGAAAGGTGCTGCAAGACCTTTCTCTGGAAAACCCAGTTTGCTGCCTTGTGGTTATACAGGGAGGAGAGGTTAAACCTCACCTGCAGCTGCTTTTTCATGCTCTAGAAGGGAGAGGCGCAACTGTCTCCGGATTTTTAATGATAATTTTGTGCTGGTGGCTTTGTCCTAAAGGAAAATAGAGCTGCAACCTTTTGTTTCAGCTGCATGGAATGATGCTGGGGTCTGATCTGGAATCTACCGGGTGTGTGTTTGGAAACCATCAATAAATCCCAGCAGTCCTTCAGCCGAGGATAAAGCTTGGGCAGGGAATAATTGCAGTCTCCCACGTTCAAGGTGGTCAGGAGGGCATGTGGGGGGGTTTCTGTGTGCTCCCAACGTGGGTGCTGTCTCCTTCTGGCACCCAGCCCTTGCCTGGGAGGTTTGTGGGAGGACAGATAGAAGTCTGGACAAACTACAGGTCTCTGAGGGCTGGGTGTTGCAGGGCTGGCCCTGTCCTCGGCCACACACATGCCCCCACCCTGCTGCGCTCCCCATCCTCTACAGGGCAGTGTTTTTTGGGAGAACATGGGGAGCATCCCACACTGGGGTGGCTAAGCAGCAATTTCAGTGTTTTCTGAGAACCTACCAGAAGGAAAGAGCTTTTTCTTCAATCTTGTCCGGCCAGCCCACCTTCCCGGTGTTTGGGGACTGATATCATGTGTTTGTGATTTCAGGAGGAGGGAAGAGGATCAGTGTGGGGAAAGGGCACGGTGTCTGTGGCAAAATGGTCCCCCTGGGACTCTCAAACCCTCTGAGGAGGAAGGGATGATGTGCTGGGGAAATGCAAAGCGATGGGACCTGTGGACACCCCAGCAGGCTCCTCCACACCAGGTTCCCTCATCCCAGTTGGGCCAGAACCCAGCTGGAATGTCATTTCCACCAACTCAACTCCAAGCACCGAGAAGCCATATCCCTTTCCCGGTTGCCTGGCTCCATTCTGGGTAGAAAACACCAAAGTTGGGTATCTCTAGCCTTTTGGGCATCAAACCTCACTGAACTTTGCATGTTTGGGTCCCAGAGGCCGCTGAGTGCGGGAGCGGTGCTGGGCGGCACCAGGGAGGCAACTGTTGGGAAGGATGTTTCTCATTAATCTCTTCAAGTTATTACCTCCATCAAACTGAAGTATCCAAGAATCCTCGCCCCAGCATCTGTCACTTGCCACCCACAGATAAATATTCATCCCTTGCACACTATTTTTTTTTAGCTCCTCAGCCATGGCTGAGGGGCTGGGTCCCCAAATGCGCAGCAAGGCTCAGGAAAGCGAGATGCCCCAGAATCCATGGATTAACTCCAGTTTTACCATTCCCTCGCACAACAGTGGGTAAGGGCACATCTCCAGCACTATCTTGGGGAGCAATATTTTTGATGGGCACGTGTTGATGTGTTGGGTGGAGGGGACGGCACACGGTGGCCTGGGCCGCGTTGTCACCCCCCATCCCCTGGGCACCGTCCCCCGCCCTGCCGGGCGCTCGCACTGCCCCACACACCCCCAGGCAGCGCTTCCCCCAGGCACAGCTTGCAGCTCTCACACCTCCCACGCCACACTCCGGGCACACACACGCCTCTCCTCCCCACGCCACGCCGCCGCCTCGCCCCCTGCTCCCCTTCCCACACACACGTGGTTGGCCCCCAGCGCTCCCTGACCCCTGCACACACCAGGGGAATGCAAACCGTGTTCCCTGAGCTGTGTGGATTCACGTCCATCAACACAGACCTATTGCAGAGCCCACGTAAGCAAACAGAGCCTCACTGCTCTCCCAGAAGCCCACGCTTTGCCAAATCTCCCTGGCACGCCTGACCCACAGCCCTGCACCTGTGGCACTGTCCTGTTGTTCCCTGTACACACTCACCCCCTCGGACCTCCCCAAACCACAACACTGCTGACATGTCCTTATCTCTTTGCCAAAAAATCCCTGCCACCTCCTGCCCCCTCCAGAAGCACCCTGATATTACATAAACCAGGCTCCCGAGGATTGCTTCAGTTGGATGCTGGAGTTGCACCGCTCGTTTGCTGTGTCTGATTCATCCCAGCTCCAGAGTGGGAGCCGGATTGCTCCCTTTCTTCAGGTGGAAGGGGCTGCATCTACCTGGATCAGCCTGGATCAGATGTGAGCTGGAGCTGCTCCCAGTAGAGCTGGTGGAACCTCTCAGTGGCAGAGGGTTGGAGACCTCTTTCGAGCAGGTCTGGAGATCCGGAGACATCTCAGTTGGTACTTTCTGTACCTCCTCAGACACTTTGGGAATGCTCAGTAATTTCACCCTGGGGACAGTTGGAGTTGTAGCTACAGGCTTCCCATGGGAATCCTTGGGCTCTGTGTTGGGTTTGGGTTTAGCTGCTGAAACCGTGGTTGTGGGGGTGGATGAAGGAAGAGGGCCCAAATCAGCATTTTGCCCTTTCCATCCCTGCCAACGCTGTTTTTATCTTCCCTCCACCTCTTCACAGAGGAGCAACTGGGATCCAAGACTGGACAGGGGCTTGGGGAGGGGACCAGCCCCCTTCCAAGTGCTCGGTGCCCAGCAGCCCTGCTGCCACCCCTCTCCCAATCTGAATCTCACATGCTCCCCAAATCTTTGTTCCTCGGGAGGGCTACCCCAAAAGGGCCGGGTGGTCGCACCGTGGTGTTCATCTTGTGTAATGCTCTGTGCCCACTCACCTCAGTGAATCATCCCTTTGATAGGTGAGGGAAATATAATTAGTGTTTGCATTGTTAGCGCCGCCTGAGTAGGCAAGTGGGTTTTCTTGGCCCGGGCTGGGAAATTTTCCTGTGCTGGGGAGAGGGAAGGGGAGCAGTGGGAGCCACTGGGTGGGTCCCTCCCAGCCTGTCTCGCCCGGGCAGGAGCCGTGGTGGCTCCATGTCCCACTTTCCCAACTCTGCAGTGGCACCGGTGACACCTCTCTTAGCAGGTGCACCAGGAGCTACCAACCAAATGGCTTTGGGATAGTTGAGGAGGTGGAAAACATGAAACACTTTGCAAAAGCAGATCCCTTGCCAGCGTAAAGGGCTGCTCTGGGGGGATGAACTGGGAATGCTGCGTCTGGGAAGGGGCCGCAGCCCCTTACCTGAACTGAGATGTGGTTTGGGAGGAACCACCACCAGCCAGTGCTGTGGGGTTGGAACAAGATGATCTTTAAGGTCCCTTCCAACCCAAACCAATCTGGGATTCCATGATCCAGTGCCACCGTGGCAGCGGCCTCGTCCCTCTCACCATACCGGCGTTTTCCTGGGTTCCTGTGCAGGGAACCAACAAGCGAGGGCAAATTTCCATAAGGATCTATTCATAGCACGGATGTCAGAATTACCTTAAAAGTACCAGCTCTTCTCTTGTTTTGCTGTCGGGAAGGAATTGTTGATGCACTCAAATAGTGGGCGGAAACAAGCAAATACAAGTGCGCCCTGATCCTCCATCCTGATTCCTTCAGGATCCAGACACAGCCGTGGCTGGTCCTATCAACCCCCTCAGAACTTAAAATTAATTAAAAAACCTCAAAACTTTGTTGATGAAGCATCTGGCTGTCTAGATTTGGTACAGAAGCTGCCCACAGTGGTTCTAGGAGGGCAAATCCGGAGACATCAGGACCTGCTGAGCACAGAAAAATGAATCAAAATACTAAATGAAGATTCTGACCAGCCTCATTAAAAAGAAATGATATGAACTCATGGTAATTACTTATCTCACTGGAACATGCTGCTTAGTTTCAGGTACAGCTCAGGACAGAGGAAGAAGGATTTTGACCCCAGGGAAAAGTACATGAGATAGAAATTGCCAGACAGGCTTCAGACCCTCACTCCATCTTCCCAAGTATTTTATCCAGCAGCAGGGGATGCTGAATGACCCCAGCTTTGGGAACCCCCTCAGACACCTTTCCCTGGCCCATAATAGAGGGGAACTTAAGTCCTGAAGCACAGTTTTCATATAATTTCACTGGGGTGGGCTTCTCATGGCTTTTCATGCAAATCTCAGGATATTTGCATGTGATTTGATATCCCATGGGGCTCCTCGTGGTTGGGTGACATCTGCTCCTGGAGCTGAACATTTTTTATTTTTTTTTTTTTCCTTAGAAGCTCCAGCTTGTGGAATCATGTGATTTTGCAAGATTTTCAGCTTTGGTTTCGAAGCAAGGTTTCCACCCAGGCTATTGCAGAAAAGTCATTCTTACAGGCTTGGGAACCAGCAGCCAAGAGCTAAAAATGCCTCCTGTTTAAAAATGCCTCGATTTTAAAATGAACCTGATGAATTTTGAATGCTTTGAGTCAGGTAATGCTGACGTAGATGAACGAGCTGTATTAATGTAGGCATGACTTGAAGATAGAGGAGCTGGGCAGGATGAGGTTGGTGATGGTCTTTTAGGGGAGAGTGCTGTGGTTTAGCATCTGTCTTGTGAATTTTGGCAGGTTTTGCCTGTTTGGGGTCTGGTTTTAGCGTTGATTGAAATCCTGACCAAGAAAGGATTTTTTTGCAGGAGTTTGCAGTAGTTACAGGGGAGTCTTGATGCTAATTTACCATGCAAAAAGCTGTTTAATTTACAATTAAAGCATTTTTTAACCAAAAAAAAAAAAAAAAAAAAAAAGAGAAAAGGGGAGCTTGGAGAAAACAAAACACTGGAATGGCAAGTGTTTATATTTTGATGTTGATACTGGATTTTCAAAGACAGATTCTGGCCTTTGAATCAAAAATCTCTAAAATTGCAATTGATAGATGAACATTCCCTTAGAACAGCCACTCCTTTCTCAATATTATTCCCTGAAGAGGTTCCACTTACTCTCAGAGTGCACCAGAGCATCATGAATTTTCATGAATGAGTGAACAGCCAGAGCAAGGTCCCTTATTTTTCTGATTTTCACACCAAAATGATCACTATAAAGGTATTATTTCCTGCTCAGGGCATCAGTTTGGGTCTGCAAGGTGTTTCCCTGGACTGAATAAGTGTTTGGAAGTGTCCAAGGCCAGGTTGGACGGGGCTTGGAGCAACCTGGTCTAGTGGAAGGTGTCCCTGCCCGTGGCAGGGGGTTGGAACGAGATGAGCTTTAAGGTCCTTCCAACCCAAACCATTCTGTGATTTGATGATTTATTTCACAGGAAATAAATAAACTCTGATCTTGCCTTATCCCATTCCTGTGCCATCCTTGGTGCAGCCTTCTATCCTGATCCATGGGGATCTCAGCCTCATCCCATCCAGCTGAGCATCTCCCACACCTCAGGAGGGATGCAGCCCCCAAAACACAATGCTGGCACTCAACACCTTTTGGGAGAGCTGGAGGATCAGCCCTTCCTCCTATGAGCTCTGCTGAGGAATGGGGTGAGATCCTGGAGTTTGCAGTAAGGATTAGAGCCCGAGAGGATTAAGGAAACAAGCATTAGCCTGATTTCGCTCTGCTTTGTGAGAGGAGCACATTAACCTTAATAAAGGTGCTGAGCAATATCTTAATGTGTTTTTCCTTCCTTGTGATCCTGATTTTCACCCCAGTCAGCGGCTGAATCCACAAGGATTCAGCTGCCCTGGGAAGAACTGTGGGCCCCGTGTCACCAGGGGAAGATGCTTCCTTGACTTTCCGTTTGCCAAACCCAGTGCTTCCCACTCCCAGGACAATTAGAAATGTCTTTCTTTAGTCCTTTCCTTTTAAAAGCTGTATTTTCCCTGACTTCAGGACCAGGTGTTTTAAGGCAAATTACAACTGGCCTGAGAGGCATTCTGAACTCATCAGAATTAGTAATGCTGAGATTTGATTGTCAGTATAGTGATTTGAAGCCTTTTCCTGAATTCTGGCTGGAAAAGGCACTTACTAACAGGCTTGGGGAAGCAGGAGATGCACAAGCAATGAGAGAGAAGAGGGAGGGGATGCTCAGGACAGACTTGTCTTTTCCTGGAGAACAAACTGAGTTGTTCCCCCTTGAAGCAAATACCCGAAGACATGAATTTCCATATGAAATTTTTCTGGAGTGGCTTCTCCTTAATATTATAAAGGCATGTATTCCTCACTGAGCAATCCCTGTGGAAAATGGTTTAATTTCTGCAGCTGGGGTTATCTTCAGAGGTAGGACATCAGCTCTGGGGCTTTGCCCCATTCCCTGCCCTGTTGTGGGTGTGCTGTATGCTCTGCAAAGCCACTCTGTGCCCTCAGCACAAGGCAAACACCTTGTTCTGTTGGAGCTGCTCATCCTCCACCTCTCTCTGTGCCTCAGTTTCCCACCTGTAAGTGCAAATTCCAGCAGTTTCTGCAATACTGTGATGCATGTTAGTGTTGGCCAGTGAGGGAAGAGACTTCATTCTGCTGATTGCAAAGTACCTTTGGGGCGGGAATGATGGCAATGAGAATATAAAGGTCCCCCCATGTTTAGGATGGGGCTCATATCCCCCAGTTCTCACTACAGGTGAACCTGTGATTTTCAGGTGATTTTCCCTGTGGAGAACAGCTGAGTAATCCCTGTTCTGTGCTATTTCAGCCAGAGATACTTTATGTTGTTATTTGCATCCACAGAGGAGGAGGAGGCAGATTCCCTGGCTCAGGAGAGGGAGGCTGTATGAATCCATCTCCTCCCTCCAGCCCCCAGCTCTTGCTCCTGCAGAGGTTCTGGCTCTGCCAGGGCCAGCCCTGCTCCCATCCCTACCCACTTCCAGAGCCCTTTCCTACTGTGCATCATCCAAACCCACCTCCACTGCTTGGTTCCTTTAGATGGTGGCTCTCTGCTTTTAAAGTACAAGCTTACTATGCTGATATGAGCTGCAGACTTGTAATACTTTATTATTTACTGAGCCCCAAAACAGACTGAATTCTGCTCAGCACCCAGGCGGGAACACAGCAGCCCATGGCAACTCTGCTCTCATCCTCTTCTCCTCTCCCTTCCCCTCCATCCCTCCATCCTCCCTCTGGGTGCCCAGACCTCTCTGTGCCCACCGTGTCTGTATGTACCCAGCATTAGCACTATGACTAACATCCATCACGTGTTCCTGCCTGCAGATTATATTTGCATACTCAAAAATCCATACTTTATTTCTTCCTCTGTGTAAGCAGTTACCAGAGCATATTTTTGGCAAATTAGCAGCCACAGCAGAAGCATCTGACTGTGTTTTTAGCGTGGCTTGGTGATGGTCAGAGGCACGGAAAGCCTTGGCAGGGCTGGAGGGGGGATAATTTACCATATCCATGCGGTGTTGCACACGGGAACCATCACTGATTCCTACCTTTCATGGCGGGCAAAGCAGGTGGAAAGTCCCAGCCACCCATGTCATGCCTGTGTGGGATTTAGGTGAGCATTTGGGGGATGAGACCAGCAGCTGGGGACAGGACAGGGAATGGAAGTCACCCAGCACAACACCTTGTCCTACTGCCAGGAGGGATAGGGCTCGTGGGCTGTCATGGCAGAGAACATGTCCCCACATCCACACAGTGACCAGTGGGCCAAGGGACAGGATTCTCCCTCTCTGCTCTGTTCTGGTGAGACCCCACCTGCAGTGCTGCCTCCTGCTCTGAGGTCCCCAATGTAAAAAGGATATGGAGCTGCTGGAGCAAATCCAGAGGAGGCCCAGAGAAGCTGTGGCTGCCCCTGGATCCCTGGAAGTGTCCAAGGCCAGGTTGGATGGGGCTTGGAGCAACCTGGGCTAGTGGAATTTGTCCCTGCCCATGGCAGGGGGTGGAACTGGATGAAATTTAAGGTCCCTTCCAACCCAAACCATTCTGGGATTCTATGATCCTATCCTTGGGAGGACCCATACAGTAAGGTAGAACATTTGGGGGGCACATTTTTCCCAGTGATCCCCCTGACTGTTGCACATCAGCCGGGGTGGCCAGTGAGGATATCCCCATCACACACCACCAGGACTGAGGCTAAGTGAGCATCCTCCAGTCCTCTATTTTCTCCCATAGATCTCTCTGGGATAGGTGTTTTTGAGGTGTGAAACTTGATCTGTGTGTGAATCCTCCTGGGCCTTTCTGATATCGAGTAGCTGGAAAGGGGTATCTGTAAAACTCACTCTTTTAGTCGGAATTCAACAGCCCAGCCTAATTATTGCAATTGGACATCTTCAATTAATATGCTACCGAAGTCGGAGATAAGAGGGGGGCTGAGAATACCAGGAAGGATCCTTTGCAAGATAAACTAGCAATTTGTAAAACCCAATTACTTTGACTTGTTTTGGAAAAGTGGATGGGCACTCCGGACCTCTTGGACCTCCTTCCTGGATTTTGCTGAGCAGGGAAAGTGAGCTGGGAGGTTTGGATTGCTGCTCTTGCCCAACACAGTCACCACACCAGGAGGATCTGGCTGTACCTCAAGGATGGGGCTGAAAACCTGCTGCTCCCATGTTCCAAGCCTGGGGAGCTGCTCCCAAGTCACTGATTATTTTGTTATTATTCCAGCTAACCTGGAAATACAAGAGGTATTGACCCACGATGGTGGGTTGTGTTTGTTTGTTTAACTCAGTGTTAGGGATGGATAGGGAATATTTTCTAAACGTTTGACTCTTTCTGAGGTCATGTTGTGATAATAACATGTGTGTGTCCGTCAGCCTTAAAGTGCTTCACAAAATCCTGAATTGCTGCTGGAATGTCTCCACACGAGAAACTGGAGGCAGGGCAGGTCTGTGCAAACCTCCCCATGTGCTCTACTCCATGTGTTTGCCAAAGGCTTCGTCATGCAGGACATAGAACCAGCTATCTTGGTTTGGGAAAAACCTGGGAACAGCCTTCAGTCCGTAAAGCTTCTACTTAATGGTGTTCCTGGAGTGGGGCCAGAGGGCTCAGCAACCTACAGAATGCCAAATCTTGGGTGTGGGGAGAGGGTGGAAAGAAAACACAGTCATTCCAACCCAAAAAATCCTGATTTTTTTCTCATTCTAACACCATAGGGAAGTTGGGCGGGGTTTATATCCAAGTGCATGATCCCACCTTGTGCCAAGGGAAGCCCCATGTGCATGAGCAGCCCATCATCCTCCCTTTGGGCTTCCCCCCATAACATTCAAAATCCAGCTATTCCTGTGGCCTGCCCTAAGGGAGCCCCTGGGGCTGCTTATTTTTGTGGAAGCAGAATTTCCCTGGGCATCACTGTTGGTCTTTGCCATCTCTATCTAAGCAGGAGAGGACTTGGGGTCCAGACAGCCCCTCAGTTCGGGGCAGCAAGTGGCAAAGCTGGGTGCTTCCCACCTTCTGGCATTGCTCACCAGCACCTGCTGAGTGCAGCCACAAAGGCTGCATTGCCAGAAGGAGCATTTTCTGGGTGTTTCAGGTCTCTCCATCGTTCTCAGGTGCAAAAGGCACCTGGAATGGAGACAAATGGCATCGGTGAAGTGACTCTTCCTCATGCCCATGGTTCCGGCCCCAGGTGCTCCGTGGGCCAAGGGTGAGCCATGGGTTGGTGGCCTATTCCCAGCCATGGTCTAGAAAGACCTTGTCTGGAAGAGTAAGCAGCTCAGCTCCCTCCATGATCCTGGACCCACATGATCCTGGCCACAGTGCCTGTACCCAGGGGGATGAACTGGAGATGGGGATTGGTCCTCTACTCCCCAGGAAAATCCCCAAAATCTGTTTGGCAAAGCCAAGGAAATGAATGGAATCACATCATTCTTCCTGGTACCTGTGACATCTCTGATCCTCCCAGAGCACTTTGAAAATAGGAGGTAATTAGTGTTCCCAGACCCAGCTGAATTGTTGGAGTGCCGCTGCCTTAGCCCTGTTTCCAGCAGGGAATGTGGAGGCTCAGAGGTTGCACTCAGGATTTCACTGTTGGCTTTGAGCAGGGTCCTGCTCCTCTCCCCATATCTGAAAGGTGCAAACTGGGCCCTGATTTCAGGGATTTTGGCATGATGGGGACAGCAGGAGCTGCCCTGCAGACTCTCCGCTCTCTTCCCAGAATGGATTTTATCCAAATGCTGAGGAAGTGCTGCTACTTGTCATTGCTCAAAACATACAAGCAGAAGATTTTCTGCTGGGGAATCAAGAATGATGCTTTGAAGGCCAGTCACTTCCCACTTTCTGCTTTCAGCCTGGGTGCTTCCAGCCAAGGATGGGGCTCTGCACTGTCCTCAAGGCAATGGAAATTCCTGCAGGAGTTTTAAAAGCTGTCTGGAAACAAGCCAGCCTTGCTCCAAGGGGAGTGAGCCAAAAAAACCCCAAACTCAGGCTTAGGAATACAAGTGAACGGGGCCAACAGCACTGTCCATTTCTTGTCTCCATGTTTCCATCCCATCCCAACTTTCCCTGTCTTTCCTGTGAGCCTGTTCCTTTTCTTATGCTTCATCTGTTATTTCTGGAGAAGGAATATTCTCTCCAATCCATCTTTTGGGATGACTCCAGTTATTTCCTCCTAGCCTCAGGTTGTGCCCTCTCCTTAGCTCTTTTTGGCATGGACGTGGCCTCTTCCTCATCCTTCTTGGCATCACCTTTATCTTGGCCAAATCCCACTGGAGCGATGACACCAGGGTGATTTGGAATCTTCCCTGGGGTGGGAAGATTGGTGAGCAAGATCACAACCTGCTTATTCTCTCGTGCTCTGATTTTACTGCAAAAATCCCATTCCCAGGTCAGGATCTGACCCTCTTTTCAGCAGGATTGTGGGGGTGGCTGCCCAGTACTCTCCTATCTGCTCTTGTCTGTGACTTAAACCCACAGATGCTGCCCTGGCCACCTAATGGATGCTGCATTTTCTCTGTGCAATCACTCCATTAATCTCATGCAACTAATGCTTCGGGAAGTGTTTTGCAAATATTGATAGTCAGGAAAGAGCTACAATTCAGACATGGCAGCTGCTTCAGTTGTATTGCCCTAGTAAGTCATGAATTACTGAGCTGAGGAGGATTTTGTGGCTGCCCCATCCCTGGAAGTGTCCAAGGCCAGGTTGGATGGGACTTAGAGCAACCTGATCTAGTGGAAGGTGTCCCTGCCCATGGCAGGGGTTGGAAAGAGATGAGCTTTAGTGTCCTTTCCAACGCAAATAGTTCCATGATTCTGTGATGATTTTCTTTCCTTTTCCAAGACTTTCTTGGCTGCTCTTTGTCCTTCTTCCTCAGTGCAGAAGGGCCATGCAGAAGTGGGATGGGTATTCGTGGTATCTTGGAGGTATCCATAAGAGTGACCTGCATGGCTGAGGGAAGAGGCTGGGACCTTTTCCTTCCCAGCAATTCCCCATCGTGATGGCTTTTCCTCTTTCCTGGCTCGGACAATACAATCAGCTTGTGGCCAGGATTGCCTTGACTCTCTCCCTGCTTCCCATCCCAATAGAGGCATGTTCCCTGACTCATTCCATCACTCCCAGCCCCATCCTGTGGTCCCCACCGTGCCACCTTCCCACTGCACACTCCCTTTTCAACTCCTGAGCTCTGAAACTTGGGATAGCTATAGCCAGTCCATCCTGGCACGTGAAGTGGAAAATCATAAAATCCTGTTTCCTCTGCAGGGAGAAAGAGTCTCCCAGCTCCTTGTGAGATTAAACCTTGTGCAGTATCTGCAAATGTTGGAAGCAGAGGTTAAGCTGAGCAGGGCAAGGGGAGGAGGTGGCAGCGCTTAGCAATGTAGATCAGATGGCTCTGAAACCTCCCGGCGTCCACGGCCAAATCCTGGGATATTTAGGGGTTTAAAACAGAATGAAGTCAGAGGAAGGAAGTAGTGCTGTTGGGTAAGGAAGGATGGATTAACTCAGCTCCCTGAAGGAAGCTCTTTGATCTCCTGGTGGCCATGGAGGTGCCCAGATGTCTTGGTGACCCTGAGACAATCCCTGGAGATATTCTGTGTGCTACCTCCAACAGGGAAGCAACAAGGAAAGCAATGACATCTGTAAAAACAGAGTTAGGTTTTGGATTTTGCTCTCTGCTGGGAGTTGCTCCATGGTGGTGAGAGGGGAGAATCAGGATGGAGTGGCTGGATGGGATGGCTCCTTGCATCCTCTACTTGGAAAAATCAGCCTTGCCAAGGAGACGCACAGGCTGCTCCAGGCAGCCACGCAATTCCAGCAGCACATTTTAAGGCCACACAGGGATGAACTTCCTGGGCTCCTCAGCCTGACTGGGGACATGCACAGGCTGCAGCTGGAACCTGCTGGGACCAATTTATGCCTCTGCTCTGGCCAGGCCATGCTGTCATGGTCCATCCTGGAGCACTTTGTTCTGCTCTTTGCCTGTCTCTCAGCTTTCCAGCACAGGGCTGTGCTTGCTTTACAGTGCTTCAGCTTAACCCAGGGAGTTTTTTTCAGCTGCAGATTTGCCAGGAGATGAGGAGGTCAAGAGACATGCCTGGAGACAGGGATCAAGTCCAGGGATTCATCCAAGGGAAAGGGAAGACTTGGGCAGGACAGGCTCTGTTGAATCCCATTCAGGACCTTTTCTCCCTGTCCCCTTCCCCATACTGGCATTTTTCCTTGAAGTGCATTGAATCCATCTCTAGGGGAAACAGGAGGCTGAGCACAGTGTGAGAACATCCGAAGCCATCTTGGAAGCTCCTTTGCAGGGTACTCAGAGTGTTGAGGATAATTTTTCTCACCCAGTTGCTGCCCATCACCCCAGCAGGTTGTCCTGCCAAGATGCTCTGGGATGGAGCCAGAAAGGGCGGTGAGATGGTGCCAGGTCCCCAGGGAATGCATGGACAGCTTGGTGGGCTCTCTCCTGCCACAGCCACCATTCCAGGCTGCCACTGGGCATAGGGCAAGCCATGGGGGCATGGCACCGGCTGTTCCCTGTTCTTGTGGACACCAAGGTGGACTGCAGTGGGACAAGCCAGGCTCACTGCTTCAACCCAACCAAAGGACATGTCTGATGTCTCCTCTGAACTGTTTTCCAGCCATCTTGCTGGTTGTCCCCCATTCCTCTTCCTGCCACCACCTTGCCCTGCCCTGCCAGTGCTCTGCCCTAATCCCCGTGCTCTGCTCCCTCCTCAGTGCTAATCCTATAAACCCTCAGTAAATCCTGCCCACCTGCCCCTGCCTCTCCACATCCCTTCTCCAAGGCAGTCTTTGTGGGATCCCTCAGTTTGGGGCTGGTGTTTTTTTGGGGTGCACAAAGCTGTCACCCAGACAATGTAGCACCTTGGGATGTTACACTGGAGCACCAGGAAGGATGCCCAAGTCCTGCAGGATTTGTGCAAAGCACTAGCAGATAAAAGACAGCTGATGCACCCCAAAATGTGGCCTGGTGCTGGTTTCACACTCTCAAGAAGCAGTTCCTGTGTTCAGGATGAGCTGCTCCAGCCCAGACCCATCTCCAGAGCTACTGCTGAGCCCCAGAACCGGGTGTGAAAATTCCTAAGGGAGTCCTGGGGGTAGGGTTGTCTGGATTCATGCAGAGTTCACTATTTCAGCAGGTCTATTTTAAGACTGCCTTGGCGTGTGGGAGCGGGGCTGGCACAAAGGGAGGTCCCAGTGCTCCGAGGTGCTGCCTGTGCCCATCCCAGCACTTTGCAGCCGGGGGCTGGGACCAGCCACAGCATCCCAGCATCACCAGTGCCTGGCAAGGAGCCATCCTTGGGCTCGTCAGTCTGCCCCACAAGGGCTTAGGCGAGCAGTGAATCACTGTGTCTTGAGCTGGTCCAGAAAAGATTAAGCCGACCTAAGAATAAAAACAAGCCCTGTGGTTCAACCGGCTGGGATAACGCCTGGAATTGTGCCAGTCACCAGGCTCCGGGAGGGGATGGGATTATGCACCCCAAGCAGATTACCCCCCACCCCCATTTTAGTGCACAGGGTGGGTGATGTGCTCCAGTTGTGCTTCTCAGACTGGATGGGTTCCTTGTCCCTCCATTCCCAGTGCTGCGGTGGAGTCCTGTGTGTGTTTCATCCCACTAATGACCAATTAAGCAACTCCAGTAGCTGCCCAGACAAATGTAGGAGCTCAGATGGGCACATTTCTGAGGGGAATAACCAAATGGATCTCTCCCCGTGAGGCCTTTATCTCTACAGAGCTGCTTCCTTCCTCAACACACCGGAAGAAGGCACTATGTGTATAAATAAATATATTGTTATATGCCACCCATCCAGTGTGATATAACATTGATCACTGTCGGCAGCATGGATGGGATTGGAATCTGCTCCTGGACAACTATTCCCCTTTCCCATCTCCCTGCTCCCTTTCCTTTCACATTAGGGATTGATCCAAGGGGCAGTTCCTCGATGCCTTGGCTGGTTTCTAATATTCCCATGCTGCAGGTGGAGTGCAGGCCCGCAATCCAACCATGGATTTCTTCCTACAGCGTGACATTACAATCCTTGTCACAGAGATTGGACTGGGATCCAGAGCTGCTCTGGCTAGCAAAGGGCTCACAGAGGTGTTTGATGCCGTTAGCGGACCACAGGCGGCTGTGCCATGAACCCCCTCTTTGCTTTTTGTCTCCTCTCCCCAGGGACATACCAGGGCCAGTGGGTCGGAGGGATGCGCCAGGGTTACGGCGTCCGGCAGAGCGTTCCCTACGGCATGGCCGCGGTTATCAGGTCACCCCTGAGGACGTCCATCAACTCCCTGCGCAGCGAGCACACCAACGGCACGGCGCTGCACCCCGACGCCTCACCGGCCGTGGCCGGCAGCCCGGCCGTGTCCCGGGGGGGCTTCGTCCTCATGGCCCACAGCGACGCCGAGATCCTCAAGAGCAAGAAGAAGGGCATCTTCCGGCGGTCGCTGCTGAGCGGGCTCAAGCTCCGCAAGTCCGAGTCCAAGAGCTCCTTGGCCAGCCAGCGGAGCAAGCAGAGCTCGTTCCGGAGCGAAGCCGGGATGAGCACGGTCAGCTCCACCGCCAGCGACATCAACTCCACCATCAGCCTGGGCGAGGGCGAGGCCGAGCTCTCTGTCATTGAAGACGACATTGACGCCACCACCACCGAGATCTACGTGGGCGAGTGGAAGAACGACAAGCGGTCGGGCTTCGGGGTGAGCCAGCGCTCGGACGGGCTCAAGTACGAGGGGGAGTGGGCCAACAACAAGCGCCACGGCTACGGCTGCATGACCTTCCCTGACGGCACCAAGGAGGAGGGCAAGTACAAGCAGAACATCCTGGTCAGCGGCAAGAGGAAGAACCTCATCCCGCTGCGGGCCAGCAAGATCCGTGAGAAGGTGGATCGGGCCGTGGAGGCGGCCGAGCGGGCGGCCACCATCGCCAAGCAGAAAGCGGAGATCGCGGCGTCCAGGTAAGGGCATCTCTGTCCCTCCCCACGTGGCGTCTCAGCTGGGGTGCCACCCCAGTGGCTTTGCTGGGATAAGTGGGATAAGCCTTTTTGTCATAGTAGGTGGTCAGGGCAGTGTTGTAGGGATGCTGCTGGAGGCAAGTTGTGGTGGGCATGTGCAGGCACTGCAGCGGTTGGTGCTGTCTGGACCCCAAAGCGGGAGCAGGCAGCATCCTTGGGCGTGCCCAAACCTCATGGGTGGTGTTCAAAATGGGGTGGATCCAAGCTGAATTGTCCCTCTGCTAATCCCAAGTGGACTGCGGATGTACAAGCTTCCCAAAGGAGCCGGTGAGGCCTTGCAGGGCCACCCAGGTGCAGCTGGGGCAAGGGTGGTGGCACCATGGGGGGACTGCACGTGTGGGGCTCACAGGCTGAGAGCTGTCACTGGGGGCTACTGGGTTATCCACCCTGTTTTTCCCTATCCCTCTGGAGAAGCAGGATGATACCCTTAGCAGAAGAGCTCCTGAGATGCTGTTTGCTCATATCCTCTGTCTGACTTACAGCCAGGAGGAACCATCCCAGGGCTGGCCTGTGCTGGGAGGATTCCCAGCTATCTCCATTCCCAAGAGGGTTTTTGAGCGGAAAAACAGTCAAATCTCTGGCTGCAGCTGATGCTTGGGGAGGGTTTGCCCTGCCTGAGGCTCTGCTGGAAAACAGCAGATCTGGGTGCCCAAATAATCCTCCTTCTCCCTGTGCAGACTGCAGCCAGCATGGAACTGCTCAGTGATCCAGAGCTGGGACCTGATCTGGCTAAAAATCAGCAGGAGGGAAGGGGAAAAGGAGTCACATCTAATTTAGATTGAAATAGGGTCCCCAGCTCAAAGCAGAGCCAACTCAAGCACCTTCTAGCTGGCTCCCAAAAGGCACATGGAGCTTTGTGGCTTTGCAGCAGTTCCCAGACTGGAGGTGAGCTGAGGAGGAAAAGCTCCTCTGGAGAATTCAGGGCTCTTTGTATCCCTTTTTGGGATGGTTTATTAGAGCATGTCATTCCTTTCTGGTTTTGAGCAAGAGCTATATATAGCAGCCAGGCTGGGAAAAAGGGCTGGGGTTAGGGGAAAAACCCAGGTATCTCCTCAGTCTCCTGTGCAGGATTAATTGTTGGGTCTGGAATATTTGTATGCAGAGTCACACTCGAAATCCTTATCAGCCTGCCTGCTGATGGCTTATCTGCAATATGAATGAGACTCCCAGGCCTGCTTTGGGAGCCTTTTTGGGTTTGATGATGTTTTTGAGCTGATGTTGTACCAAATTGTTGTCAAAGCTTTAGAATAAAACTAAAAATCCCACTAGAATGCCAGGTAGGAAAGCAGAGCAGCAGAAAGACCAGATCTTTCCCTGTGATCTGGGGATGTGAATGCCTCAAAAGGCCTGAATCCTGGAAATGTGGAGCTCTCGTCTGTTGTGGGATGAATCCTGGAAATGAGGAGCACTAATCTGCTGTGGGATGCTGGATCTGAGGACCTGAGCATCCTCCATCTCCGGGTAGTAATGGTCCTGGAACATCATGAATGTGGGATTGGAAGAGATGTGACCCTTCCCCCCCCGTGCTGGAAATGCTTAATAAGCTCTTGGCATATAATATTCCACTTCTGATTATGGGAAAGAAGAAAAAAAAATCAAGTCAGACAGGAATGCCTGATGCAAATACTTCCCTCCCCTGCACTGACTGGGGTGCTGTGGTCCTGAGCTGTGCTGGAAAGCAGCAGGGAGGATGAAGGATGATGGAGAGCTGGAGGGAGGATGCAGCCTGTGGTCACATGTGTGCATGGAGGAGGGGAAAAGCTGTGGGATCTGTGGGATTTGACCCCTTCAGTCAGCAGTGAAGATACAAAGAAATAAATACCTGGGATGCAGTGCCTTGAGTATATTCCACCAGAGATCAAAGCTGGTTCTGCCAGAAAATGCTCTGTGAGCAATCCAGCACCTCCATCCTGCATCCCGGCTCCCTCATCCTGGCTAGTCTGCCCTTGACTGGACACGTGGAAGGAAGCAAGTGCTGGGAATGCAGGGCTTGGCCCTTGCCATGGCCCAGTTGCTGCCTGCGGTGCACGAGGGCTGCTGGTGTGTTGAAAAGCCCTTTATTGATCCCCTGCACTGCCCAGCTCTGATGCACGAGCTGGGGACAGAGACACTCCAACGTGACTCTGTGCATTAGCCCTGAGATACCAACGTGCATGACACCATCCTGGGAATGTTTGCTGCCTCTGTTAATGGCCTGTGCTGAGGCCCCAGTGTCTGTCAATGAAGAGCCAAAGTATCCGGCTACAGCTGGGCAGGACTGTGGGATTTAGGCTTTGCTGGAAACAGAGGGCAGATGGATGTACAGGCTCAACCCTAGAAGTGTCCGAGGCCAGGCTGGACGTGGCTTGGAGTGACCTGGTCTAGTGCAAAGTGTCCCTGCCCATGGCAGGGGGGTGGAACGAGATGGGCTTTACGGTCCCTTCCAACCCAAACCATTCCCTGATTCTGTGATCATTCTGTGACTGTGGTTTTATGATTCCATGATTCTATGACCTCAGCGTGGAAGCAGGGAGAGCTGCTTTATCATAGAATCATAAAATTCATACAGTCACAGAATGGTTTGGGTTGAAAGGGACTGTAAAGCCCATCTCATTCCACTCCCTGCCATGGGCAGGGGTACCTTCCACTAGACCAGGTCACTCCAAGCCCTGTCCAGCCCGGCCTTGGACACTTCCAGGGATGGGGCAGCCACAGCTTCCCTGGGCAACCTGTGCAGGGCCGTACCGTTGTCACAGGGAATAATTTTTTCCTAATATCCCATCTAAATCTCTGGTCTGTTGACTTAAACTGCTTTGTCTGAACCCTTCAATCCTGCAGCTCGAGTTCTCCCGCTTTGCAAGGGTTTTGGCCGGGAGTCTCTGAGCCTGCAGAACCAGAAGAGAGCAAGGTTTTACATACCTAGATCCAGCTAGAAAGGCTTTCATCTAGTTAGTCCGATTAATTTTAAAGCTTCCTAATGAAGAAACACTCCCCTGCAGTGCCCACACCAAATTCCACTGTCTGAATAACAAGAAAGGCACAAAACAGGCAGTGGGTGCCTTGATGGAGGAATCCTGGTGCTCATTTTGGTGGCTTTAGGAACCAGGCATGCAACATCCCCCCTCTAAGACCAATATGAGTGACTTACCAGCACCTGGGGATTTTATATAGCACTGGTGTGTGTCTGTGCATGTGTGTGTGTGTGTGTGTGTATTCTTTTCTGTCTAATGATATGGCTGAGTTCAATCTGCAGCCTTTCCCTTGGTGGGGGAAAATATGTGCCCACCCACGTATTTCATTAAATTTGTAAGAATTCAGTATTTTTGAAAACTCTGCCGCTCTGTCAGATTTGGTTGGAATTGGCCAACACGTTCAAAAGTTATTAGTGTGGGAGTGATGGCATATAGATATATAAACAGCACAATCACAGAAGTAAAGCCCCATTTCCTGAGGAAAGTAGGCTAAAAACACAGTGTACTGGAGACAAGTAAATTGGGTTCCTAAAGTTGTTTTAGTCAGAATGGAGTACAATTATTTCTGTGACACAGAAAAATAAGCTCATTTAAAGAATAGTTTTTTAGATTTGGGAGGTGATTCTCCTAAATTTTCTCTGATGCAATTAAAATGGGAAACACTTTATTCCCTCTTATCATTCCCATTCACTGAAATCATTTGTGTAAAGTTTCCGGGTGAAAAGCGATATGAATGAGGGCTGAGAAACTCCTGCTGATATCAGCTGCCTCATCCCTGGATGTGTTGCCCTGTCCCTGGAAGTGTCCAAGGCCAGGTTGGACGGGGCTTGGAGTAACCTGGTCTAGTGGAAGGTGCCCCTGCCCATGACAGGGGCTGGAACAAGATGAGCTTTAAGGTCCCTTCCAACCCAAACCATTGTGGGATTCCATGATCAGTTTTCGGAGGTAGCCAAGGAGGGAACCCTTTTTCAGCCTGTTTAAAATAAAGGTGCAGGGTGTCCTTTAAGTGCTATGAGATCCTTCATTCCCTCTCATATCAGCCAAGAGCCACCACTCTTCTGCTGCCACCCTGGAAGGATGAAGGATGCACTGGATGCACCAACTCCCATCTCATTAGTGCTCACGTTGTTACCTAAGGCAAATTGTCTGTAGGCACTGGTGTGTCATGGTCCGCTAAAATATAATATCCAGGCAAGAAAGGTGGGCTAGAAAGCTCATCCCATCCTTGGCTTTCAGCACAGCCTCCTGCTGTAGGCGATGGATGCACGTGGAGTGTCCGGGCGAGCTCAGGACCACACTCCACACTGCACAGCTGATGATGGTAGTTCTAATGCAAAGCACACAGACTCGAATTCTCTCCAGGGTTTCCTTGTGCTGCCACAGTTCAAGGTGTTGTAATTAGTGACTGGACTGCTTATGAGAGGAAGGGCCATCAGCAGTGCTGGAGATGAGTCCCAGATGGGTGGCATGTGACAACACTCCGCTCCTCTCCAGCACTGGTTTCATGGGACCCCTTGTTCAGAACTTTAAGAGCTCCTGGGAGCAGCCAGTGCCCTGGCACCCTGTGGGGGGGAGGCTGTTCTCAGGTTAGTCCTAAGTAATGCTCTTCCTGGCGTAATTATAGCCGAGCCATTCACCAACCATGGGAAAAATATAATTAAAGCTCGACAGTCTCAGGAGGAGTCGGGCTACAAATTACCACAGTGTCATTCAACTTCAGAAAGGGAAGCTGGAGAAAAATAGAAGAAGGAAGCAAATAAAGACAACCTGGCAGTGAGGAAGGGGGGGTAAAGGGAAGTGTTTGGACTCAGCATGGATGCTCCTCGAGGATGCTGCAGTGAGGGCGAAGCATCCGGCTGCGTTTGACGTACGACAGGGAGCGGGGAGGCAGGAAAAGCCCTGGAGAGCTGAGCAGCAAAGTGCAGGAGGTTGTTTGAGCCAAACAGGTATTTTCTTCAGAAAAATGGAAATGCAGCCCAGGCAAAACCCACAGAAAAGAAAAGATGCTGCAGTTGTGATCCCAAACATTGTGAGTGGCGGTAATGTCCCCACCGGCAGCTTGAGCCACCGTAATGCTGCTTAATGCTCTGCCAGGCCTGTGCCTGCAGCTCTGCCATTGTGCTGCACTGCCTTTGATTGCAGGTTTCTGCTGCTTTCTGGGTGCCTGAGGGGTCTGTCTGCGGGGCTCCCGCATTAGTCTTGCCCTAATCCTGCCTCGTGCTGCCCGAGGGGCTTTAGATGGAAAGGGAGGAGGAGGAGGAGGGGTGGGGGTTAAGGGGAGTGTTGTGGCCCCAAAAGGGTTGTGTGTCCCCTTCCTCAGGTCAGGATGGCAGGGATGACCAAAGCAAGAACAGGTCACAGATTCAAGGATAGGGCTGAGCTGATGCCCAAGCAAGTCAGGGTCTCCCACCAGCCCCTCTTTGGGCAGCTCTGGGCCCAGGGAGGGTTCCTCTGACTATGGTCCCTTGGGGAAGTGCTACCTGTTTCCCTGAGGTTGTGGAAACCACCTGGAGCCTGGAGCTCTGCAGGAGTCACCTCAGCCCATGAGCTGGGGGACAGATGGGGTCACGACAGCATCACCTGGTACCCTCTGGGTCTCATGCAGGGTAAGCACACTCCCTCCATCCCTGCCCAGTCTTTCCATCCTTTCCTTCAGGGGTGCAAAGAGACGGGAAGGAAAACACAGAGGGGATGGATTGAGGTGGCTCAAAGGCTGAGAGCAGCTGGGGCAGGAGGTGATTCTCTTCCTTCATAGTACCCTTTTCTTGTCCCTCCCTGCCCTCTCTCCCCCAAACAGCCCCTGTGCAATGCAGAGAAGAGCAAAGCCAGGGGCTGGCAGCCTCTGACAGGCTCTGCCATGGATGGAGCTGAGCATTCCCTCCTGCCAGCTCCTTCCCTGCCACCTCCCTCCCCTGCTCCTGCCCATGCCAGGCTCCTGCGTATTGACAGTGGTCAGAGGATGGGATTAGGATCAGCTGTTATTCCTCATGTTGGTGTGTCACTGTCAACTGGGATGACACGGGCACCTCTGACTCATGGTAAGCCCATTTCCACCTCTAGCCCAGGACACTCAGGGATCAGCAGATCCCGGATGGCATCCTGGAGCGTCGCAGCCCTACCCAGTGCCGGCTCTTGTGGGATGTGATGTCGGCACCGTGACTGTTTACGTCCTCCTGCGATGCCAATTTAATAACTTCCTGCTCAGACAGGATTTACAGCTTTAAGCCCTTTTGTGGCCGTGTCAAAAGTCAGGAGCAGCCGCTGTGCTTTGCGCAGGGCCAGCTCGGAATGTCCCCAAGTGCCACCCAGCTGCCTGCGGGGCAGGGGTGGCAGGGCACATCCATCCACAGGTATGGACAGGCTGCAAAATTGAGTGTCTTTCATAGGAATGATGCTTTACAAGGTAATCCAACTGGAAAAACTTTGGCAGGGTCTTCTGTAGCCTCTGGGAGAGCAGCTAGGCAGGTTTTTGGTTTTCATTGCCCTCCCATCCTTCAGCCGCCACCACTGATCCCAACTTGGCAATTCCCACCACCTTCCCTCTCCACTGAGCTAAATAAGAGCTAAACCACCCCATCCCTATGGCCCAGGCATGTGACATACATTCCTATAATCATTCCCAACTTTACCAGGTTGCGAATAAATAACCAAGTCAGAGCAGAGATTCCCAGCCTGTTGGATTTGCCATGGTCCCATCCAGCTGTGCTGCTCTCCCAAATCCATGTGGTTTGTGTCATGTCAGGCTCACAGCAAAGCACAGCTGGAAGAGATGGTTTTGCCAGAGAGTGAAGCAGGAAAGGGGTCTTGAGATGCGGGAGGAAGCGGAACAGCCGGTGGGATGGGAGAGCCGTGCCGCTGCCGGAGCGCCGTGTGCCTGCTCCATGGTCACCTGTGCAGGGAGACCAGATGGAAGCGGGCAGGGATGGATGGCACCGGCCGGCAGCGAGGCGGGAGGATGGGAGGTGATTCACTCCTGGCAGGCACCGCTTCCATGGGAAGGGGCTGCCCCGGAGAGCTGGGCAGGAGGCGAGGGGGAGCGCGGGGGGCAAAGGAGAGGCTGCCTCCTCCTCTTCCTCCTTCTCCTCCTCCTCCCATCGCACAGCAGCCCGTCGCAGCCCGGATCATCTGCCTGGACTTTAATCCAAGCCTTTTACCGGCTTAGCGCAGGGGCTGAGCGGCCGGCGCTGCTGTCCCGCTGGGACGGCCCTTCTGGGGAGGTGGGGCAGGATGATTTCAGCCCCCGGAGCCCTGTGAGATCCCCCCACTAACCCAACAACCTCCCGCCTGCCCTGACTGCACAGCACAGGGAAGAGGGAATGAGCTAAGGAAGAGGATGGGGAAGCTTCTTCCTTATCCTTTTGGGTGGAGCAGCCCTTCATCAGATGGGAAAAAAAAAAACAAAAGCCAACAAAACCAACACAAACCCAGCCCCTACTTTTCCTTTCTACTGCTCTTCTTACTCAAGGAGCAGAAGCTGCAGTGTTGCTTTTCTCAGGGATCTTGGGGAGGGAAGGATTGTTCCTCCCCCAGCAGGATTGTTCCTCCCCAACCTTCTTGGCTGCCTGGCAGAGGGGCTGGCTCGCAGCCCCCTCACTCTCCTCCGTCCTCATCCTCACCCTCCATGGAGTGCAAAGAGGCTGCTGAGGGTTCAGGCCCAAGGGCTGGGTGTGGAGGATCCTGACTGTGTCATCCCAGCCCCTCACTGCCATGTCCCACCACCCCAAACCCCCCAGCCGTGTCTGTGGGTGCTGCTGCACCGTGTTCCTGCCGTGTCCTGGCAATGCTGTATCCCAAAGCTTTGATTGTGGAGAAGAGCCAAAGGGAAGGTTCGGGGTCCCCCTGCTACCTCCCCATCTCGTGAGAGAGGCCTGCCTGCATTTTTCCTCTCACAGCTCCCTTTTGGGTTTTCTGGCTTCTGTTCCTTCTGGTTGCTCCCACCCCAGCTGCCCACCCACCCACCTCCCTGCAGCAACAGCCTCAACACCCCCATGTTCCTGTCCCCCCCCAAACCCCTTCCTCCCTGGGGAGAGCAGAAAGCAATATCAGGAGCACAACCAAGATGAAAACACAGAGCTGAGCGAAAATATTGAGTATTTCCCTTGCTGGTGTTCCTGAGCATTGCTCCCCACAACAGCCAGAGATTGGGATGCTGGGGGGGAGCACAGGGGATGGGCTGGGGGCTCCCAAGCCCTCTCTGATCCTATAGTCAGTTTGAAAAGCCTCAAGCAATGAGGTTTCTGTCGCCTTCTCCATGCAGGACAAATGACAAGCTGTCCTGGCTTCCTAATCCAGGAAATTAAAGGATTTGACCATAGACCCTGCTAAGCAAATTTCCCCCCGAAAATCCCAGGGAGATTTAACCCATGGATCTGACTGATTATCCCTTTAAAGTTGTGACTAAGAAAGGTCCCAATTCTCCAGGGTGCTGAGCACCCTAAAATCCCACCGTGGCAGTGCTGTGGCCATGCCTGGTGCTCAGCCCGGTGTCCGGTGGGACCTACTTTTCAATTTTGGCCCATCTCCAATGCCCCATTTCCACGGAGAGCAGCTTCCCTTTGCTTCCTTCTCACTTCCAACTGGGACAGCAGGGCCTCGCAGTGCCCCTGTGTCACCCTCCAGGGTCATGGCAGGTTATGTGTGCACTGTTGGCTTTCCCAGTTGGGCCTCAGGAGCAACCCATATGGGAGATGGGATGGGTGCACCCTGATGAGGAAGGGGTGGGCTCTGTCAGCAGCACCAGCTCCTGTTCATGGACCACAACATCAGAAGGGAGCACGGGACCAGGCCATAGAGCTTTGCTGAGCTCACTCTGCTCAATTAAAGCAGTTCTGGCATCTGTCCCCAAAGAAAAAGCTGCAGGAAATGGTGAACTCAAGCAAGGCTGGGGCAGTGGACACCCTGCCATGGAGTTTGTGAGCTGCAGTGGCTCCATGATCTACCCCAAACCAGCAGTTCCTCAGGGTTGTACTCCCTTATGGAAAAGAAATATGTTTGTGGGCTCAAATCTGGACACAGTGGTCACACTGTCCCATAGTCACCCCAGAGACAGGTGGGCAGCTGGTCCCCATCCAACATGAGAAAATCCCTGAGGACCTTCAAACAGCCGTGGCAGGTGACAGGTCTTCCCAACTCTTCAGTCACGGGCATGAACCCTCCAGGGAAGTGGTGGCAGGGATAAGTCTGCCACTCTCTCTGAGGAGAGCACTTTTCCAAGGGAAGAGCTGTGGGGCAGGACTCGGGCAAGGACGTTGGGCTCACCTGAATTGTATAAATGGGCTCTCTGGAGAGCCAGGCTGCACCTCCTCTCTCCTACCCGGCTGTGTCTCTGTTGGATCTATCTCTCATCCCCATAGCTCGGAGGTGAAGCATAAATAATTAAAAGCCCAGATTCTCTCCTGGCAGAGCTGGGCTCCCAGTCCCTTCCCCTGTTGTGCTGCTGGCTACTTAAGTGGAAATTTTCACTGGCTTTGCCTCGGAGGCAGCTCAGACTTGCAAACCCAGGGCCTCGGGGCACGTCGGTGTTTGGGGGCCTGACAGGGCACCCACCGCCCCAGCAGGTCCTGTGCAGCCACACCCTATCCAAGGCATTCCACAGGATGCTTGGGGTGCACTGGCATGAGCATCATCTACCAGCTGAGGACCAAAGCAGAGCTGAACAAGGACCCAATAGCTCAGGCACAGGTTGAGAAGGGTCATGAGCAGTGGGATATTTGGGGGTGCAGCTGATCTTGGGGCTCCTGTGCACTCAAAAAAACAGAGGAGAAACTCATGGAGGCAGCTCCTCCTGGGTGGGCTCTGAAGTTTGAGGCAGACAGGACATCCTCGTTGCTGTGGCAACTGGGATGATTTATTATTCCCCCCCCCCCCCAGATATCAAGGCTGTGGCCAACACTTGCACTACAGAAGGGTGACACAGCACCAGAGGCACCTCCAGCCCCTCTCCCTCCTATCTGCTCCCACCAGGGCTGCAGGTGGTGTGGAGGGTTGGGTGATTGGAGCCCCAGGCAGTGCTTAAAATGAGAAAAAGTTTCACCAAACACTCATAGTTTGTGTTTTCTCGTCGGTCCTGGGGGTTGCTGGTGAGCACATGTGGGACTGGACGTGGGATGGAGGGGGATGGAGATAATGCTGCCGTGCCCCACACATGGCTGTCTCCAACCACTTTGGGGCTGGTTGTCCCTTACAGTAAGGAAAAGCTTCCCTGTCATCACCAGGTCCATCCCGGAGAGGCTGAAGGCAGCAAGAGGTGCAGAGTGGTGCCCATCACCAGCATCTCCTCCAGGCAGGAAATCGGCCTCCTCCCAGCTCTGTGGAGCAACACATGGATGTATTTGATTTCCAGGCATCTCTGGTGGTCAAAATACAGTTTTCCAGAGTAAAAATACAGGGGTTTTTCGGAGTACCAGACTGTTTAAACACATCCCTTAGACCTCTGTTACATCACCTAGGAAAAGAGTCCTGTCTCCTACCCCACAGGGCTGGAGATGTCAGAGAACTCCTGGGGGTGAGGCTGGATATCAACCACCTCTGCTGCGACAGCTGGAGAGCATCGTCACTGCTCCTGAGGCCATTTCAGCTCCTTGGCTTGGCCCAAGTCCAGGCTATGCTGGAACTAAAATTTTAACTTCAGTTAAATGAGGTTTTTGATTGATTTTGGGTGAGGTTTTTATACCGTTTGCTCAGAACCAGAGTGGGTTTTGCTGGTGGGTGTTGGCTGGTTAAAACACTGCATGGCCAGAGGAAGGTCACGGATCCTCCCTCTCCATCAGCCCATCAGCAGGGGAAAAGGAGGACCATGAGCTCAGCATTTTGCTGCCTCTTTGGGACTTCTGTGGCTCCAACAGCAGGGGAAAAAAAAAAATTGCCTGGAAAGTTCATTTGCCAAATGTCTGTTTTGCTTGAGGTGACCAAAACTTGTGAAGCTGCCAAAGAGTCTCAGCCAAAACACGAAGGGGGTGAAGGGTCAGGAAAGGAAAAAAGACTTTTCCTTGCAGTTCTGTTGTGGTTTGCTTTGAAATTTGGCTTAAATTCTGCTTTTTAGGTGTCAAAACTGAAATTCAATGGACAGACCAGCTTTGCTTTTCTGTTGCCACCTCCTCACCTGGAGTTTTTTGCCTGAACTCCTCAAATTCTCTTATTCTGAGCACTTTTCCCTTGGCTATAGGAAGGAGCATCTAATGATTCCCAAGGGGCCGGGGTGTGCTGGTGGCTCCTCGAAGGGATTTGAGGAATTCCCTGGAGGCAGAGCACAGGCTCCTGAGGCTCCCTTTGCCCGTGGCCTGGTTGAGTTTCTCTCCCTGTGCTGCACTTGGCATTGAGGTTTCCACCTCCAGCTCAATCCCATGGTGGCATCAACCCAGTGAGGAGGGCAGCATGAAAAACAGGGAAGAATGGGGTGTTTTGGGGAGTTATCAGGTGATGGAGGCCAGTGTGGGATGCTGATGATCCACCGAATCCTCCGCCTTTTGACCTGCAGCCTGGGGCAGGTCATGTCAGGAGGGGGGACCCAGTGTCCACACCAGCCAGGAATCTTCTGATGATCTTCAAGCATCCCACAACATTTCTTCCAAATTTGTGGCTGGACTGGGGGTAGTCATGGAATCATATTGTGGTTTGGGTTGGAAAGGACCTTAAAGCCCATCGAGTTCCAACCCCCCCGCCATGGGTAGGTCATGACCATGTCTCCACCCTCCTCTCCTCGATGAATCCATGCAGATGGATGATGTCCCACCAACCCACCTCTCCAGACCCACCACCAAAACCTGGCCTTTCCCTGGCCAGACCAGCAGTGATGGGCTCGTGAGGGTTTTGCTGGGGCCGCCTTTGGATCCGGCTTTACCCGGAGACAGGACGACGCAGCCGGAATGCGGGATCCAGCCTGAAGCCATTCCAGTCAGCAGCATGTGCAGCCAAAGCCGGCCCTCCACATGTCCAGGCAGGCTGAGTTACGGCTGCTCAGGGAGCTCCAGTTTGGCCTGTTGTGCATTCCAAAATCTCCACCCGACTGCGGCATCGGTGTCGGGATTTTCTGCTCTCCTATTCCTGCTTTTAACACAGCGAGGAGAGATCTGCAGTGTGCAGATGATCCGGTACTGCTTCCCGGCTTCCTCAGAGTTTTTGTGCCTTCTCTTTGCTTTTTCTTTTTCTTTCCTTTTTTTTTTTTTTATTTCTTTTGGGTTTTTTTTCCTTTTTCCAAGGGTTGTTAGGGATTTCTTCCAACCTGTTTTGTCTCCTGCCTGGCAGTGGCAGGCTCGTTTGTAATGTGCTATTTTTGCCCAGGGTTAGAGGAGTGTTTGCTGTGCCTTTGGGATGTGAGCGTGGAGGGTTGGCAGGGGATGGAGAGGGGGACTCAGCCTTTCCCATTTCCACTAGATACATTTTCCACTGTGTCCATGACAATTATCCAGTAAAATCATGGAAACCTGCCCTATCCAAAGCACCACAGCTGGAAAGCAAGAAACATCCCCCCTGCTCACTCCTTTCCTTCCTTGAAGCTGGCTCTTCCCAAATCCTGCTCCAAGTGGGTTCCCATACGTTTTGCATCACTTTGCAGTACATAATGTTGCTCAGATCACTGCAATTATCTCATGCCTTCCCCAGTTTATAAGGAAAGGGGAAAATCCATCCCTGGAGCTGGAGTTTGCTCTTGCCTCCGTGTTGGATTTGGGAGAGGGAACCACCTGGAGCTCGGCTGCAGCCTGGGGGCAGTTCCCTGTCCCACCACTGCCCATGTCTGGCAAAGTGACAGGTCTGGAGAGAGGCCAAACCTCAATCAGTCAGGTGAGACAGTGGCATCAAAGCCATCTTTTCCCAAGGCAAATCCCAGTCTGGGCTGGCAGGCACTGGAACACCAGGATGTGCAGGTACTGCCTGGCCGTGTCGCTCACCTGCCTCCTCCGGAGCTTCATTCCAAGTGACAGATGGCAGGGGATGAGGCTCCCTCTCCAGATGTTAATTATCTTGTGAGCTGTGAATAACATCTCAGGGCAGTCTGTGCATCATCTCCATCAGCTTTGTCCTTGCTGGGGGGCAAGAAGTTAAAAGGAAGGAAAACCCACCAGGAGGGAAATGCAGAGTCTGCCTGGCCCTGCTTATTCCATGTGTCCCTTGGCCAGAGAGATGCTGGGAGCATCCTGGCTGATGGTGGCAGATGTGCCTCTGGGTACCAGCTCCACCTGGCTCAGCCATTTGAAGTCAGAGGAGTTTGATTTTCTTGTGCCAGGGGTCTGTCTGGCAAAAACAGGGATAAAATGAACAAATCCGAGAAGCCCAATGAATGGTTTGGGATGGTAGGAATAAGGTGAGCTGGAGAGGATCATGGTGTTATGACTGTTTGGACACTCTCATCTTCTCCACTGGGAAGGGCCCAGCTTAGGGATGTGGTTTGAGTTGTTTCTCCCAGAATTTTGGGGACATGACCCATCCCTGTACCACAAGTCACCAAGACTTTGCACCTTTACATGTCATGAATTCAGTTCTCCAGCAAAACTGATTTTGTCTACTTCAAGGCAAGGCACAGGATACAAGGACACAGCTTGGGATTTTTTTTCCCCTTACTTGGATTTAAAAATGGAATTTCAGTACAAAATAGCAAATGACACCTCAGTGAATTCACTCTCCATTTGTAAGCTCCACAAATTTAAAGGTAGGGAAGGATCTGGCACAGGTGCCTGGAGCTAAATGGGAACTGGCTCCATCCCCATTTCCATGAATTTGGGAGTTCATGCATTCCATGCCCCAGCTGGGCCACAGGCACCTGCTCTCCACAAGGTCTCCCAGCTGGCCTGGGAATGGTTTCCCCCCTTAATGTGACATTTCTCGGTGTAAAACCACGGGGAAACTTGGATTTGGGCTTTTGACCACAACATTTTCCGTGCTTCGCTGTGTTTTGCTTTCTTGGGCAGCAACAAACACACCGAGGGGTTTTTTCAGGATTAAAGGGTTTGAGGTGTTTTTTTTGTTTCTTTAATTGTCTTGAAATGTGACTTTCAGAGCCATTTTTTCCAAGCCTGCAATCCCCGTTCCTTCTGTCCCGTGCCATCCCAGCCTTCCCCAGCCCTTCCCTCTTGCTGTCCCACTGATGGGAGGTTTCCTGCTACTCCTCCCTGTGCTCAGGTGCACAGAGCCCAAGCAGGAATGATCCATCCTCCCATCCCAAACTCTCCCAGTGGAGCTGGGAAGCCTGGCAGCGGGTGTTGGGAAGCCAGGCTTTCTCTTTGCTATGCATGGCACCTGCTTTGTGTCTGGCTGCAAAGAGCCAGAGCAGACGGTTTTGGCTGCATTACGTCATGTCAGAGGTCACATTAAGCAGCTTTTTTCCCTTGATTAAGAATTCCAGAGATGGGGGGGGATGGGGGTGTGGAGGAAAAAGCAGACAGAGGGAGCGGGCAGGGAAATATGCCTGTGATAAGCAGGTAAATGGGAATTTATGCACAGATAGCTAATTGGTGTGTCTAATATTCCACCCCCTGAGTACAAGCACTGTATTACTGCCTTCACAAATCACTCAGGGCGAGCCTGGTGCAATAACAACGAGCCGGGAGAGCTGTGAAAAGAGCCAAGCTGGAATTAAGAGCGGGTTTTATCGGGGCAATAAATGCCAGATAGGGAAAATAACAAACAGGTTGTTAATTGCTGCCATCTCCCCGTTCCCTGAAGGCATTGTCTAGACAGAGCCTGGCCCTGGGTCGTACCTACCCCGACCCTCACCGGCAGGTTATTGCGCTGGGATTTGGGGCTGGAGAGGTGCTGGATGCGGGGTGTGTGCCAGGTGAAGCCCATGGAGGGGAAAAGGGAGGCAGGATGGGCACTGCAGCTCTCCCCAGCTCTGCCCTAAATCAGGGATGCTCCCGCAGAGGTAAAGCCAGACAGTCTGCAGTGCCTATTAATAATTCAGTCCCAATTTGTCCCATCTAGGAGAGCATGAAGACCAGCCAAGCCTCCCCTCCTCGCAGGCAGGGATGGAGATGCTGCCCGGAGCTCGCAGAGCCTCCTGGTGCTGGTTGCAGCGATCGATCCCACACTGGCAGGGCCGGGAGCTGGGAACGCCTCTCTTTTGCCATCCTGGAGCGATTGGATAGCCTCGGGAGAGGGTTGCATCAGCATTCCCATCTCCCAGAGCTCTGGGATTTGGTTACCGGCATCGATCACTTGGGGACTTGTGCTTTGTGTTTCTTGGTGCATCTCTGCTGGATGCAATTAGGGCCAGATCCTGCTCTGCTGTGCCAGAGGGAGTGGAAAACAACCCCTGGGGAATCAACACGGCTGAGGGACTCGTGCTCATACCAGCCTGGGTTTTACACACGGGGAGGTTGGACTGTAGAACTCCTTTTCCTTGTTTCATCCAGCCATCCCTTCCCAGGACAAGGTGCATCCCGAGGCTTTCCCTGAGCCCCCACTGCTTTTCAAGAGTTGGGGTTGGATGGCAGAGCCTGCAAATGCTCTCTCTGAATTTTTCCTGAAGTGTTTTCTCGCAGCTGGTGTGTGTTTTAATTGAATTTCGCCATTTGAAAAATACATGAACCTCTGTAATGGAGGGAGAAAACATTCCTCCTGTAGGAAGATAAAGATGCATTAAAAAAAACCAAAACAACAACAAAAAAAACATCAACCCCAAAGCTGCCTGATTACATATTGACCTGCAGACAGAGTGAATCCAGTGGAGCCAGCCTGGCCCCTTAGGAAAACTTCAGGCTGTTCATTATGGCCCAGGATGAGCTCACTGGCAGATTAACTCCATCCTCACCATTTGTGATGCTAGAAGCCCTCGGTGCTCGCAGTGAAGCCTTCAGTGATTTACAAGTTTTCCATGAAAATATGGACCACGGGGTCCTTTTACATGGTGCAAAGTGTTTAGGACTTGTTGCAATCTCATATATGCTCCTGTTGAGGAGCTGTAGAGCTCAGGAGAGGTTTCCATCGGCTCTGGATGTGGGATGGAGGAGGGCTGGGTGGTCTCCATCCCTGCAGAGGATCCTGACAATAAAGCAGGAATTTCATACTTCCCTGTCAAGCCTCAATCCCACTGAGGAGGAGGATCCCTCGGCCAAGCTTTGAGTTCAGGGGGCATCAGGGAAGTGAGGAGTTTGCTTGGAAAGGAGCAGAAATCCCTTGGCAAGATCTGTCATGTGAATTTCAGGAATTTTCTTTTGCAGAAATCTTGTCCATATGAAGCTTTTTAACATTTAAACCACCAATAACAATAATGCAGATTTTCCCATGTCCAGCCCAGAGCTCCCTTTGACCCCAAACATGAGTTTGCTCAGAGTCTGCTCCCTGTTTTTTTATTGAGGAGTGTGTTTTTCATACAGAAATGCAAGAAAAATAGGAATAAGGATGGCAAAACCTTTGCCTGGATCCAGCTCCCCCTTGGCACTATCACTGCACTCAAACAATGGGCAGAGAGAGACTCAGTAGTGAACCAGGTTTCCTGTGACTCCAGGTGCCATCCCAGAAATTCCAGGTGTCCCATTTATAGCTCGGAAATGTTTCTGGGATTCTGTAAACTTGCTCTAATTTCCAGCCTAATTTTTAAGCAGTTTGTCCCACTTGTTCTCCTGCCAAAGAATTCCATTAACCAAAACACCTCTCAAGCCTCACCTGGTTCTAATTTTGCTTCCTTCCTTCCTGAATCCATCAGGATTGCTGAGAGCTCCCCCCTTTTTGGCTAAACCAGCCCCCAGTCCCAGGTTTGCAGCAAAGGCCTTGCATTGACTCCTCTCTCACAAGAAGCCAGCCCAGAGTCGCTGCTGGAATTCCTAAAAAGCCAAGTTCTTCCTTGCAAATCAGTTGATTCCAGCTTCTTATAGATTAGCTGGAGCTGATAAACTTGGCATTAGGAACCAGGCACAGGTATTATCCCTTCCCTTGTCAGCTCCAGCCAAATCACAAGAGATCTGCAAAGATTTACAGAAATCTGGTTGGTTGGGATTTTTCCTGCCTCCTGCCAGCTCCCCTTGCCAGTTTGACCACTTGCCCACTCATCCTCCAAGAAGAGTGAGTCAGCTTGGCAAAAAATTAATAAATAAAATATTCCAAGCCAGTCCCAGCGTGGACTCTCTGCCCTGACCCAAACTGGACCCTTGGGACTGAAAAGCCATAAACCATCCTGGCCATCACCCCTCTGGCTCTTCCCAGCCCTGTCCTTGCTGAAATACCCTCTCTCAGTTCACCTTGGATAGTGAAGTGCACTAAAACCCTGGAATCATGGAATGGTTTGGGTTGGAAGGGACATTAAAGCTCATCTTGTTCTACCCCCTGCCATGGGCAGGGACACTTTCCACTAGACCAGGTTGCTGGATTCATCCCAGCTGGAGGAGGAGGCTGAGGATGCTCAGAGGTGGGAGGAATTAAACAGCTCCTCTTGCATCACTTTTCCCTTCATCCCATCATGAGCCCACCGGAAGAAGATGATCTTTAAGGTCCCTTCCAACCCAAACCATTCCACGATTCTATGATTCATAGGGAAGGATCCAGCCTTATTTTGACTGTATTTTCCAGGAAAAATCTATGGCAGCACTTAGGGCAGGAGAAGAAGAGTGATCAGATCAGGTCCTGTCCATGTGTCATGGAGAAAAACCCGCTTTGCAAGGAAATAAACTCAGGCAATTAACTGGGAATTAAGATTTAGCAGCCGCCACGAGCAGCAGGAACGTGTAGAGGAGACAGCTGTTAAATTTGGGATGTGACAAAGTCGTGCGAGCACTAACTGGATTACTTGCATTTATTTGGGAATACTGATGTATTTTATTATGCAACATATAGATCACTATAATTCTGCTTTTCACTCCACCGGCGCCTCCCCCCCCCCCAAGCGTCTTAGGGAGCTTTACAAACAATTAAGCTGCGCTTTCCATCCGCTTTGGGGGAATCCAGGGTATTTGGGATCGGAGATGGCTTCATTAATGGGATTGATTTTTAACCCTCTCTGAGCCAAAGCCTCGAGTTTTAGCTTTTAAAAGTTCGCTGCTCTTCCTGGGCTGATCGTGGGATGAACTGGCCCAGAGGTCTCTGGAGTGAGTTTTCCAGGGATGCAAATGCATCCGTCCCTCCAGGGATGGGGATTTTAACCCATTTAGGTTGGACATCAGGTGGAATTTCTCCACGGAAAGGGTGGTCAGGCATTAGAAGGGGCTGCCCAGGGAGGTGATGGAGTCCCTGAAGGTGTCCAAGGAACAATTGGATGTGGCACTCAGTGCTCTGAGCTGGGTGACAAGATGGGGATCAGGCACAGGTTGGACTTGATGGTCTTGGAGGGCTTTTCCAACCTCGCTGATTCTGGGATTCTGTAAAGGGAGAGGATGATAAATCCTGGAGAGAGGAGCCGAGCTTGGGCGATCTCACAATCCCAGAATTGGGTGATAGCTCCATGTGTGCTCCTGCTGCTCTGCAGACACCTCCATGTGTCCCCACGACCCTTGGAGATGGCACAAGCTGCTGTTCAGCACTTCCAGCCTCCTTCCCTGGCAGGCAGTGACAGATAAGTGCCTCCAGTTGCCTCTCCAGGGAAGAGTTTCAGGAGGCAGAGTGTAATCCTGCCTGCTGAGTTTGGTCCAGACGCTCTCAGACGTTATTAATCCTTTGTACCAAACCAGCAGGGACCTGCAGCCTGCTCTAGGAATGTGCTGCAGGATGGGAGGGACAGGCTCAGCCACAGTTTTCAGTCCAGGAGACAGCAAAGGGATAGATGGATGAAGGACCTTTGGATCCACATCTCTGGGAGGCTCTCGTGGAAGGTGTCAGATGTTTAACAACCTCAGTGTCAGTATCTGAATTTCAAGCCTCAAGGGGCCCCGTCCTTGGCACTGGGGGGGTTTAATCAGTGGGTCTGATGTCCCAGCCTTTCCCACAGACCACGTTGTGCCAAAAATGTGGCCTAGAAGAGTCCTGGAGAGGGACTTTGGGCAAGGGATTGGAGTGACAGGACAAGGGGGAACGGCTTCCCACTGCCAGAGGGCAGGATTAGATGGGATACTGGGAAGAAATTCTTCCCTGGGAGGGTGGTGAGGCCCTGGCACAGGTTGCCCAGAGAAGCTGTGGCTGCCCCATCCCTGGAAGTGTCCAAAGCCAGGTTTGACAGGGCTTGGAGCAACCTGGTCTAGTGGAAGGTGTCTCTGCTCATGTCAGGGGGTAGACCTGGGTAATCTTTAAGGTCCCTTCCCACCCAAACCATTCCACAGTTCTATGAAAAACAGGAGCAGTTTGTGCCTCCTCTCCTACCAGTTTGCTTCAGCTCCTGCTTGGAGCATCCCTGCTCCTCCTAAAAGAGCAGAAGTGAGATACCTGCCAGGGAATGGGCTGTAACATGTTTATCCACTCCTCCAACCCTGCACGAGTGTTGAGCAGAGAGAGCACTGGACTCAAGGTGGGTAAAAAACCATTTCAACCCAATTTTTGGTTGCACTGGTCACAGAGGACCTGTGGGACCTGCAACAGCATCACCATGGCCCCTCCACCACCTTCAACAGCTCTGGAAAACGGGTTGGATCCAATTCCAGGGCTATTCCAAATAAGCCCATTGAAGTAAATAAAGTACTTATTAAAGCAAGGACACTTGGAGAGTGTCAGCACTGGAACACAAGTGATGGCACCAGGAGCAGGAACCAGGCATCTCTCCGGGCTCAGGGAGGTGACAGCACACAGTCACACACCCCCTGTTTCATAGCCCTGGTTTGTGCCACACGATGTGATGCCAGGCACATTCCTGGCCCTGTTTTCCATTTCTAGGAGCCTGTCAGGAGTGGCACTCCTCCCCACACAGATGTCGGGAAATTAGAGGGAATTCAGAGAGCGGCAGAAAAAAAATGATTAAAGGAGATGGAGGGCCTGATTTTGGAGGGAAAAGAAATCAGCTGAGCTATTTATAGTGCTGCCTGCACCGGGGTGGGAACGGGAGTTTTTAAAAGTGCCTGGATAGCTCGGATAAGGGGAAGGGACAAACCAGCCTCCGGAGGATGCTCACAAAGAGGCTGTGTGAGGGTGTAAATCCGGAGTGATGGGATGAAATGCCATCAAACACGAGCATTTGGGGAATCATTGGTGAGTGCAGGGGACAGTTGTTCATCCGGAGTGAAAAGAATGCCCTGAAAGAGATGTGTTAAGGGGTGGTGGAGGTGGTACCAGTGCCAAACCTCCGTTCCAACCTCTGCTCCCAGTATTTATTTACATCCAGCGTTTTACGCAAAACGTGGGGGTGGGGATGGAAATCTTCCTCTTTTCATCCCAAAGCAAATGGTTTTGGTTAAAAAAAACCCAAACCAGCTTTAAATTCAGGCCTTCAGCTCCAGAGGCTTGTGGGAGACGCACGGAGAGGCTGCCGGGCTGGGATCCCCCACGGAGGGATGTGGGATGGAGAGGACCAGCCTGCTCCGGGGTGATGCATCCCTGGAGGAACAAAGCATCCTGCTCCTGTTTCCAAATTGATTTCCAGGCTGGGAAGCAGCTCATGAACCTGTTGTTGCTGTAACATCCCTCATTCCTCAGTGAGCCCCAAGCTCCCCGTGACAGCTCCTCTGCCGCAGCCAAAGGGTTTCAGAGCAAAGGGGTTCTGTGGGGGCAATTTGGGGTTGTCCATGCAGGGAGGAGCTGCCTAACATGGTGCTTGTGTCTCCTGTTGCCTTGCAGGACCTCTCACTCCAGGGCCAAGGCAGAGGCGGCTGTGACAGCGGCGCAGAAAGCTCAGGAGGAAGCGCGGATCGCCAGGATCACTGCCAAAGAGTTCTCGCCTTCCTTCCAGCACAGGGAAAACGGTCAGTTCTGAGCCCTGCAGAGACCCAAAACCCCCAAAAACGAGCCCTGAGCAGAGGCTTGGTCTGTACCCACAGCTCCCAGTCCTCACCAGGACTCTTGGGGTGGGAAACCTCCCAGCAACACCAGTTTTCAGGAGATTTAGCTCAAGGCTTTCAATCCTCAACACTTCCACCTTGTTCAGGGCTCACCAAAACACTCCCGTTTTTTTAGTTCATAGTCTGTGATGGTTGCACAGAAAAAAACCAACAAGAGCTCTGGATGGGAAATGCAAACACAGATGGTCCCAGAGGTCACCACTGATTTTACACCCATGGCTTGTGTGGTTCATGATTTCTCTGGAATGCCTGGAGGCACACTCTAAGACCTGATCCTTCCCTTGGTTGTGCAAATCAGTCATGTACTTGTGCCAAGGTGTTGGAAAATCCATGTTTGAGCTTTGCCTGGTAGCAAACCCTGCTTTCCTTCCATCTTCTTCAACATTCCTTCCCTGTTTGTCCAGATTTGTGCTCGTTGGCAAGAGGTTCAGGCCCAGCAAAGGCTCAGGAAGGAGGGAGCTGAAGTGAAGCCGTGGTCGGTCAGGGGTCTGCAGGGAAACTCCAAGTCCCCACAGCAATAATTAACATAATAATTAATATATGGGACTGGGTTTATTCAAAAGTTTTCCTGCACCAAGCCCACACTGGGAGGTGTCTGTCATTATTGTCTCCCCCTCCCAGCTCTCTAACTGAAGATTACTCACTCAGCTTAATCGCTCCAGGGGCTGGTGCTGGTGACTCACCTTCCCTGAGGATGGGAAAAGGGATCATTGGATCTTTTGGCCCAGCCTGCCCATGCCCCAGTCCTCACTTAACCATGGCACAGAGGCTGTGGGGGCGCAGGGGGCATCCCATGGCTCAGTAGGATGAGCCAGATGGGGTTTGGGGGCTGGCTCCAGCCATGGACCTGCCTGAGCTGGGGCAGATCCCCATCTAGGAGACATCCATGGGCATATTGGGATGGTGGAGCATCCCCCTGGCAGAGCACCAGAACTCCACGGATCTCTGTGCTCGCTAAAGAATGTTGAACAACCCCACCCCCCCCAGCATCTCTCCCGCCGAGGTGCAATTTGTACATCAGAGATCTGAGCTTTCTCGCAGGTCTGTGTGGTCCCAGGGGCTCCTTCAGCCCTGAGATATTCCTCTTCTCCATTTCCTCTTGCCAAGAGACTTCGCTGTTTTAAATCACCTCTTGGAAAGATATTTTTAGATAATACATTTTTTACTACCTCTCTAGACAGGGACACGGCGCTTGACTTGTGCTGGAGTTCGTGTGGCTGGTGCTCCCGGTTGGGTGGGTTGGGAGTGAGTGAGGGGAGGGGAAGGGAGGCGGTTCCACTTAGAGCACAATAGAAAACAAACACATCATCCGAGATGTGTCGGGAAACGGGGAAGCGCCTGCCGAGCGACTCAGGCACATAAGAGGTGGGAATGGCTGTGACACCCCACGGACCCCGGGACCTCAGGCTGCAAACGGGCTGGGGGGAGGGGCTGAACAGGGGTGGGGGAGCTGCCACCACACAGCACGGCATTGCAGGGGCTCTACGTGCCCACCTTGCACAGGATCGTGGGTGCTGGATGTGCCCTCTCTGCACAGGATTCAGGTGCTGGATATGCCCCCCTGCTTCAGCATCGTGGGTGCTTCTGTGTGCTCCCCTTGCTCACCGTCGTGGGTGGTGAATGTGTCCTCCTTGCCCAGGATCACGGGTGCTGGATATACCCACCTTGCACAAATGCCACGGACGGTCTGTGTGCCCTCCCTTCCACAGGACTGCGGGTGCTGGATATGCCCACCTTTCACAGGCTTGTGGGTGCTCTATGAGCCCCCCTTACACAATTGTGGGTGCTGGAATTGACTCCCTTGCACAGGATTCGGGTGCTGGATGTGCCCCCCTTGCACAGCACTGTGGGTGCTGGATGTGACTCCCTTTCAGGGTGTTGCAGGTCCCAAGTGCCACTCCCTGTGCACACTGTAGTGGGTACTGTGCCACCCACACCATGGGTGCTGGATATACCCTCCTGGCACAGCATCGTGGGTGCTGGATGTGCTCCTTGCAGTGTGGTGGGTGCTGGGTACCACCCACCTTGCCCAGTGAGTGCTGTGGGTGCTGGGTGTCCCCACTTTACAGGGTTTTGGGGGGGCTGGGGGACACTCACAGGGGGGTTCATGTCCACCACCATCCTGTCTTGGCCATTCCCGCAGAACAGACTCCAGACCTTCAGGCAGAGGCTCCAGCAACCCCTTTAGGGACGAGGTAAAGTTGTTTACCTGGGAAAAATGAAAATATCCCTGCTTAGTATCCTGCATCCTCTCCCCTGTGGTTTTCCATCTCCATCAGCCACGGGGATCTCTCCCACCCCCATCACTCTCCCTGTGGTTGCTCCTCCCTGGTTACTGGATGCAGCAGGGTCAGTCCATGGTGCTGGTGAAGCGAGTCCCCCAAGGTGACAGCAGCACACCACTGTCAGAGGCAGGAGCTCAGCACCGCACCCAAATCCCAAACGTGGGTGCTCCGGGTGCCCGGGGGCACAGGTTTGGCTTTGAAGCCTCCTGGGCTGGGCACAGCTGCCTCAATCCTGCTGGAAATCCACAGTCAGTGCTCTGCACCCTCCTTCGCGCTCTCACAGCCGTTCTTCCAGGAATATCACGTGCTCCACGACTAATTTTAGCTCGGAATAATTGTTGCACATCCTCGGGTGTCGAAAGCCGGCAGGACGGAACCGGTGCATCTGCCGGATTCCTGCGGGAGGAAACGCCTGGATCCCTGTGGGCTCCGGGACTGGGGGGCAGCACCTCATCGCTGCTCCTCCCAGAGCCTCAGCCAGGGGCTGCAAAACTCAGGGAATTAACCCACGGAGAGGCAGAGTTAGATCAGCTCGTTGCAGGTGTGGGCGGGGAACATTTAGGATGAGGTGGGGCTTAATAACATGATATGGAACTGAGTATTGTCTCCAGGGTGAGGATGCTGGAGCATCAGTGGGCTTTCTTGCCCCTGTTGTGGGGGTCTGGGGATCAGGGAAGGTGCAGGAGTGGTGGGTGTAGCAAGGCCATGGCCGGTTGTGCCACTGGAAATCAGCTCCTCAGAGCTGGTGGGAAGCTTTCAAATCTCTAAAACTCCGGCAAAAGCCCTGGAGACCTGAATTATGGAAGATTCCTGAGACAAACAGGGACACTCAAAGTCTCGGGTGAGCCCGTTCCGACAGGTGGCTTTCCAGCCTTCTCATACAAAGCCCTTTATTTCCTCTGTGCCTCAGTTTCCTATTTGTGGTATCAAAGGCTGGCTGGAACGGGAATGTCTGAACAACAAAATCAGTTTGCATTTTATCCCAGGGACATTTATTCTGGGTGAAAACAGAGGGGGTGAGCTCCACCTTTGTCCTTCACAACAATTTCCCGCCACTAACAGGATTCCTCAGCAGCCTTGGATAAATCCCAGGAAATTCAGTCTCCAACATACAAACAGGGACACAGGGAACAAACTAAGGCTGAACTGAGTATTGTCTCCAAAAACTGAGTCATTAGGAGATCATTTTCTATAAATTGCTTCAGTAGGAGATTTCTAAGCTTGTTACTATTTACCTCCCCTGTAAGAGCTTTGATGGGGACATCCAGCCTCACACTCCCATGTGCCCCACGTGTATCCCAACCCTGACGTGGTGGGACTTGGGAGTGGCTCTGGGTGAAGGCACATCCCAGCACCAGAAGCTCCCCAAAAAGATGTGAAAGAGAAAATTCCTCAACAGAAGTGGAAAGATCAGAGCAGGCACTTCCAAGCATTTATTTTTAAATGGTGGCAAGGAATTGAGCTCTTCCTTTTGGAGCCTCATTTCTTGTCTGGCCATGGCAATCGCAATTAGATGCATTTCAGGGGCATTAGGCACTTAATATATTTATCAAATTATTCCTGTAATTTAGCATGGCTTTAGCTGGGAACAACTTCAGAGGGGAAAATGAGAATTAACCACTATTAGCTTGAACCGCCTTGAAATAATTCGGTGTTTCATCAATGATTAACAAGTTGGAGGTTTTTTGTTACTGTCCAGAGAAGTGAAGTGTTCCTTCAGCAGCAGAAGACATTCAGTCCCTCAGAAGTCCCTGTCCCCAGGGAGACACTGTCTGGGGAATGTCTGGGTTTGAAGGGAATGAAGAGACATCAGCAGGATGGAATAAGGAGGATGGTGTATGTTGTACGTGGTCCTGCTTGTGTGTGTGAGGCACAACCACCTGTGTCCTCTCCAGCACAGCCGGGGGGGAGGAGGGAAATGCCCATGTCCTCCTGATCTGTGTGGGACAGGAAAGCTCTTGGATAAAAGGTTTGTGGGATTTTCCTTGCACATCTGCCCAGATGTGGCCATCTCCTTATGAAACCTTTGAGGTGGGATCTCCCTTCTGCAGCTCACAGCCAAAAGCTGAGGTGTTTCCCATCCAGGAGAGGTGTGGGATCTGTTGGCATGGGATGATCCATGGGGCGTCCAGGGGCACACAGTGATCCCAGTGGCACCCAGCACTCATGGGGTGATCCCAGTGACACCCAACACACACACAGGGTGATCCCAGTGATGCCCAGCACACACACAGAGCACAGGGTGAGCTGTGAGCTGCCACCAGCCACATCACACATTTCCCTTCTCATGCTTCCAGATTGGGACCTGATGGGAAAAGGTGATCAGATGGATCCCAAAAAACCATACTAACCCCCTGCAGCAGCGCTGCATCGTTAGTGGCTTCCCCATGTCCCTGGGGCTACAAAACCATTCCCGTGCCGGCTGCAGCCGCTCGCACCGGGCGGCTCTGCAGGTGCTGGGGGTGATGTGAGGGCAGGTTTGGTGTCAAACCAGCGGTGCCTTTCTCTTGCTCCAGTGGCAGCAGCTGTTTATTGTGCTGTGGTGCTGCCGTCCCGATCCCACCCCGCTGTTCCCCACCATCCATCACTGTTCTGCGAGATGAAAACCCCGGCGGGCACCCACAGAATAGAAATAACCCTGTCGCCTTTCTCTCCCCCTCTCTCCTCCCCCTTCACGGCCGCACAAAAAGGGCTCGAATGCCAGAGACCGAAGCGCCAGAACTCGAGCGATGACATTGAGGTCCTGTCCACCGGGACCCCCCTCCAGCAGGAGAGCCCCGAGCTGTACCGCAAAGGGACCACCCCGTCCGACCTGACCCCCGACGACAGCCCGCTGCAGAGCTTCCCTGCCAGCCCCTCCTCCACGCCCCCCCTGGGCCCCTCCTGCAGGAACAAGAGCGCCCACTTCTCCAGGCAGGTCTCGGTGGACGAAGAGAGGGGTGGGGAGATCCAGATGTTGCTGGAGGGGCGTGGCGGGGATTACCTGCGACCCAACAGCTGGAGCAGCGAAGAGAAGGCCGGCGGGACGCGCGGCGTGAGAAGCGGGACCCTGCGCGCCGGGCAGCTGGGGGCGGCCCCAGCCCCTGAAGACTACAGAGGTCGGAGTGGAGGACACAAACACTCGGCCTCCAACCACAAGCAAAGAGAGAGGTGGACAGATTCCCCTGCCACGGTTTCATGGACTTCCCACCACAGGTCCCACAACCACAGCTCAGGGAGCTCCAAACTGCTTGAGCTGGACGAGGAGAAGATGAGCAATTACGAGATGGAGATGAAGCCCCTCATGAGGATGGATTCTTATATGCAAGAGATTCACACCCAAAAAAGACACTACAGCAAAGGGGGAGGCTGCAGGAGCATGGCTGACGACCACCGTGGGGAAGAGCGGGGCTTCGGGGTTCAGAGACTGAGGTCTAAGTCCCAGAACAAAGAGAATTTCAGGCCAGCTTCCTCTGCAGAGCCCACGGTGCAGAAACTGGAAAACCTGAGATTCGGGGACAAAGCTGAACCTCGGCTACTAAGGTGGGACTTAACCTTCTCCCCGCCACAGAAATCTTTACCTGTTGCACTAGAATCTGAAGAGGACAGTGGGGATGCGCTCAAATCCAGTACGGTGAGTAGGAGAAACTGTGTGTGGAAATCTGGTGGAGAAACCTGGTGCTGTTGTGGGTCTGGGATGGGAAGGAAAACTGAAAAACCTGAATTACTGTTGGTTTTTGCCTTAAATCCCCCCTCCTCACTTCTGCCATCCTATAAGGTTTTCCCTGCAGACTGCTGTGGTGGGAACAGCAAGATTTTCACTGGAGGATGTGAGCAGCAGGTTTGAGTTTGTTTTGCAGCCCAGCTCCTGGTAAAAATCCATTATTGTCAGGAATCTGGTGGAAAAGCTGCAGGAGTAGACAAGGCATTGGTGATGATTCCTTGTGTTTTGGTGATGGCAACAGAACTTCACGGTGGTCCAGGAGCGTGTGGAGGACAACCCCTTGTGAGACATCCCACCCTGGGCTCCTCATTTTGGGAGAGATAAGGATACTTTGGGCATAAGGATACTGCTAGGAAGAGCAGGAGGTGTTCAGGCCAGAGGAGAGGAGACAGAGTGATCTTCAAACACATAAAAGCTGCTGCAAAGTGGAAGGGAATAATCTGTTCTCGATGAACAGAATTAATGGGCTTAAATTCAAGCCTTAGAGGAGGGGTGAGCCATTAGCCATCACTAATGAGTTGAGGGCTGTAATTAATTGCCTGGGGAGGCTGTGGTGGATGGGGGGGGAGGAGGGGGTCTAAGACCTGGTTGGACATCAGCAGCTCAGATGGAACCTGGGCAGAGCTGAACCTCCTTGGGAGGAGGCTGAGCTGTGTGATTTTCAGGTTCTTTGCCACCCTGGTTTTTGATGATTCCTGGATTTATCATTGAGAAGCTTCCTTTCTTCCTCACTTGTTCTCCCTGTTGCTTTGGCATTGCTGGAAGAGGTCATAGGGGTCTGATGGGAGCAGCAGGGAAGCCACCACTGCCCCAAATTGCCTCTTGTCAAGTCAGCACCAAACACAGGGCAGGGCTGCAGGTCCCATGCTGGATGTCCCAGACCTACACAGGAGAAACGGAAAACCTATAATGCTCAGGCAGTGATATTTCAGGCTCTGGCAGAAAAAAGGAGCTAAATCTCCCTGTCAGGGAATCAGAGGATGGTGCTTGGTGGTTTGGGGTCATGGAACTGAAATGGATTTGTCAGTCACGCTGAAAATTTGGGCTCGAGGCATGGTGGTGTGTAAGGGATGATTCCTGTTGCCATACCTACAGCATCTCTGCTCCTCCAGAGCTCTGCCAGCACAGCCAAGGTGTTGGCACCTCCAAAGGTGGGAGAGAGGAGAGAGTGGTGGCATCTGCAGCCCAGGAGCAGCCAGGATGCAGGAAGGACTAAACTACAGATCTGCCAGAGCTTCCCTGCTGTGGCTGTGGATAAATCACACACACACACAGCCCTGAGCTTTCTGCCTTCCTGTTCATCCTGTGAGCTCGGTGCAGGCTCGGGAGCACCCACACGGCTCTGAGGGGGAGCTGAGCACGGAGTGTGCTGGTGTCTGCTCTGCAGGACACGTCCTGCCAGCCCTGAAAACGCAGAGCTCCAGTGAATTCAGCCCTGAGCACACCCCACTGAGCCAACCCGTGGGTGCTGAACCATCCAGGCTGTCCTTACCTGCCTGTGTGGATGCCTGGAAGCACTGGAGACATGACAGGCAGCATTAGGAGCCTGACAGGCTCTCACAGGGGAAGAGCAGCAGCAGTAATTGCACAGACACCAACCCTGTTGAAGTCCGTGGGACTCACAGATGCTGCAGCATCTTTGACAACATGACCTCCCGTGGCAGCAGGGAGCTGGGAGAGACATGAATCACAAAGGAGGGATGAAACCACAGTTCCTCCTCACTGGGAGCCACACGGATCTTTGGGAGATCTCTGGCACAAACAGTCCTGGGGTCTCTCCCCACCCACCCCATGTCAGACGTGCTGCCGAGACTTCCACCTCACACATAAACCTCTCTCCACAAGACTGGAGGAAAATAGCCACTAACACAACATCACTGGCTATTTCCAGGGAGTCCTGGGCACTAGGGAAGGGGCACAGCCTGCATGGAAAAGCGCATGGAAAAGCCATTAGGATGCATATCATACTTGTGAAGTGCTGTAGCTGTGGAGCAGCATGTTCAGTTTTCTCACATTCATAACCGAGGGTGGAACAGATGGCGAAGGTTTGGGAGGAAGCTAATGTAATACAGAGGAAGAGATAATATGTGGATTTAAATAACCTACAATGCCAGCAACAATTTGTTCTAGCAGGAATTGCACGGTGCTAGCAGGGTTTGGTTCCAGGGGCCTGGCAGGGAGGGGGTGGTCAGAGAGGAGCAGGGGAAGGTGTAGGAGAGGAATGAGAGGTAGAGAGATGTGTGTTCCAACCTCCTGCCTAAACCCATGACCTTGCCTGCACTTGCCATCAAGGCCCTCAAAGCATTTCAAATTTCAGTGAATGTAGTGAGTCCCTGAGGAAGAGGAGGGTCAGACTAAGGGGGAAAGATTTATCCCACAGTCCCCACATTCACCTCTATGTGTGTGCTCAGCAACGCGGAACATTCACCATTCACACACTTAATCCTGCAAAAATCCACTGCATCCTGCTCATGTTCCAGCTCTCTCCACACAGAATGAAGGCTCCCCAGCTTCCCCAAAATCTCCATTTCTCACACTAGGCTGAAATTCCCCTTCCCTTCGTCCTCCCTGGTGAGCATCGGCTCCGGGGCAGGGCCAGTTGCACACACGTGTCCGTGCACCACACATGTGTGTGTGTGTGTGTGCCCACACTGCCTCAGCTTGCATGACAGCCTGCTTCCCTGGGATCCACAGCACTGCCATCTGGGAAGCTGTTCCCTGCAAAGGGCATTTCTCATCTCCCAGGCAGCTGGGCTGTTCCAGAAAGGTGCCTGCCAATGAGCAGGAAGGATGCTTGGAGCTGAGTAGGGCTATTTTTGCCCTACCTGGAGTATCCCTGTGCTGAACTGAGGTCACCCTCCCAGCTTAGCTTGTTTTAAAAATAATCTGCCATAAACCAGCTCTACACAAGCCATCAATGAGCCCAGTGAGCTGGCTCTGTGTTGAAGTGCCAGCTCCAGCTTCCAGACAAGGCACACCTCTGGCAGTGCTCACCAGAGAAGGCTCAGGATGCAGGGCTTACAAAAACACATTCCAAAAAAACACTGCTCTTGATTTCTCTGGACCAGCTGGAGGCTGTGGGGTCCCTTGTATCCAGCCTTTTTCATCCCTGCACACGTAGGGATGCACACTTCAGGGAGGAGTCAGATTTACAGGTTGCTCTATGAGCTGTGGGAACTTTTCTCTGTCATTTTTCACCAGTCCTTTTAAAGAAGCTCCCATTTGTTGGAGCTGCACGTAAGTAATCGAAAAATACTCTTAGGAAGGTCATTTCTTGAGGCCACTACTCAACAACACTGATGAAATTCAGCCCTGCTTGGTGTTCGCTCTCAGGGGATTTGGGGGTTTCGGGGTCATTGAGCCAGTGCTGAAGCCACACAAACGCTTTAAAATTACATTTAAAGCCACCTGATCTCTCTGTGTCTCTGTGTGCACTGACCCCTCATGCACAGAACAAACTCCCATCAATTGTCAGTGTTGGGGCAGAGGGAAACGGGAACCAACGTGCCGGGACCGGTGTCGGTGTTGTCGGATTAAGAGATTTATAGGAACGTCACCATCCTTTCCATCCTTAAAGGCCCACAAGGCACAAAGCTCAAGCCTGTGCCTGGATGCTTCACAGGTTCCTGGAGCCTTTGAGGAGATCTAAAACGGGAAAGGAAAAAAGGAATTGTTGAGAGACTGAGAAGGGAAAGTGGCATTCTAAAACGCCAGCAACCCTTTTATCCATCAGCACAAAACACAGCACATTGTAGGGCTGGGGGGGAAAAAAGAGACCAGATTTCCTTTTCTGCAGGTGATGAACATCTGCAGCTTCTGAGAGGGAAAAGAAGGGCTGTGGGCACAGAGGAGCTCAGCAGGCCCGCGGGAAGGGCCGGTGCTCAGGCACGAACGGAGCCTGATTCATCTGCCTGTCCTCGTTTAGCAGGAGCAATCACGGCCGTTTAGGTGGAGACTTCCAGGGACACGTCGTGGTCTCACTAAAGGCACCCTGGAGACGTGAGTAGGCTCGAGACTTGGCCCTTTAAAATCCCACTGTCTCATCGCATCGAGACGGATGGGAGGGCAGGAACCAAAAAAAAAAACCCACCCCAGCCACCCCTGACATTTCCTTGCACCGTCACATGCTGGAGGATAAAATCCCAGCGCTCTCAGCTGTTTGCTGCCTCCTCCCGCAAACAAACCCGCGGAAAAAAACTGCAGCGAAGGCAGTTTAGAGGCATCTCCTGGGTGAGGGATCTCCAAGAGACCCCCCTGTCCCTCCCCAGGTCCCCGCGGGGGAGGCGGGGAGGAATTCCAGCAGCTGCAGCATCTCCCTCCCTCGCGCGGCGAGCGAGGGGCGTATTTGCCATCAAGATATTCCGAGCAGGTTTCGCTGTCGCTGGGGAAAGTGAGGAGGAGGCAGCCAATCTGCAGCAGGAGCAGGGATCTGCCGAGTGCTCCGCGCAGCCGGAGGGAGCCGAGGGAGGGATCAGGGCAGGGGGCTCGGGACGGGGAGGAGGGGATGGAGCGCCAGAAACGGCACCTCCCCACTGATGCCGGGAGGGATGCTCCCCTCTTCCAGCGCTGTGGGGTTATTCTTGAAGGAATTGACCTCGAGCTGGTGTGTTTTCTTCAGAGAAGTTGGGCACTTTTAGCCCTAGAGATTGTAAAATGAGTTAAAAATAAGAACTGGGTGTTTTCTCTGTCCCAAAGAGGCACCCACCGTTTGAGTTGTGCACGGAGATGCTCCCATCTGTCTGCCTTGGGACCAGTCTGCTGGGAAAGGCACCTGGGGACTTGTTTGGGGTTAACCTCCCTGGGATTGAACCCATGGCTTATCCCTGTGGTTTTAGTCTTCCAGCTTTAGGTTTTTCCATTTATTTTCCCCACCGGGAGCCATCCCCAGGTCTCCTAACAAAGGCATCCCTGGGTTTCCTTATTTCTCTCATCTCAATCAGATTCAGCCCTAATCACAAATGGCCGTGGGACCTGCGTGTCCAGACAAATAGAAGCCATAATTACATGGGAATAAGGAGGCAGAGGAGCCCTCTTGCCATCCTCTCACCCCTCTGGAATGAGGCAGGGCTGAGCGTCGCCCCAGGGGCTGCAGTGTGTGCAGAGCAAACCTTTTTGGGGTTGTCTCAAATAATAACCAGAAACTGTTCCTGCTCTAATCTCTGTCATGTTCAGGCATCGCAGGTGTGACGTGTAACAACAGGAGGTAGATAATGTTCACAGATAAATGGGATGTTTCACTCGACAGGGTCCTTTTTCAAACCCTTTTCATCTCCAGGGCCCTTTGATGTTCCTGAGGGAGCACCTTGCTGACTCTACTCTTGTCATCCTGGATTCAATTTAGGGGTTTGAGCCTAATTCCACATTGTTTAGCTTGGAAAAATTTGGGGTCAAACACCAACTTTTGAGTGCACAAGAACCAAAAATCTTAAACACACAGAACTCCAAACACACATAAACAAACTGTAGACAGAGTTCTCTCCCAGCACCTCTAAACTGAGGACTGAAACAGGGGGCACAAGCCAGTTCACTAACAGGCACCCTCTTGGGACAAATCCTCATGTTTTTAGCCTTATTTCCCCCCAGAAGCAGGTTTTCCATCCCATCCAACTCAGTTTCACTCACACAGGCACGTTTGGCATCTCCTGGGCCCCTTCCTGGAGTCACGGGAGATGCTGCAATCCACTGGAGAAAGCAAAGTGAATCCCTGATGTTTCTTTTGCTAAATGCTCCTCACCCATTTCACAGAGCCTGTTCCTGGCAGTTATGTGACAATTCAGCACAAATGTCATGGAGCTGCTAAGTTTGCAGCACTTTCCGCAGTGCTGAGGCTGGAAAACGGTGCATATATAGGTTTTTTTTGCTGATCCAAGTCCTTAGTAATTACACTTAATAGATCCCAGAGGGATTCCTAGGTAACCTGCACTATGGTTTCCATGGCAGAGAGGCAGAGCTTGTATCCTGTGATAACAGATAATAATGGATTGTTAATACTTAAATTAATTAAGCTACAATTGCATTTGTAAACCAGCTGTCCCTCGTATTCCCAGTAAGACTCTTGAGTTGCTACACAACAGTTACAGGATAAAAACAAACAAGACAGAGGGGCAGAAATTACTTCTATGCCATAGCAAGGGTTTATTCATATTTTAGTGTATCCATGAGTTTAGGTCTAAGTTTCTGTTCTTTAAGCTTGGAAGGAAATCTAAGAATTCCTTGGAGACTCTCCGTGTTGATAGAGAAGGACCCTTTCGCCCACCTAATGTGTGTTGCCCATCCCTGGCAGATGTTTTCCTTCTCCTGTGAAGCACTCCTGGATCTAGTTATATAGAATAAAAATAAAAAGTCCCAGCCTGGATTTGCTGGTGAAATTCTCACCGGAGGATGCCTGGGCACACCAGAGCTCGCTGGAATGTTTCCTTTCCCAGAGCCAGGCTGGTAGCCATGCTGGGTGGGATTCATCCCACGTCACTTGGGCTCCAGACAGCCTGGATGGGGAGTGCAGGCTGGATGTCTAACATTTAGACAGCTAAAATTGGGTGAGAGGACGCTGCCAACTGGCGTCTGCTTCCCAGGGAAGTGGGTTCTGGACGGGCGGGCACAGAGCTGGGAGGCAGGACAGCATTCCAGAGCTGAGCCTGGCTCCTGGCTGGCAGGAAGGGTGGTTTAACCAAATTTCCCAGCTCCTGACAGCCTGATTTCACAATTTCCTATTGCAGGGTTAAAGAGAGTGTTGGAGCTTCTTACTGTCTTTGACACACAAAGCCCAGCTCAGGAAATAGGCCCAACTGGCCTCGGGGTTTTCTTTGGGCTCCAGGAGATCCCTGCCTGTGGCAGAGGGTTGGAATGACATGATCTTCAAGGTCCCTTCCAACCCAAACCATTCCATGATTCTATAGCAGGCTGAAGATGAGATAAAGCCCCACCAGATAACACAGTTTCAAATCAAAGGTTCTGTCTCTTCTTTCCAAAGGCAGTGGCTCCTGTTAGAGGCTTGGGATGTGGTGGGAAGAGTTGTAAAAGCCACTTGTTCTAAAACAATGACTGGAACTGCAGCAAAAGGGAGTTCAGTGACCTATGGTCAGGCTGGGCTCAGCAAAACATCTCTTCCAAAGCAAAGCTGCAGAACTGATTCATCTCCTGCCCAGGCACGGAGCAGGAATCACTTCTTGGATGACACATACCCCAGGCCATCAAAGGGGTATGAGAAGAGAAGGGCAAGTGTTTCCTCTGAGCAGAGGTGAAGGCACAAAGGCCTGACAAGATAGAAATAAGCCAGACATAAGGGTTTAGAGGTGCAGCAGGATTCGTAATTGGAGCTAAAACAGAAGCTTTGGAGTCTCAAAGCTGCTTATCCACCAGCTGCCATGGGCAGGGCTCCAGCCCCACACCGGGGGAGCAGCCCTACCTGCCATTCCTGCCTGGAGAGCCCTCTGTGGAGCTGGCACAGGGACGAGGGTGTTGAAAAGGAAGGAACTGTTAAAAGGAAGCAGAATTTGTGAGTTGTCAGACAGTCAGAGCTGTTCAGTTCACAGAGACCCCTCCCCTCCCTGGTCATCCTATTCCTGGGTTGCTTTTGCTGGCAAATGTGGAAGATCCCACCCATGCAGTGGCAAAAGAAGGATTTTCTCCTGCCTCTGCACTGCAAAAGGGGATGCAGGATGCAAACAGGCACAGACTGAGCCAGGGAACCAAGCAAAACGTCCGTGCAGGGGAAGGCAGGTGCTGCTGATGGAAGTGGGTGTTGGCTCCCCCCATTCTTCCAGATGAGGGCACGGCTTCGATGGACTGGTGTGTAAATCATAGAACTGTGGAGTCATTTAGGTTGGAAAATGCTCTAAGATCAAGTCCAATCATCCCCCAGCACTGCCAAGGCCACCACTAACCCATGTCCCCAAATGCCACATCCACAGGGCTTTTAAATCCCTCCAGGGATGGGGACTCCACCACTGCCCTGGGTGGACAATCCTTTTGGTGAGGAATTTTTCCCTAATATCCAATCCAAACCTCCCCTGGTGCAACCTGAGGGTGTTTCCTCTTGTCCTGCTCTTGTTATCGGGGAGAAGAGACCAAAGAAGTGTATCCCTGGATACATCCCATCAGCATCCTGTGAACACCAGTACAGAAGGGTTGTGATCTCCATCAGCCCATCAGGTCCATCCCAAAGCATTTGTGAGGCACACCAGGGAACTGGAAGGGTCTAGTGGTGTGAGCAGAGCAGGGGCACAAATATTTGCCGCTTTCTTGGCAGGGAACTCAACCACTGAGTGGCCCAGGGCCGATGGAAGCACGGCTGAGCCCTCCCTGGCTGGAGGGCTGAGGGATCCTAGAGCATTCCCTGTGTCCTTGTGCCCTGCCAACAGCAACAATGACAGTGCTAATCGCCTGCAATCTGTTATTATATTACCACGGGCTCAGAAATGGTAAAACCCAATAATCTTGTGAAATGCAGCTAATCCCCCCCATCCCAATAACGCCGGCGCGGGGCTTGGCAGCGGCCGGGCTGGGGAAGGGGGAGGGCTGGCAACAAGGGGGTGGTTTCTGCCTTTGGAAGCAGCCGGGCGTGGATACCTGGCTGCCAGGAGAGGCTCTCCACAGTCCCTCCGTTGGTTGGCTGTCTTTGACCCTGTTGCTAAGCTACAAATATGCCTTTCCAGCGAGCTCCAGCATCCTCGCTCCCACCCACTCCCAACTGCGAACTGAATCAGCCTGCTCGGAATGAAACGAGCTCTGGCCAGCAAGGAGAGTGGTTTTTGCCTTTTATTTTCCAGCAGCTCTGCAGAGTGGCATAAGGAAAGCTCCCAAAGGGCACCCACCCCTGCCCCGAGCCCTCCCAGCAGCCACAGGAATGTTAGGAGGAGGACGGGAGCCTGGAGAAAGGATTTAGAGCATTCCAGGCAGTTAAAGCTGGCACAGCTCGGCTGCAGCAGGAATAGCTGAGGATCCCAGCTACTCCAAAAAATAGCTACCACCTACCTGCACACAAGATTGCTCACCCTGGTGTGAGCCACGTTAACACTCTGGGACAGGGAATGTTTGGTGACAGGGATGAGGAGGCAGGGATGGGGTGACAGGGATGGGGTGACAGGGATAAGGTGATGCCATGGATGTTTTTCTGATCAATGTTCTGCACAAAGATGTATTGGAGGTTTGTCTGCAGTCCCCACGCTGAGGGGTCCCTTTCTGTCATTCCTGGGATTCTAATGGGGTCCAAGAGCCACATCCTCATCAGGTCCCATACAATTGTCTGGGCTGTCCTTATGCTCAGTGGAAAGCAATGGGTGCTCCTGGGGGGATGTTCAGCCCAGGCTGTGGTGGGTGTTCCATGGGCCAGGGTTCCTGCATTGGTTTCCAGGCAGAATCACACAATCATGGAATGGTTTGGGTTGGGAGGGACTTTAAACTCATCCAGTTCCACCCCCTGCCATGGGCAGGGACACCTTCCACTATCCCAGGTTGCTCCAAGCCCCACCCAACCTGGCCTTGAACACTTCCAGGTAGTTCCCAGGAGCTTTATTTGGTTCTTATAAACCTCAGAAAAGGTTATTACAGTTTTCCCAAAATGTTGCCTGAACACAGATCACTGTGTCCTGGCCTGATGTTTGCCATCACCAGAAGGCCTGGAGAAACAATTTTGTTTATTGGGAAATGTCCTGTGGAGACTCCTCCAAACCATCCCCAAACACATGTATGATCCAATAAATGGGGTTTTTTCTTCCTTTTCATTGACCACCCGGTAAAACAACCAATTTCATTTTTTTAAGGCCAGATTTCCTATGGGAATGACACAGGGAAGTCCATGTCTTGGTCTGTGGGTGCATCCGGGTGTTTGCTTGGCAGCCTAAAAAAATTCACCGAGGGTTTCTGGGCACTTTGGGATCATTTGCTGGGGTGTAAATCAGGGTTTGCCCATCCACAGACCTGCCTGGACCCTACACAGCTCCTGACCCTGCTACAAGGCAGCCTTGGGCAGAATTCCAACATTCTAACTCCTCTCCTTCTCTTTCTCTTCCAGGGTTCAGCTCCCATCCTGGTAGTCATGGTGATCTTACTAAATATTGGAGTCGCCATTTTGTTTATTAACTTTTTCATCTAATTCAAGACTGTCTTGTTTGCAAAAATAACAGTTACATGTATGAATGGGGGAAAAAAAAACACAACAAAAAACAAAAACAAACCAGAACCAAACAACAACAACAAAACAAAGGGAAAAATCATAACTCGAACTGTCCTCTGACAATTTCCAAGTCTTTTCACAGAAGAACAACAAACGATCGAGTCTCACTCACAGTTTGCCTTTTTTCCTGGGTAATGTTTTTTGGATTTTAGCCAAAATTCTTTGCTTGTATAACACTATGCTGTGTGGCATGGCAAAATGCTATCAACACTCTGCCCCCCCAACACTGGGAAGGATGAGAAGGAATCCCAACAAAAGAAAACCTCATTTCCCTTCCCCTCACCACCCCCCCCCCAAAAAAAAAAAAATATTGTCATAACAACAGTAATGAACCCCAAACTGGAAATGAGATGGGGGGACCATGGGGAGAGTTTGTTTGATGTATGTACGGGTGCTGGGATGCTCCAGGCTGAGTTTCCCAGGGAAATCCACAACAGCTTTAATGACAAATGGGAGAGAAAAGCAAAACCATGCTTTTCTCCCTTTGGAAATGGAGGAATGTTGCTGTAAGAAGGAGGAGAGAAGGAGCACAGGGAAGGCATGAACCCTGTCTGGATGGAAAAGATGGGAGAAGGGGCCCCATTTTGGTATTTTGGTATTTTTAAAACAAAGCAGCAATTGGCCTTTCCCAAAATTCCTTGGGGCAGGGGGGGAATAGGGAACACGAGGTGTGAGCAGCAGGCCCACCACCCTCCTGCCTTCACTCCTCCTCCCCAGGCTGCTCCCTGACATGGCAAGGCTGGAAAAACACCCAGTGCTGCTTTTAATTCACAGCCAATTTCTCCTGGGTAAAAACATGTCCCTGGATTCCCCAAAAAAAAAACTTGGAGGCACTGTCAGCAACCTGACTTGCTGGTCATTGTGCCGTGCTGGTGAGGAGCATCCCAGCCCATCCCATCCCAAAGCGTGTGCACAGAGATGCCGGGGAGCAGATTGGTGGGGAGGGACAGGGGAGAGAGGGCTCAATTCTGACCCACTTGGGATAACAATAAAACAAAACCAAGCAAAAATAAACCTGTTTTTCCAAGGCATCTGGGGAGGAGCACTGGAGCATGTCCCAGAGAGGAGGGAGAGGGTGGTGGGTTTGTCTCTTACATCTTGCTGTGGACTGTTTCAGACATCATGCTTGGGCTCTGAGCATGTAGTATTTTGCACTTTGTAATGCAGGATGTATATTCCAGCTTCCAACATGTCCCTGTAAAAAAAAAAAAAAGAAAAAAAAAGAAAAAAAAAAAAAGAAAATCCAACCAACCATCATTGGCAATGGCAGCCTCTAAGGATGTATTCTTTTCTTTCTTTTTTTTTTTTCTATGTCACTTAATTTGTTTCTACCATCTTTGTACTATGCCTGCCTTGATTTTGTCCCCTCCCCTTCCCCACGGATAATCTGCATACTCATTAAAGATGCCGTATCCCTGTTCTGAGCTGTCATGGTCCCAATCCCAGTGCGGTCTCAGCTCCATTCCTTGGAAGTGGCCGATGGCCCCTCGCTTTCCCAAGGGACTGTTCCCTCCCCCCAGGTGGAGATCGGCTTTGCCGGTGATCCGCCACCACCAGGCACAATTCCAGTGGCTCCTTTGGGATTTGGTACGTCCAGGGACCAAATTCCACCCTCAGTTCTCCCCACTGCAGCTCTGTGCGAGTGTGGCAGCACCCGAGGGTGGGATGAAACCCTCACATGGATATTTGGGGGGGTGGGAAAGGAGGGGGAAATCCCTCCTGGACATTCACATCCAGAGTTGTTGGATACAGCCCGGATTTGTGGACTCAGCTTTGCTTTGCTTCTGTTTTAGCTGTTTCTCTGCTACCTTTTCAGCAGATTTCTTATTACACTGCACTGGATTGCTATATTTTTAACCAGAAATAAACTAAGGATTAGAGCATGTGCCAGTTAAATTCAGTTCTTTTCCTTACATGGTCTGATTCCCTCCTGTCGCAGCTTTTCCTCCTCTTTTCCTTCCTTTCCCTTTCCAGGCAGAGGGCTATGGGTGGACAAGGGAAAGGAGAACTTTGAAATTTAAATTTCCACAGTAACTGTCCATCATCTTCCCACCTCTTCCTTTTTTTTTTTTTTTTTTTTTTTTTTTGTTGTTTTGGTTTTCCCTTTTGGGTCCTTAGTCATCATTTTTTCCCTCTTGAATGGTCTCTGCACACTCGAAATGAGCCAAATAACGACACGTTGTGATTGCAGCCCTGGGAACTCACCCTGGGGTTTGTGATTCTGGTTTTACTCTTTGCAAAGACTCTTGAGGAGGAGGGTTTTTTTTGGACATTCAAGTGCAGATGACACAAAGGTCCCATCAGGAGCTGATTAAACAGATCACTGTGAACACAGTAGGATATTTAGATACATATAAACCAGCACAAAAACGCCTCATTACCAACCCAATAAAAGTACTAGTGATTCCCTGACTCGTTTTTCCCACTGGTAGACTGACTAGTTATGGCTGTTCTTGCCCCTGGACCAGCACAAATCCAGTGTGGATTTTTAACTTCTCTGTTCCAGTCAAGCTCAGTAGGAAAGACAGTCAAAGACTAATATTAATTGGCTCTCAAACCACGTGGTTAAAAAATAATGATGCCTTTCTTAATCCTGGGGAGCTGAGCAATTTTTCTTAGTCCTAGGTTTTTCACATTTGCCCAAGGCCAGAAATATTCTTGAGAAGTAGCCCAGAGAGAGAGGTAATTCAGTGCATTTCCCTGTCTTATGAGCCCTGGTTCCTCAGATCTACCTGAGGCACATTAAAATGTCTATCAACAGGGCACATAAATCCATGGAAATTGTCCAGACCTGCTGTTTTATGTCCATGCTGGCAGATGCACGTGGACACTTGAGGTCTAGATCATTTTTTAGGCTGCAATGGAATTTTTATGTTCCTACAGCAGAACCCGAAGCACAAGGATGGGCTGGGGCTCAGGGAACCATCCCACCTGCTGTCACAGCAGATCCACAGGGAAAAGGGCACCTGTCCCTCCCCAGGGAGACTCGGGACCTGGGCCAGACCCCACCTGTGTGAGAGATGGGCTGGTCTGTCAGTGCATCCCTGGGGAAGACAAAAAGGAAGGAAGGGAATGAAGACAAACCCCTCTGCCTGCTCCTGCCACGTCAGCTTCTCACCAGCCCATCTGGCGTCTGGGTTGCTGTACCCGAGACCCAGATTCTGGGACTCTCCAGGGCCTGATCTTCCAGAGATACTGAGCTGTGGCAGCATCTATTTACCTCGTGTGGAGCTGGGAAGTGCTGCTGGGAAAAAACATTCCAGACTGCAACAGAAGGGGAGGGGCAACAGGAGAAATGATGTTGGATGGATGGTGAAGGTCTTAACTGAAACCTAAGGACTAATTACACATCCTGACAGGCTTTGCCAAGTTAAGGGGGGGTGGGAAAGCAGGAATTTTTGGAAGCTGTCAGAAGGTGAGGTTGGCTCCGAGGGTTTGTGCCAAGGTGGAACTGAGCAGAGGCAGGATGGGATCTCCTGCCTGTGCTGCAGCTTTGAGGTCTGTGGGTGAGGTGTTTGCACAGAACAGAGGCCCTGCACAATCCAGACACTGTGGCAGGGTTTCCTGGTTTAGGGAAACACATCAACTCCTTGCACAGCCCCTACATGAACTGCATCAGCTGTAGGATCATAGAACCACAGGGTGGTTTGGGTTGGAAGGGACATTAAAGACCACCCAGTCTCACCCCCTGCCATGGGCAGGGACACCTTCCACTATCCCAGGTTGCTCCAAGCCTTGTCCAACCTGGCCTTGGACACTTCCAGGGATGGGGCAGCCACAGCTTCTCTAGGATGTTTAGTGCTGGTTGGATCCACCCACCCGGTGGTATTGCTGGAGCAAGACAGTGGAAGTTTTGCCAATACAAACTAGACCAAGAATGAACCCAGACTGCAGGAGGAAGTATGAGATCAAGGCAAACAAGGAATTTGCCAGCAGATGCCTCTAGTTCCCCTCTACCAGAGAAGGGTGAGGGAGAATCTTTCTCTGTACAAAGCTAACCTTCATCCTTGGCACTGCTGCAATCCAGCTTCAGCTCCAGGGAAAAAAATCCTGTCAGTGTGTATCCCTGGATTTGCAAAGGGAAGAAATGGTGAAGTGAATCTGGCAGGAAGTGTGTTCTCCCCTTTCTGGGTGGACCTCTGGACTGGGGTCCTGTGCACAGTTGCTGTGATTTTAAAGCTACTATTTTTCAAACAAAAGTAAATTAGTAAAAAAATAATTCAAACAAAATCTGGACATGCAGTGGCAGATTCCCCAAAACTCTGCACACAAAGACATGGACTCACCACACACGAAGGATCAAATGCCCACAAGACCAAGGTGAACTCACCCAGTGACCCCAAGGTGACTGAGCATGGGTTTTCTCCCAGATTATCAAAAAAGGGTTTGCTTTGTTTTCACCTTTCCCAGGTTATCAAGAAAGGGTTTGTTTTCACCACTCACCTGTTAGTTTGTGGGGAAGGTCCCTCCCTATCAAACATGTTTTTCCCTTGACAATTCCATCCCCCTGGCAGCCTGCTCTGTTTAATCCTCCTTCCGTTATAATTATCCTGGCAGATCCCAGCCCTGCTCTCCTGGGATTTGGCTCCCTGGTGATGTCCCTGCCAGTGCAATACCCTTGGCACCTGGATTTCCCTGCACAAGGACAGCCAGTCCTGGTGGCACCTCAAGTCATCCCTTGTTTGATGCAGCACACACTTGGATCCCATCTGTTGTCCCTATGGACACAGCACTGCTCTGCTGGGAAGGGAGTGATGCCTTGAGGAGAGAGAGGGGCTGAGTGGGGAAAAGCAGTTCCTGGAGTGTCAGCCCATTCCCTCCTGTCTTCAACACTCCACCAGGTCTCCAGGTAGGACATTTCACTGGTCATAAAAGAGTTCCCCTGTAGGACAACTGGGCCAGTATGTGAGAAACTGAACTTGGTGAGATTCCCCAAGGAAAGGCAAAACCTGGGGCAGAGGACAGGTAAAAGGAAGAGGATTCTGTTCGCGCATCAGGGGTTACAGTGGCCCCCATAAAGAGGAGGTAGGAAAGGATTCCCAGGTTTCTCCAGGCAGGGCAGACACACCTCAGGGCTACTGGTGCACCTTACAACCAGCACCTATCTCACAGCAGGAACAGCGACCCCTCTTCCACACCAGGAGAAAAACAAGTAGAAAAGCTGGGACTGGATGAAAGGAGAAAACCGAGATGACGTAGCCAAGTAAGTTTATTGTAGAAACCCTTGGAGACACTTTCTGGCCCCAGTCAGGGTGGGAAATTTGGGACCAGCGAACCATTGTGATGTGCAGTTTGTCCTGACAGACTCAAAACAACTTTAGAACATAAAGAAGTCAGTACTGTATAGCCCAGCCTCAGCAGAACAGGTGCTTGGACAGCAATCCTGTTCCTCAAGACCCTCCCACAACCTTCCTGGGAATAACAGCATATCCAGAGCACTAAGCAAGGAGGCTGCTCAGCACAGAGGCCCTCAGAGGAGGGAAAAGCTGCAGTGCCAGGATGCCTTCTGGACATCAGGGTGGGTTTAGCAGGGCTGACCACTGCTCCCAGCACATCTGTTCACTCCTGGAACAGCCTCAGTACGGTCTAGACCGAATCCTCATGGAATGTCTTTGCCATGGCATGAGCCACCTTGACCACCTTCTTCTCCTTGGCCTCGGGGCCCATGTGGCTGCGGGCCACTTTGATCCAGTACTGCTCTGTCCTGGACAGGTATTCCTCGGGATTCTCACCAGGCTCCACGGCTGGGTGCTGCTCCTCTCCTGGTGCAATGGGAGAGAAACACAAAGAGAGGTCACAGCCAGGCCAAGAACACTCTTCAGCTCGTGTGTCCAAATGTAACACCCTCAAAATCTACCAGTAACCAATAAAACTTCTATCCCAAGAGCAATATACTATGAAAGCTTTGCTTTTGCTGGAAAACTCACCTGGATGCCAGTGAGACTTTCCAGGCTGGCAGCAGAACTAGGTATTGTACTTTAGATTAGTATGGAGAAGGCATTAATTCAATCATTACCTTCGTCATCTTCACTCTCCTCTTCAGAGCTCTCCTCTTCCTCTTCTCCTCCCTCTGCACCTTCCACATCATCATCCTCTTCATCTGACTCCGACTCCTCCAGCCACTCCTGGGTTTCTTGGATGAGAAGGGAAACAGAAGAGAGGTACAAAGAGATAATTAAGGTACAAAGAGATTACCTTAGAGATAATTAATACAAAGAAATAACCCCAGAGATAATTAAGGTATGAAGAGATAGCCCCAGGTAACGCCCACATGCTTTGAAGGACCCAACACTCTCACTGCCCTGAGAAGGTGAGGACAGGTAGAAGCATCCCTGTCCTCTGCCAAGTGGACAAGCCTGGCACATCAGGACTTCCCAGGACAGCACATGCCACCAGTGGACAAAGATACTGTTTACAGGTCTTGGTTTCCAAAGCAGACACACCAGTGATAGCAAAGCTCTGGACCAGACAGGTTTCTGGTAAGACACTGCATTATCACACACTCCCAAGCTTTTTCCTGCCTAGGAAAAACCACCACTCAAAGGCTCACCCCTCCCCTTGAGGAAGCTCCATAGTTGTTTTTTTCCCTGGCGTGGTGTTGCTACACTCAAGGCAAAGGGGACAGATCCCACCATGAGCTTACTTGGATCCATCTCCACCAGCACCTTCCACTCCTCCATCTTGTGCAGGTCGATGCTGTGCAGGTCACTGAGGGTGAACTGGCGGTCGCCCACCTCGAACATCCCCCCGTACACGTAGAGGACCCCGTGTTTCACTGCCACCATGGCATTGGAACGTGGGCACGGCTCCACTTGCTGGCCCAGGGCTCCACCTTCCTCCTCCTCCTCTTCCTCAGATTCAGACCTTTCCTTCTCTTCTGCAGGTTCAGAGATCACCTGCTTGATGGTCATGACAGTCCCATCTTCTGCCACCACCTCTTTGATGATCTCCAGGGGGCCCTGGGGAGGTCTCTGCTCCACCTCCTCATCTCCAGCAGCCTCTGACTCGGCTTGTCTGCCTCGTCTCCGCTTCCTCTTCTCTGATTTTGGTCCCTGTGAACAGGAACGAAAGAAGACTGTGTGTGAACTGTGTGCACCTAACAGCACTTTCATACAAGTAGCACAGATGCTGCTGGGAGGGAGAGGGAGAACTGTCATTTTTCATTACAATTCTGGGTCTCAATTGATAGGTGCAACTTCAGCATGAACTTCTAACAGCCTAAAACAAGGAGCAGTGGAAATCCTGGAGAATTCATGGTATGGAATTGTTTCCTAACAGCTCTTCTGCTCTCAGGTGCCACAAACACACACAGAGGCCACTACTCTGTGACAGGAGTAAGAGAGAGTAACCCACGATTTCCTGAAATCACAACAATTGCTGGGTGCTAAATTACAGTGCATTATCAGGCAGCACTCCAGGTCTTGGGAGTACTGCATGAAAGGGTTGGAAAACAGGCAGTTTTGGAAGGCAGCAGCAAACATCTGAGTGGATGTTTGCCTGTTATTATGTGATTGACTTCTCCATTTTGAGAACAAAGCCAGAAACAGGCAGGGGGAAGAAGAAGTTCAAGCAGGTCTTTGCACCTCACTTGCCCCCTGAGAGTGGTTCAAACATAATCAAAGAGCTGAGTTGGGCTGAGGGCCCCAGTTCTGAAGTCCTTATGAGCCAAGGTTAATATTTCATCTCTTCTGGTAGCTCAACACTGGGGAAAAGAGGGAGGGGTTTTGATCCCAACAAGATCTTTACACAGTAGCTTTTACTGGACTATCTCAGACTTACATGTCTGACCTGGAAACATCCTCCAGTAAAAAACCATAAATGTTTTCAAGCTGCTTGGTTTCATTTTACATTACACAACAATGGGGCAGAAGTAGCCTGAATCCTGGAGGAAGGGAATTGCCTCCTGAGGCACTCTTACACCTGGAGTTACCAGAAAGGCTTCCTCTAAAGGGAGAAAGCTCATTGCTCCACCCCTGGAAGCATCCAAGGCCAGGTTAGATGGGGCTTGGAGCAACCTGGTCTAGTGGAAGGTGTCCCTGCCCATGGTAGGGGGTGGAACTGTGGAGCTTTAGGGTCCCTCCCAACCCAAAGCAGTCCATAACACAGTGTGTTTCCATGCAAGCTCTAAGAGGCCCAAAGGACATTTCAGCTGAGAAAGACAATGAACCGACAGATGTGAATATACAGACCTTGAGCTGGGAAGGGAACCAGCGGTTTTTCCCCATGTCATAGAAATAGATATCATTGAAGAAGTCCCCCTCAAGGCTCTCCTCCTCCTCCTCATCCTGCACTCCCCCAAAAAGGAGGGAGCGGTTACCGGGACCAACAGCCACGGAGAATCCGGACCTGGGAGGGGGTTTCACTCCGGAGGGGCTGAGCCGACTCCATGTCCACTTCTCTGGAAATGGAGAAAAGCAAATATGAGCATCAGCAAAGGAGGATCCTGACTGATTTGTGCATTCCAAGGCCCTTCAGTATTCCAGAAAATAATTCAATGCCCCGTTTTGGACATTCTCAGAACTATCTTCAGAGCATTCCGGGGCAAGGAGCCTCTTGGAAGGTGGCTACACCTTTGGAGATCAGACAAGGTCTGATTATATACAGCCTTCAAGCACCCAGGAAAATTCCCTGCATTATCCCATGGAGCCCAGTCACCTTCCATCAGTTCTGTCCACCTTATCTACCCAACTTGCACCACTGCCTGAACCCTGAAAATAAGCACAGTTCATCCTAAGGAGTCCCAACCATGCTTTAAAAAAGGGCTCAGCAGCAGGAGAAGGCTTGTGCTCTATCCCTCTGCTTTTGCTCTAATCCTTTCTACTCTGACTTTAAAGAAAATCCCTAAAATGCAGGCTGGGAGAAGTACATGCACTGCCCAAGCCCTGTGCTTCCAAAGAAACCTCAATTTCAACAAGATACAACTATAAATAGGACATAATGCAAAGAAGGCCTGGAATCCAGACAGTGTTTGTGACCAACCCTCCTCCCCAAATCCCACTTCCAGACACTCAGGATTGAAGAAATCAATCACAATTTTAACATTTTAGACATTTTGCTTGAAGAAAATTGTCCCATTCCCTCAGTCAAGGACAAAATGCTCTCTATAATAAGGAAAATGATGGAATTCCTATTTCTGGGTACATTCCAAGACAAAGCAACCAGTGACCCACTCTGAAGCAGTCTGTTCCTCAAGGATTGTACCTATGGAAGGGACCCATGGGAAAAGTGTGAGTGATCTCTCCCTGCCCTCATCCCAACCCACGAGCCTTTTTTTGGTTCTCTCCCTCTTGCCCAATTGAGGAGGGGAGGGATAGAGAAGCTTTGGAAGGTACCTGGAGTCCAGCCAGGGACAACCCACCCCAGGAAAATTCTGAAATTCCAAAGATTTTCTGTTGTGAAACAGAAAAGGAGTGATCAAAATGTCCCAGAAGTAGGAATTTTGAAATGTTGTTTTAATTCCCTCCCACATACAAACCAAAAAAAATTCCTAAAATATCTTTCCTTGTAGTTTTTCCTGAGGCTGCCGGTGCAGGCCAGAGCTTCTCACTTATGCAAGGAGTCTGGAGACCCTCCACTCCATCTCAGAGTATTCCAGGAGGTGTCAACAGAGAGGATGCTGTGAGCTAGAAGTGATTGTCTGACAAAAAGAATATCCCAGCCTTCCTCCAGAGCTCTGCCAGGTTCTCACCCTGCTCCCATTCCCAGTGTTTCACTGCATTGGAGTAAAACATTACACAGCTCTGAAACAAAGTCACCTGGAGCTGAGAACCACAACTCCTTCCAGCCTCTAGCTCCCCTGGAACCTCATCCTTCCAGGCTGTAAAACAGACTGGGATAAGGGGATAGAAACACTGCTGCAGCAACAGGCACCTACTTCCCATTTCCTTTCAAAATTCTGCATGTGTGATGGTCCATCTTCCTTCTCCAGCACACAAGGAGAACGTAATTCCTCCTACATGCTCCTGAAACTGCTGTTCCTTCACCCTTCCCTTCATTTTAAGCTACAGTCAGAGCACAAATGCACTGAGTTACTCCTGGGAAGAAAAAACATCTACATCAACTCATCTGCTGTGTTTACCCCCAGAGCAAACACTAGGGCAGAGCTTTCCACTGAGAGGGAAATTTTGTTCAGGGCCTGGGGTTTTTTGGTGTGTTATTCAAAGGAAGGGAGAGGATTTGCATTGCCAGTCCTGCAGCATCACTTCCAGCACAGCCCACAGCGCTCACCTTCCTCCTTGCCCACTCCTTCAGCCTTCAGCAGGAACATATCCGTGTGCAGGGTGCCCTTGTCAACATCCTTCTTAATTCTCTGCAGGGAAGGCAAACACAGGGATGCTCAGGGAAAAAATCATAGGAGGTCCAACTGAAAATGCAAACACTGGGACTGGGCAAGGAGAAGCCACTCAGGAGGCCACGGTGTGGCCCTGGAGTATCCTGGTCTGAACCACTGGGTTCAAACCAGGAACTTCCTGTGACAGCCAGGAAAGGCTCTCCAGGCTGCAGCACAGACCTGGGACTTGTGGATGCATGAAGACTAAGGGATGCAGTTTAGGGGCAGGAATTTGGCACCCAGATAGCAGCAATAAATTGCCCCAGAGGATTAAAACCAACTGCTTTACAACAGAAGGAAGGAAGGAAGGATGATCAGCACAAAGGAAACAGAATACCCAAGGCCCTGCCTTCTACTCTGCCACAGACAGGATCAGATGCTCTCAAGGAGAGCACCTTGTGTCTTCTCCAGCTGTAAAGGGAGAAGAATCCTACTCCCCAAAGTGGCACATGACAACTTTCCACGGGGACGTTGAGCAGAAGTTTGGAGCATCTGTTCTGTCTCATCTGCAAGGCCCAAATTTAGTCCAGAGTTGTGACCAATACACAGATTGTCAGTTCTGTCACCACCCCCACCCCACCTCAGGACAGGCAGAGGTGACAGCTCTGCACCACAGCCTGCCTGCAGCTCACACCTCTGGCCTCTAGGGTCCCACAGAGCCCTGAGCAACAGGTTTTCTTCTCCTAAGCACAAACAGAAACCCCACTCCCAGTCCTGCTGAAGGCAGGATCAAACCTCAGCTGAGGCAAATAAATGCATCCCCTTAAATGGGATTTTCCTCCCTCCTCTCTGTAAGCCCTGTGTCCCACTGCTCAGAGCCACACGCAGCACTGAAGGCAGCTCTGCCACACCACTGCAGGAGCTCTTTCAATAATGCCATTATCCACCCATCCTTCATGCACAGCCCGCACTTCCTTGTAATTCCCTTCCTCCTGGGGCGATAGCATTGCTGTGTTGCTGCTTCCAGGATCCAGCAGTGGATCCCAGGGTCCAGTCCTCAGGCAGATGAGCAGCAGGGTGCACCTGAGAACACAACAGCACAGCACTGGCTGTTCTCGCTCCACACCTGTGCCTTGCACCTGACAGGTTTTGTTACTGCAGGGTCTGCTGTGGTGCTGCTGCACAGCCTGGTATCCAATTCTTGGGAATGGTATTAAATTCTTCAGGAAAAGAGAGGAAAGTGTGTTTGAGGCACTGCACGATGATGCTGTGATGTGGATGATGCTGAGGAGCCTCAGGGAAGGCTGATGGTGAAGTGATGGAGGAACAGGAGAAATCTGCTCACAGAGCAGCAAGAAGGAAGCTGCAGTTCATTTAAGGAGCAGGGTCTGCCTGAAGGGCTGACTGGGGAAATCTCTCAGTTTGGGGCTGGGCTACATGTCCACACACACATAATGAGTGAAGTGATAGACACACACTCTTCAGGACAGAATATCCACCCTGGAGAGATCTCATTCTGTGCAACCACTCCCACAAAGTCAACAACTCCGCTGTTCCACCTGCTGTCCTTGAGCAACAGGACATCAGGCCTACAGGGACAGGAAACCTCTAAGGAACAAGCACTAGGGACAGCCCTATTTTCTGAATAAGGGGTTAAACAGCGGTGGAAAACTCCCACAGCCACTGCCTGTGGAAAACAAAGCATTTTTTGCACAGGTGAGTGGTTCTGAGGCATGGCTGGAAGAGCTCTGGAGTTGGAGACATGGTTGGAGGGGCTGGGAGTGTGAACAGACCCTTGAGAGAGCTGCCAGGGTAGGAAGGGACAGAAATACCCTCTAGAAAAGGTGCTGATTTATGGAATATACCCTTCACAGCCTGGCAGAGCAGGTATTGTGGCACTTTTGAGTTCAGAGGGCTGTGAGTCACTGTGCTGAGCAAGTGCCACGCTCTGGCCAAGTCACACTTCTGTGTCTGTCACACGGGCCAGGAGCAGCAGAAGTCACTGCAGGCTGTGGACAGCTCAAATACAGCAGCTTTTTAGTCTGTCCCTCACTTTAAACACCCTTACAAGGCTCACCTGAGCTAAGAGCTGTCAGGGATGGATGGGCAGAGGCTTCACATCTGGCAGAGTGTCTGGCAAGGACAACAGGAATGGGAGTTCTGTCCTCCCCAATCCCAGGCCAGCTGCAGTTTGTCCTGAAATGCTGGACAGAGCCCACATTCCCACGTGCAGGGCACACACAGGTCAAGTGTGAGGAGCACATCAGGATGAGCAGTGTCTGCACGAAAAGAAGGGGAATGAACACTGGCAGAGCAGTTGCTTCACTATCATACAAGCTGTGTGGAAAAACTGCATTATTTTTCTCCTGAACACCACAGGGATCCCTGTAGTAAACACGCTGCGTATGCAACATGACAAAGCTCCCTGGGCTCAGAAAACCCCAATGAGGTGGAGTGGGAGTTAGTTATTTGTTGTCAAAGAGATGCCTGTTTTCCTCAGCTCACACTGGCTCTAAGCAGACACTTCACCAGCTGCTGGAGAGATCAACCCCCTCACAACACCCAGGACACCCCCATGCCCCGAGCAAATCCTGTCAGTCACAAGAGGCTCCTGTTCCCCCACTGTCCTTCCTGCCTTGAAGTTTCAGATGTTTGCTTTCCAGCACAAAACTGGCTTGGATATCCACAGCCTACTGCTTGCACATACAGGTGCAGTTGGAAGTTACAAGAGCTTTACAGGTATTAGCTAAAAAAATCCAGCTAAAAAGACAGCAAGGAAACCGAGACACAGAGAGCTCGAGAAGTGGAATCAGGATTCTCCATGTATAACATGCTAAACATGTCTGATATGAGATCAACAGTGGTAAAATACATCCAATTAGCAGAAATCTTTAGCAGGCAGAGCTACAGAGGGAGCCAGTCCCACCAGACCTTGCAATTCAGGCAAACACTTGATCCCTGCCACAAGCAATCTACCAGCAGAACCCACTTCAGCTTTGCAATGACTGCCATGAAAAAAACCCAAAACACCCCAAAACAACAGCAAAAAATCCCCACAAGCTGATCATCTTTGGCATCCCAAAGCCTTGCACACACATGGCTTGGAGGCTGCACCTGCAAGGTGGAGCAGCATCAGCTCCAGCCCTTCGGTGCCAGTCAGGCTCGCTGTGCTCACGTTGCCTAGCAATGGAGAGGGCTCGGTGCTTCACACAGCCAAAAATGCAGCTTGCTGCAGCAAACCCCAGCCCCAGCACTAGAAATGGGAGAGGACATCTTTCAGATCAGCAGGAGAGCAAGGCTGAGCTCCTTGTGGGATCCTGAGGTTTGTTTTAGGCAGAGCCAACAACACCCACAGCATCCCTTTCTGTAGGAGATCACAGAAATTGTCTTATCATTTCTAGGCTGAAGATGAAACAGATGAACTATTGTGCCAAGAATCCTGCATTTTAAAATATGAGGCACCAACATCTCAAGTTAGTCACACTCAGGGTTGTGAAGCTCCTTTTTCACCCTGGTTTGTCACCACTTAGTCAGCAAAATCCAGTGGCAGGCACAGCAAAGGCATGTCTGGGGACCAAGGTCCTGGTCCTGGATTGCCTTAAACCAGTCACTTCATCTTTTCTGCCTCTGTTTTCCCAGCCATGAAAGAAACTTTCTTATTCAGGTCACATGAAGGAAATTCAGCAACATGGCCTGGACTGACAGACATTACTGAAAACAGACTTTCCACATTCAGTTCTCCAAGTCCAGAAAATCAAAGCAGGGACCAAATCTCTGTTTGTGCCTTCCCAGCTCCTTGCCTGTCACAGGACACAGCCCTGTCACATCACAATCGTCCTCCAGCAATGGGACACCCACATTATGTCCATATTAAAATCAGGATTTTCCCTCCTCTTCCCTTCAAATCAATCCCCACCACATAAAAGCCTGGAACAGCTCTGGCCTCAGGAGGCTTCCACATAAATCTGCCCCTGGTTTACAGCACGTGAGCAACTTAGTCCTGCCTCTTATTAGAATTCATGTATGACTTGGTGAATGGTGCTTTGCTTGGACACTTGCCTGACTGCACATGCAAAAATGTCTTCATATGCCTCAAAATGTCTTCACAGCACTCCCGAATGGAGTATCTGCCTCTGTAGCTGGAGACAAGGAAAGGGTCTTCTCTGGTACCTGCCCAACTCCAATTAAATATTCTTTCCTCCATGTCTACCTCAGATTTCTCCCAAGAGTTCCCCAGGCAGGCACACAAACCAAACACACTTCCTCCACCTTAAAGCAAACCCAGACACTCAGCTCCACAATATAAGCAAAGATACAATAAGAATTAAACAGCCACACATTAATGAAATCGTGTCTCTCCTAGAGGGGCTATATCCTGCTGAATTTAATTTTCAAGAGCATGCTAAAGGTTTTTTGCCTTTGCAGCTCCAGAAAGCTGTAGAGAAAATTCTGTCCAGTGCTTTAGCCAGTTTGTGCTACAAAAGCAGAGTCTGTCACGAATGGCCCATCAGAGAGAAGCACACTGACCTCTCTAAACTACTAAGGAAGTAGATTCCTAACATGGGTGGCTGTTTTAATCTCGAAGCTGTTCTCCAACCCATAGAGCAACTTCCCCCAGCTCTTATCCTTGCCCAGTGCCCTGCAAAAGGCTGAGGGCAGCTTTGCATCCCCCCATCCCTTCCATTTCATTTGTATGAGCAACCCAGAGCAGTGGCAGAGCCCACCTTCGTGAAGTGGAACAGAACAACTGCAAACACACCTCAACTTTTATACTTCCATGGGGCTCAGTGAGCACTTGAAATCCAGCTGTCAGTAGCCAGGAGATCCACATCCAGCAGAGCATGCAGGCTCAAACTTCCTTCCCACCCTCGAGAGTGAGGGAACACGACAGAGAATGGAACAGGACAAAGCCCTTTCAGGTAGAAAATGCCTCTGTGTTGTTACTGCCATTTAATCAAATGCACATCTGATGAGACAGAGCCCAAAGCACAGGCCCTGAGGAGGCACAAACGCTTCTAAATATACAGACAGACTGAGTCCCTTCTCTCCCCTTTCCCTGCTTTCCTCCTTTGTTCATTTATTCCCACCAGAAGAACAAGGCGTCCTCCTCCCCCAGCAACGCGCTGCTGGAAGCGCTGCCATTCCACGGAGACGGGAGCAGCAGGATCCGGGGCTTCTGTCTGCACTTGCAACATGAAAAGCTTTTGCAGGAGCCTTTTGCTCAATGAAATATTACTTCCTGCTGCCCAGCATGGAGACAGGGATCCTTGGGCAATGAGGGTACGTGGCTGAAGGGCTGAAGGGTGTAAATTACTGTGATTAACAGGCCGAGGAGCAGAGCAGAGGGAGCCTGGTGCTCATCAAAAGTCTTCTCTGGCTTACTGAGTTTGCAAACCAGTGCTGCTCCCTCACCTCTCACTGATGGAAGAAAGCACAAGTTTCCTGGCAACTCCTGCTTTTAACCTGCCAGTGCTGGAACACAAATGAGTACTACCTGAGAATGTTTTAAGTTGGCAGCAACCACCACTGTTGCTTATTCTCACCTCTGTTATATCAACTCCTCATGATGGATTAGAACAGCAGGGAAAATATAAGATTAATTTTTGACCAAGATTAACCCCTCAATCAGCACAGAGCTGTATGAAGGCACAATGAGAAGACAAAGTGCCTCTTTTGGTTCTCAGGCTGTGGATGAACAGTCTGACTTACCCCAAAGTCTCCCCTACCTGTTTGGAGTAGCCTCCGTAGATGATTACGCCGCCCTCAGGACTGGCAGTCATTTGACACCCGGATCTTGGAGCAGGCCCAATCCCTGCTGGAGCCAGCTTGCTCCAGGTGAAGGAGTCCAGGTTGAAGGCATACACATCATTGTAGTAGATGTAATCCCTGGGGAGAGCAAAGGGCACAGCACAGCTTTTTGTAATGGTCACCACTTAGGACAGACCTCCTAACAGTCCCCATGACAACAGAGCTGTGATCTCATGTAACATGGGCGAGCCTACTGGAGAAGATATTTCTAGAAGACAAGGCTCTGACAAGATTTAGAGGCTAAAAGGGCTGTATTGGGCTTTAGGTACAAGGATGGGAAGCTACCGCAGTGATCAGCAGTGGTAGAACGATTTCTCATGAAGACTCCAAATCAACAACACTTGTCTTTCTAACATGAAGTCCAGTCAGTAACAGCCCTGCTGAGAATAATCCTTCCTTTAACACCCAGATTTCTGTTGCTGGTGAAATTCTGTTGCCTGTTTCACAGAGAATTCAAACCCCAGCTATACCAGTGACCCACCTGGCACTCTCATGGAAACCCCCAAAGATGATCAGCTGCCTTTTGCATGCAACCATTCTATGTCCACTTCGCCCAGAGGGGCCTCCTGATGCCCTGAAACACAAAGAAATTCCACTTATCAGCAAAATTCCCTTTCCTGTTAGTGAATCAGTCCATTTTTATTGAAGTAACTAGCAGCTGAGCTGGCTGAGTTCAGCTTCTCCTGGAATGGGAAACCACGGGGAACTTCACTGCCTTAGTATCTGTTTGTTGTTCTCCAGAACAGTGTGTGTGCTCTTCCAGGAACTCTTGGGATTTGCAACATAGGCAATTTTATTCCTAGATAAGCCAGCTAGTCCCTAACAGTAAAGTCTCTTCTGCTATGAGTCAGGAGCTAATTTTTCAGGAGAGTTTAATGAATAGCAGTCAACTTGCACAACTGCAAGAAAGACACTCCAAACAAGAGATGTTTTCTCCAAGCACCAAGAGCCAGAGACTGGCTCTGACATCCACCTTCCTTCAGTATCTCAGGCAATCATGTACCCATAACACCTTCACTCATCCACCTGCACTTAGGATGTAACACCAAACTAGTGAAAAGACTTTATAAATCACTCAAAACCAAAGGCACTGCAGCAAAACAAGTCATCATTATTATCTTATCCTACTGAAGGAGAGTAAGGTTAGATGGGATATTGGGAAGGAATCCTTCCCTGTGAAGGTGGTGAGGCCCTGGCACAGGTTGCCCAGAGAAGCTGTGGCTGCCCCATCCCTGGAAGTGTCCAAGGCCAGGTTGGATGGGGCTTGGTGTAACCTGGGACAGTGGAAGGTGGATGAGCTTTAAGGTCTCTTCCAACCCAAACCATTCCATGACTATGATTCATTCTATGATCCCACACACTAAAAAGCAGCCACACATCACCGTTCTGCTCTTCAAGCCGTCCTGACCTTTCAGTTAAATGTGCTGTTTCCATTTCCAGAAACGAGCAACACCCCCCCATCTGTCACATCCAAAGGCTCCCAGGAAGCTGGGCAGCTGGACACGCCATTCCTGAGGGGAACAAGGATGCACCTTCCTTCATGTTCACCCACAGCCTTGAGCATCTTCCCAGAGGGAGCAAAAAGTACTTCAGGAACTTGCAAAACAAAGGCAACTATGGGCCAAACTGCAGGGAAAACAGGGTTTTGCTGTGTCTGTTCTCTGCCCCCATGGATTAATCCATCCCATTTTCACTCCCTGAGGAGTCTCCCAAGTGCACACAGTTGGCACCACTGAACCCAGCAAGACTCCCCAAACACGCAGCATTAACGTGTATTAAGTGATTGCACAATCAGGGCCTAAATAAAGAAGTTAAAAAAGCTGCAAAACCTAAAGCCACAACCCTCCTGCCACACTTGAAGTGGCAGCAGGGAGCTGGGAATTGTGGTGATGGATTTCTGGGGAGAGAGAAAATGAGGGCCCTTATTCACCACCGAAAATGACAACCTCACACCAGTCATAATGAGAAACTCCAAGCAGAACAGTAGCATTTGGGGAAGACTGAATTAATATTGATTGCTTGGAGTCTTTATTCTAACAGAGAGTTGGGTTTTCCAGGCATTCACAGAGTTTTTAAGTATCCCCCTGCAGAACAGCACCTCCAGAATTAATTTCATCAAGATCTGAAATCATTATTTTCTCTTTCTGTAACAAAGCTCCCACATTATTATTCCGAAGGATGGCACCTTTTAAACAATCTTTCTGTTTCTTTTAAGGAGAGAAGGAATTAAAAACCAACATGAACAACAAATCTTGTTCTCAGAAGAGTATCTTGTGGCATATTTCTCAGACAGGTTTCCTCCAAGTTAAAAATCAATTCTGAACAATGAAAGGTTTGTTCATTGATGTGTGTGTTTTAATAAACAAGTTGCCACAAAAGTACAATTAACTCAAAGTCACAGACAAATGGCACAGTCAGACAGGACCTCATTGCAACTCTAGGACCTTCCTGCAAACTCCAAGACTTGTTTCCCAATTGCAAACTGTCCCCTTTTACCTGTATTGTTGCTCGTGGTCCAAAACAAGCATTTTGGAAATGTTTTCCCAGGCTTTATGATTAATGCTCTACTTCATGGGGTTGACACTGGAAAGCAGACGTGTGGGAGGGAGCTGTAAATTCTCCAGATTTTTTTAAAAATAGATTAAAAGTCTGGATAAGGACTGGCTCTACCCATGTAGAGCATGAGTCTGATAAGACCTGCTCCATAAGGAATTTGCTTTTGCTTGTGGAGTTACTCTGGGATTTATAGTAACCTACCAGAAACTGAATTCAGCCTCCGGATTCCAGAATTCCATGTCCCAGTAGCTACAGAACTGCACAGTTTACCTTTCCATTCATTCCTTCATTCAGAGGGTGCTCAGGTGAAATCTTGGAAATGTTCAATACTAATAAAAGGGATGTTGCAGAGAACATCCCATCAAAGGGGAACTCCAGGACAAAGCACTTTTACCCTCCGGTTCTCGAGGAAGCTGCAGCTCAGGATTTGTGTTCAGGGTTCACACTTGTGAATGCACACGGGTTGGGGTCACTGTGTACACTGTGTTTGCACACTCGGGTGGGAAGGGCAGAAGAGAATGCAAGAAGTGTCACAAGGGACAAAATCCTCAATTCAAATCCCCTGGGAAGTCAACCAACAGTTGCACATCCTGATCTACCAAAGAACAAGCTCACAAGGTTTCTGGTTTGACGATCTACTTGACTTACACCAAAACACCCTTTTATACCTCATGTGGCAGGGCCTGATCTTTCTGGTGAGAGCAGGAGAGCAGGAAGAGGCATCAATCAGCCACAAACCCGTGCTGAGAGTCCTCCTGCTCTGCAGTGACTGCTCCAGTTCTCTCTGCAAACACCGTTAAACATACGCCAGTGAAACGCTACCCCGGGATATTTATAGCACCACATCTCACCAAAGTGGTACAGGAAGGATCATTAACATTCCAGAATTAAAGGGAAGGGAGCTGCACGGGCTCAGAATCAAGACAAAGAATTCTAGAGGAGGGATCTGCCAGTTCCCAAGCCCAGTGATGCTCCCTGTCTCCTCTTCTCTGGGCCACGCAGAGCTGAGTGAGGATGTTCTCTCCAGGAAGGAATGAGGCAATTAGGTTAAAATATTGCTGCTCTAAGGCAGAGTAACAAACAGTTCATGGACTGAGGAAACCTCCTGCATCACACACAAGATAAGGTGGCTCCACTAAGTCAAAGTCAGCTGCTGGCACGGCTTCTAACGGGCTGGGATTTGTTGTGTTTGGATCATCTCTGTACATGCAAAATGCAAGGAAATACAGCTCCATCTTGCTAAATATAGCAACTTTTAACTCTGTCAAGCAGCCTGACACCACTCTGCTCTGTGCTAGGAGAAAATGGAGCTCCACTTTGCCAGCAGACACAGCACAGGGATGTTATTCACAGTTATTCAAGGTTTTCTCTTCAGAAGGGTTTTACAGTCAAGGCTCTCCCGGCACCAAGATGGTCTGTGGCATGAACTGTAGGCCAGGAAGGAGAATATAACTCTCTGAAATCCAAACTGTGGGGCTGGAATAACTAGATTTCCTAGAACTGCAAGTTTAGGTCCCAGCAGGGTCATCTTGGCTATTCAATCCAACAAAAAAACACATCAAATCCACCTGAACCAGGGCACACGTGACCCTTCCCAGGAGAACAGGAACAGAAATTTTGTCTCTCTTGTCCAGACATTTCTTAATGAATAATTAATTGTTACTCCATTATTTGCACTAAAATGACATCTTCCAAACCAACTGAGTTTACCCAATACAAGCCTGTACCTCAAATGTCTATTGCCTGGTATTTATTCAGGTAACACTGCTACCACACTGGATACATGGAATTATTGCATGGCCTGCTGTGAAGGCTTGTTGTAGCAGGGATGGTTCCCCACCATGATCCAACAAACCTATACAAGCTGCCCCTTCCATTTATGTTCCCAAATATGTTCACTCTCCCAATATCACTATCCCCCAAGCTGACCCTCACTGTCACCACTCATCCCAGGTTAATGGCAATCCAAAATAAGCAAGTGCTTGACTTCAGACACCCATGAGAAACCTCTCTGGAAACACAACAGCAGGAAGAAAAGCAAAATGCTGAAGGAAGTGAAATGCAGCAGGTGTTATGATCATAGTTTTAAAGGAAATAGGGGAAAAAAAATCTCTTGTACAAGTCATGTCTGCCCTTTCCCCTTTCCAAGCAGACTGTAATCAAGATGCCATATGGAAAAGCAAAGAGGCAGCAGAGAGTTGATTTTCACGCTCAGCCAGGTTAGGATTAAAACAAAGCCATCCCCTCCCAGGCTCCTCCACCAGCTGCCTCATTAATGCAGCTCCTGGAGCTCTGCCCGAGGATGGGGAGATGTGCCTTGCTTGATTCCAACCCTGGGACCAGGGCACGGGCGTTCCCAAAATTCCAGCAAGGCTGAGAAACAGACGTCCACCCAAACACGTCAGGAAGCTCAAATGGAGCAGATCCTGCACAAGGCAGGGAGAGAGAGGAGATCATCTCCCCAGGGCACTTCCACCCATGTAATTTATGATGCTCACTTAGAAAATGTCCAGCTTTTATCTACTAGGAAACAATGAGGCATCGATGTCTGCAAATGCCTCCTCCCACTGTGGCGTGGCAGCCAAGGGGACACGTGACAGTACCTGGGATGAAGGACAGCTCTGGGTGGCTCAAAGACTGTGGTATCTCCAACTTGCTCCAAGGTGGGAATGGGAGCTCACTTTGCCCACCTGGCTCTCTCCTCACCACCTGGAACAGCCCAGTACAACAAAATCTCTTGGTTTTAATCCAGCTGAGGCCTGGGAATGCTGAGGGCATCCTGCAGCTCCCAGGACACGCAGACTTCATCCTCAGCTCCAGGGCTGTGCTGTGGCAGGGTGAGTTACACTTCAGGCTGCTCTTCCAGGCGAGATAAGGTGCAGGATGAGCAGAGCCTCATACCCACCTCATTTCCTCCTCCCAGGCAGGTCAGATCCTGCAGCCTTAGTCTGGGGAGTAGGAAACCCTAAATCAGCTCTGCGTGAGAGGAAAACCTCTACCATCAGTGGTGGAGCCAACAAAGCCTCATCTGGATTCTCCAATGGCTCACAAAACCCAGTCCATCTCCAGCCCTCGCTCTCCCTGCAGCTGGATGTCACCACTGCTCTCCAGTGAGGATTTTCCAATCAAGAGTTTGGTTGAAAAGTCAACCCTTTCTCCCAGCATGGATGGAGAGCATCACTTCCTCCTCCTGGTCACATGAGACTGGTGGGGATGTAACACATTGGAGTTCATCCCCTTTGTTTGGCTGAGGTTGAGCAGGGATCAGCAGTTATTTTGGGGGAGCTGGGAGGGACAGTGACAGCAATTACATCAGATTCTGCCTTCCAACAACAGGCAGCTCAGTCTGCACAGTGACAAGTCTTTTTAATCTTTGCACTTCTTTAAGAGCCTTCCATAATTCTGGAGGGTTTCTCTTACCTCCACTTCTCCAAGACCAGAGTAAACCTGGCTTCCTGCAACAGGGAAAATCCCAGGTGCTTTCAGAACCACACTGGGGCATCGGTGAATCAAATAGTTTTCCCTCAGCCTCCCAGAGCTACTCAAAAAGACAATCCCTGGATTTCTGCAGAGCATGGGATCCTGTACTGTGAAGCATTCTCCAAAACCTGCCTGTTTTGGACTCCCTGGGGTGTTTGCTCTCTATACCCCCCTGCACCTTCCACACCAGAGTCCCTCCAGTGCTACATCAACAACAGTAAAATTAAAACTCCCAGTTGTCCCTTGTCAGGCAGGATCAATGCTCCCATTTTGCAGGGAGAGGGAAAAAGGTAAGACAGGCACAATGACTCACTGTGTGGCCTCGGGCAGTGCCAAGGCAGAGCCAGGGTATCCATCTCTGCACAGCTCATCCTAAACCATCCTCAATTACTGTGCAAGAGGAGACACAGACAACAGCACACTCTGTAAATGGGGTGAAAAGTGACAACCTGGGCAGATTTAGGGTTTCCCACGTGAAGGAAGGACATGGAGCTCCTAAGCAGGAGCTCAACAGGTCAAACAGCAGATAAGCAAGTGATCAAAAGCTGCTGCTTTCGCCAGCGCATCTCAAATATCAGCTGCACAGATAAAACTGTGCTCTGACTGATCCCACAGGCAAGACAATCCCCAAGCCCAGGAGGAAGTCAATGCCCAAGTCAGAATGAAAGCCGTATGTCCTGCCTCAGTTCTCTGGATGGTACACCAGAACTCCTCTTCTCTCATGCACACATAACCATGAACAGGAAAAGTGAGAAGCCAAAGGCTGAGGAAACATTAGAAGGAACTTCAGGCCAGTTCCACAGAAGGTATTTACACCTTCACTGCTGTCAAAACTACTTTTGGCACCTCTTCACTTTTGACAGGTCTGAATTAATGGCTTGTTTATCCCAAGGAATCTCGAGGCAGCAAAGGCCAGTTACGAGGAGCAAAGCTGGCTCTGTGGAGAGACACAAACTGTTTTCTCAAGGCATGTTAAAACTGGGAGATCCTTGCATTGGTTTTGAACAGCCCAGGAAGATGAAGCAACAAGAACTGTTTTGAAGTTGGACATTACACTCACCAAGGTTGGGAGGACAATATCAAAGACTGAACACCAGGCTGGAAGGGACCTCAAGGATCATCTGGTCCAACCTTTCATGGTAAAAGTCTAGACAAGAGGGCCCAGCACTTACTTGATCTGCTCCCAGGTCTTGGTAGCCAAGTGCAGGACCCAGAGATCCTTGTAGTGATAGAACTGCTCCCCGTTGGGAGATGCAAACTCCCCTCCAAAAATCCACAGCTGCCCCCCAGCTGTGGGCACCACAGCCGCCTGCCAGGAGAAAGAAAAGCTGGATCAGACAAGGCTTCAGGAACCAGACCCAGGAGAAGTTTATCAGTTTTCAATCAGCTGCCTTGTTGGACAACAGCAGCTTACTGGGGCTGAAGGAAGGAGAATTTAAAATCCAAGTTACTCGTTGTTTAGCACACCTTCCCTATGGGAAAGGAAAGCTGGCCAAGGAGCTGGGCTCTTCCCACTTCTCCAAGTTCAAAGTTTCCTAGGAAGCATCTTGGGATTAGTTTAACAATTGTTCAAATCTCTGTTCAAAAACAAACAAAAAAAACCCAACCAACCAAAAAAACTCAAAGCACAGGAGGAAATGTGCAGCATTTGGACAAGAGAAGACTGTTACTGCTTTGATTGGGGCAGTACAGAGAGAGGAGTATCAAAGAGAGGGGGTTTTGCATTTGTTTTGCACAGAGCAGCACCAAAACACCTTTGGGATGCAAACTGCCAGTTAAAAGCAGGAAGGAGAGCAAGACTCTACTTCATTAAAATTAACTGTTAAGGACTAAGGAAGAAGGAAGGAATCCCAAAAAAGAAATTAGGTGGTTGTGCAGATTTCTTCCTTGAGTGGGAACTCTGTAACTCTGTGTTTATTTACACTATAAACATCTTCCCTCTGTGTTTTTTCCAAGGTACCCATCACGGATCAACACTGGGATAATCTTTCTACTCACTAGGCCTTCATTCCCTCTCTCTCCCAGCAAACAAGATTTTTAGCATCACACATGGCCATGCCCTGACATAAACCAGCCTATACATGCAACGATAAAACACAGGAGAAAATCCGCTGTGTGCTTTTAGGCAGGATTTGTGGGAACATGAAGTTACCTAAACAAAAGGGACAAATGCCTGATTTTCATGGCTATCAGGTGCTTAAAGCTTAAGGGGAAGGTACATCCAACAGCCTGCTCATCCTTGCGTGTGATCTTTTCAAGAGGTGGCTTGGAATTCATCACACAACCAAACCTTTTCCTTGAACAAGGGACAACACCCATCCATAGCTATTGTCACCTCAGCTCTGTTCATAAAAGCTTTGACTGATTTGGGCTCAGACAGAACTCAAAGTTCATCTTATTCTAACCTCTCTGCCATGGGCAGGGACACCTTCCACTAGAGCAGGTTGCTCCAAACCGCATCCAATCTGGCCTTGGACAATTCCAGGGATGGGGCAGCCACAGCTTCTCTGGGAAGCCTGTGCCAGGGCCTCACCACCCTCACAGGGAAGAATTTTTTCCTAAATTTCTTCCTGTTGAACAGCTGTAATGAAGCCAGTGTAACCTAGAGGACTGTGTGTCAGAGACCAGAGATGACAAATAAAACATGTACATGACACCCCCAGCCAGACTTCTGTTCACCTCTGAGCTAATGCAGAATGTGCATTAAAAATAAAGCCACAAGAAAGACAACAAACCAGTCAGCTAATGAGGCTGAACTGTCTCCTGTGCAACTATAATTAATTATGAGACAGAAAACACTGCTGAAGCAGGACTGCTCAGATGGTTTCTCATTTTATTGTTGTTGTAATCCAGCTGCAGATCCTGATCTGCTCCGTTTGGATTCAGCTGCTCGACAGCCACCTGCTGGCTACTGGAATTCTGCATCTGAAATCAAGTTCTATCTTAACACAGAGTAACCCAAAAATCAAGTCAGAATCTTTCAATTCAAGAAAGGACACACAGCTCAGAGCAAACTGGCACTTGGGAGCAGCATAACAAGGGTACATGAACCTAACTGGGGTGTTGGATCTTACCAGGGAGCTCTAAAGAGCTTTGGCCATGGGGAGGAAAATGACATTCACATCCTGTACAGCTTTTGGAAGGCAGTTTTTGGAAGGCACCAGTCACCCAGGCACTTGCTGGATAATATAAGATAATCTATCAGCTGGGGAGGGCCAAAGACCTGCAAAAAATACAAGTCTTTGGTCCAGTTTCTAATGTGCAGGTGTTCGCATAATGTAAACAAACCTAAAATCTTCATCATCACAATTCAGTGACCTGAATATCCAGAGGTGGAAAAGAGCCCAAATTCTACCTGCCAGCCAGGAGTGGCAGTGTCTGCAACACTCATGGAAGTTGGCCTGTGAGCTTTAAAGAAATAATCATTCACAGCATCTCTGCCATTCATTCACGGCATTTTGGTCAAATTCTATCTTATAAATTCAGTTCCCCCCTGGGATTATGGAGGCTGAGCTGGTCCCTGTGTAATGCACCAGAGTTCATCTTCAAAACAAGAATTTCTCCCCTGAGTCCTGTTTGAGTCTTGCCAAATCAACAGACAGAACCCCAAACCTTCACTGCACACTGAATGTGATCAGGGAGCACAAGCACCTTGGACAAGCTTGTACAGGGCCCCTCAGCAGAGCAGATGAAGTGGCACCACTGGCAGCCCATTACAAGGAGAATGAAGGGATGTAAGAAACCCCCAGGAGGAAAAAAAATCAAAAACCTATTCCCAATCACCTTCAGCACAGCTTTAGAACAATTCCAGCTGCTGCTCCGGCACACAGAGCTTTACCTGGTGAGCACATCGCCGTGGTGGTGGGTTGGGGATCTCCAGTTTGGACCAGCTGTTCTTCCTGATGTTGTAAATGTACAAGTCATTGTACAGGTACGTCTGTGGGAGAGGGAGAGAAAACACCACCTCAGCTCAGCCCTGCACAGGGTTATCTGTGAGTCTGGGGTGAAAATTGCAAAGCACATTGGGCAGGGAAGGAGGACCACCACCTCCTCCACCAGATTGGGAATCAGCAACTGTTCCAGAGTAACACACTGGACTGGAATGTTCTTTCCCAAACCCTTGGTGACAGCTTAAGACTTAAGAAGTTGGAGATTAACAGATATATTCAGGTTAAAGTTGTTGAAGTCCAGGGCCAGGAACAGCTTCAGGTAGTGAAGGAAGCAGAATTAGTTTAGCACATCACACTGGGTGATCCTGAGGCAGCCAAATGTCACTGTCAGGCTGGAGTTTTCCAGACCAGTTTGTATCCAGAAGCACAATAAACACTTGCAACTTGCAGAAATTCAGGAACAAGAGTGGCCATGTGCAAATATTTGCAACTGCTCCCACCTCCAAGGCAGGCACTGCCTTGCCAACAGCAAAGGTGCAGAAATATCTTGTTTTGAGAAGTGGAAGAGATTCTTCAACAGTTACCACAAATGAGGGGCAGATATGGCTACAATTAAGTCTGGAGAAATTATGAAGCCCTGAAATATTGATGCTGAGACAATCACTCTGACTCCTTAATGGGTTCCAGCGTGTCTCCTTCCTGCCAACAGCCCAGGCATGAGACAGAGCCACAGCAGAATTAAAAGGCTATTTTGCTCTCATTCAGGGACAAATCCATATTTTATGACTCCTGCCTCAAATTTCCCTTCAAATGAGACTCGTGCAAATTACAGTAAAAGGCAGGGAGGGGGTAGAATAAAGAAGGAAAAAAATGGAAGTATACATTACTTTTTGGCCATTGAAATATTCACCTCCAAAAAGGATCAACTCATCTCTCTCGGGGTGAGCAGAGAGGGAACCGTTCAGCCTGCAAAAAAAACAGGGATGGACAAAACATATGAGTAAGTCCTGTAAGCTCTGAACCTTGGAGCCTTCGACTCTGCTGCCACCAGCACCTCTGCCCCCCAGTCACAAAGGTCTCTCCATTATCTGCCAAATTACTTGGCTGTGATGTTCACCCCAGGGCTAAAAACTTCTCCAAAGAAATTAGCTTCTTAAAAACTTGCAGCAAGATGAATTGGTCACTGTCTGAAACCTTCTCCTATTTTAGGAGCACACGTTACACTGTCATTTAACTCTCCCTTTGACGTGAGCTCCTGAATTTTAATGCTGGTGTGTCAAGAACAAAAATGAGTTTTATGAGGGCACAGAACCGGGGGCAGAACTGGGCTGTCTCCTCTCAAGTTTTCTGTGTCATTATTCTACAGTTGCCACTGCCATTGCTCTCCTAGACACCCCAAGTCTGTGAACCTCCACTGTTAAAAGTGTCTTTTCTCTCATCTTTTTGCCCCTGAAGTGCCTTCCAAAACTTCCTCTTCACTTTTCTTTTTCCTCAAAGCCCTGTAATACAACCCTGCTTTACCTCCTTTGTGCTGATGAGACAGTTAAAAAGTGAATTTTAAGGCCAAAAAAGGTGCTTTTGGTCCCTTATTTAACCAGAGATTCAATAAACCAGGTATTTTATAACTCCAGATATCAGACATTTTATAACTCTAGATATCAGATATTTTACAACTCCAGATATCAGCTATGCCTTCCATTCTTGGGAAATAACTTTACATAAATAAATTTCATTACAAGCACCATCAACTGCTCTATAAGTGACAGCCAAAGCCTCACACAACCTCTTACCTGGGTGAGGGGGGTGGGCAGGATGACTCAATTACTTGGGTCTTTTTAGCATCTAAACTCTGGAATTCTGCTATCAGGGCTTCAAGATCCTCCTGGAAATAAAAAGACAGACATGAGTTGTTTGACGTGCACAGAGGCACCTGCACCCCAGAGGAAACCAGCATTCACACTCATGATTTCCCTTTTTTTAAAAAAAAAAAAAGATTGCTCAAATGGACTGGAAACTCTTTTATATCCAGAGAAAACTCACATATCTTTATTCCCTTTCAGCTTCACCTAATTGAAAATAAAATCTGCCTCCCAAACTGTAGATACACGAGTCCAAGGGCAGAAGCAGGACTGCAGCAATGGAGAGGATCTGATCCATGGTCTCTCCTACAACCCCACTGCTCATCATCTCCCTTCAGTTCACCTTTTGGAAGGTGTGGTCCAAGCAGAGATTTCTGAAATCTGGGAATTTTACCTCTGCAGCATGGAATCAGTTCTCCCTGCAGCCAGGACACACCTACAGTGGCACTTTCCATGTCTTTAAACTTTGCATTATGACGGTAAGAACCCGCTTTGACCAGGGCAAAGTTGGTGTTTTGAGGCTTAAATACAAGCCCCGACTCTAGGAGTGAGTGAAACAAAAATTTTAATTTGATTTTAATACCGGGAGAAAAGGATGGAGTGGATGGAAAGGAAGAAGGACATCTAAAGTGCATTTTCTTCTCCTCCTGCTGTCACATACAAGGGATTTAAACAAGTTACAGCCGCTTAGAATTAGAGAATCATAGAATGGTTTGGGTTGGAAGGGACCTTAGAGATCACCCAGTTCCACCCCCTGCCACGGGCAGGCACACCTTGCACTGGGCCAGGAGGCTCCAACCCTGTCCAACCTGGCCTTGGACACTTCCAGAGACGGGGCACTCCTGGAAGTTCAAGCTCAAGGAGCGTTTGGACAACGCTCTCAGGCACGTGGTGGGAGCCTTGGGGTGTCCTGTGCAGGGCCGGGAGTCGGACTCGATGATCCCGATGGGTCCCTTCCAGCTCATATATTCTACGATCCACAGTTTCCCCGGACAGCCCAGGTTCCCTCTGGATTCGCTCCTTTGCTTCCAGACTGCTCCCGCGACCTCCCCGTCCCCCCACAGCGGCCCCAGCGCCGGGGGGCACCGGCGTCCCGCCCTCACCTCCTCCTTCTTGGCCCGGCGGGACACCTTTTTCTCCATCTTCGCCGCCGTCTTCTCGGCGCCCTTCCCCTTCTTGTCGCGCTTCCCCTTCTTCCCCATGGCGGCGGGGCCGGGACAGCCCCGGGATGGGCCCGGGATAACCCGGGATGGCCCCGGGATGGCCTCTCACAGCCCCGCGCCGGGCGCTCCGGGGAAGGGAGACAGCGCCCTCTGCCGGCCCGGAGGACTCATGGCGGCCACCGAGCGGCCGCGCTGATGGAGCGCTGAGGGAGCCCTGCGGCTGCAGCTGCCCTCACCCGGCGTTATGAGCCCCGCAGGCCCCGGGAAAGGGTTTAATGTGGCCCCGCACATCGCTTGTCACCTCCCGCACTCCCCGGACACGCCTGGACACTATCCCATTTCCTCCTGCCCCGAGGAGAACGTGGAGCCCACAAAATGGCCCCCTCCCCTCACACAAAATGGCCCCCCCTCAGGGGAGGGGAAGAGGGGGACATGGAGGGTCACGGCCTCGGGCGACGCCCGGGGCGGGTCAGGTTGGACAAAGGGATGGTCCCAGACTCGTTTCAGCGGTGCTCAGTGACAGGACGAGGAGCGGTGGCCATAAATAAAACACAAGAAGTTCCACCTCAACGTGAGAAAGAACTTCTTTCCATGGAGGGTGTCAGTGCACTGGAACAGCTGCCCAGGGAGGGTGTGGAGTCTCCCTCTCTAGAGTCATTCCAAACCCACTTGGACATGTTCCTATGTCACCTGCTCCAGGTGACCCTGCCTTGGCAGGGGGGGTTGGACTGGAAGATCTCCAGAGGTTCCTTCCAACCCGAAATATTCTGTGATTCTGTGATTCTATGACTAGGAGGAATTTCTTCACAGAAAGGGTGATTTAACATTGGAAGGGGCTGCCCAGGGAGGTGGTCAAGTCCCCATCCCTGGAGGTGTCCAAGGAATGACTGGACGTGGCACTCAGTGCTCAGGGCTGGGTGACAAGGCGGGGATCGGCCACAGGTTGGACTCGATGATCCCAGAGCTGTTTTCCGACCTAAATGATTCTGTCACCTCATGGAGGCTCTGTGCAGAAACAAAATAAAATAAAAATAAACCACAGCAGAATTCCGTGGGGACTGGGTTGTTGAGCAAGCATTTTCACTTCCAGCTGCAAACTTTTGGGAATGGGGTTTATCATGGACAGTCTCCAGTGTGGAGAGCCAAAGGAAGTGGCAAGCCCTGCAAGGTGATGCCAGGCAACTGCTTTTTCCCTTGATGGCGAGAAAGGAATAATGATTTGGGTTTTTTACATGGAGTCATGGAGTTTTATACAGATGCTGAGCCCAGGGAAAAATTCCTGGGAAAATGCCTCCTTTGAGCACCTAACCAGCATGTGCGCTGTAAGTAGGAGTTGAAAGACATGTTTTAGCTGTGAGTTTCATCCCACTGCGCATCAAAATTGCCTCTGTGATTGTTTCTCGTGGAGCAGAAGGACTAAAATCATTATATTTTTCCCTGAATTCCCACAAAACCCCACATTACCTGGAAGCAGGGTGGTTTTCATCACTCCAACCCACTGCCTAGCCCCAAACCAGTGAGGATATCCACGAAGGTACAGCTCAACACCAACCAAAATATGCCAAACATCCAGTATGTGCCATGGAATTGCAGGATGGATCCTTTGCTTTGAACATCCACCCACACTTGAACCTCAGACCTTGGAAACACAGCCCTGAAGCACAAAGGGAAGAGCTGGGAAAGTTATTTTGAGGTTGCAGACAATAAACGTCCGGACCAGTGCTTTGTTTTTCTGTTTGTTCAGGAAACATCACAGTTACTACTGAAGCTGCACCGTGTCAATATTTATGCACAGGAAGGGAACAGAAACTACGGAGAGACCGGGTCAAGTGAACAGGGCAATTTCTCAGCCAACGTAAGATGTGGGAGCTCTGCTGAGTTCCCTGGAAAGACATGCAGGGAAGTCTCCCTGCTGCTTCTTGGTCTTCGACCTCAAAAGGACACCAGTGTGTGAAAACACGTCCCCTCCTCATGTCTACAGGTCACTGATTCCTCTGGGCCAGATCTTCCAACTCATTTTAGAGGGACTTTGACATTAAAAAGTTGCATCTTTATGAAATTAACCCTCAAAGCTTTCACCAGGCTTTTACTGAGGGAGCAAAAAGTCCTCCTGCACACTGTGCTCCAGTTGCCCCCTTTTTGGTACTTCATCATTCATGTTTTTTTCCATAAGTGGATGTTCAGAGGTCCTCTGAGCTCAAATTGCATTCTCCAGCCTTTATTTTCCATATTTCTGGGTGTAGTTTCCGATGTTTGGGGTCACAACGTGGGGGACTGTGTGGGGCAGAACAGTCTTGGTGTGAGTTCTCTGATCCCTTGAACTCTATGGCCTGGTTTCTCACGGTTGATGTGAAAAAAGAGGATGGAAGGGCAACAAAAGCTTTGCACTGCACTTTGAAAATGCAAAGCATGATATAAGCATGAAACAGGGCATGAACTTCTCAGGGATAAATATATAAATATATGGTGAGAAATCTCTATATGCATGATGGTGCCTTAAGAGATGAGAGTTACTCAACGGAGTCTGATGGACACTGTGAGTGTATGGATGACACTTAAGGACATGAGAGCACCAATATGCCCTAAAACATGAATTTAAAACTCCAAAACTGACTCGGGCAAGCTCTTTCCACAGGCTTTTCACAAGGAAAGACCACTCCACATTCCCACACGCTGTGCATGGATGGAGTCCCACACTCACTCAAACATCTGCACACAGCTGGCAGACAGATGTGGCTCCGAGTTCGGGCCCACACACACGTTCCCACGCACAGTTGTCCCTGCTCTCACTTCTGTTCTGTCCTGGGTTTTGTTCCCTCTTTGTTTGGAGGAACGTGGCATAAGCTGGACTTTGCCTGTGTCTGCACATTTCATTCTACTGCTCTGAAGTTGTCCTGGGATGTTGTATCTGGCAGCCCCTCTCCAGCTCTGACCTATACAAAGAGCACGTGGTTTTACTTTGTTATTTTTTTATAGTCTGCAATATGCTCGTTCAACAGGATGGTAAATCCAGCTGTATCAGCAAAGTAAAGAATAACAGGCATGAAAGCCTCAGAAAAGGCTCAAAAGCTTTTTCCCACAAGTCTTCTTTGTGCTCTAACACTTGATTTATTTTTCCCTTGTTAATGCTTTCTGAAGCCAGTAGCAAGGAAGGAATTAATGCCACAGATTAGGCGGGAGGACATGCTGACAGCACAGTAACTAAATCAACCAAACATGCATTGCAGTGGTTGGAATTGCTGGTGTTGGGAGGATTTCAACTCCGTCTGTATAGAAAGATGCGGATGAAGATAAACCCTGCAAACAGGGAGATCCGTGGAGCTGCTCATGGGGAATCATAGAATCATGGAATGGTTTGGGTTGGAAGGGAACTTAAAGCTCATCTCATTCCAACCCCCTGCGATGGGCAGGGACACCTTCCACTTGACCAGGTTGCTCCAAGCCCAGTCCAACCTGGCCTTGGACACTTCCAGGGATGAGGAGTCAAACCATGCTGGTAGGATTTTGGATTTTGGTGGAGGCCTGTGGAGTGAGAGAAAAGCACTACACAAGGGAACAAAAAATCATGCCAGTGTAACACCTGGGAACACCAGTGTGTGGAGTAGATCAGCAGACCCGAGGCTCCGAGTGCTGTGTGTGCCCTGGGACATGTCAGGATGCTCAGGAAAAAAATATTTTCTTTAACTGCTGTGTGATGAATAACTCAGAGAATCATGGAATGATTAAGGTTGGAAAAGGCCTTTAAAATCATCAAGTGCAACCATCAGTACCACCACCATAGTCACCACTAACTATGTCCCCAAGTGCCACATCAACAACACTTCCAGGGATAGTGACTCCACCACTACCCTGGCAGTCTGCTTTACAACTCTTTCCACGAAAAAAATAACTTATCTAAACTTATTCTGGTGCAACTTGAGGCTGTTTCCTCTCATCTGGTCACTTGTTACCTGAGAGCAGCTTTCATGCTGGAAAGCTTCACATAATGAGTCAGAATTCAAGTCCCTTGATCTCCTACAGGCTCAGGTTGCAATTTTCCTCCTCTGCACATGTAAAATAGGCAGAAAACCACGCAAAAAAGGCCCTCCAGGCTCTGGTGACAGCCAGAGTCATTCGTCTGAAGGCAAATACAGTCGAGGGTCAAAGGTATGTCTGTAACCAAGGCTGACTTTGAGAAAGTTGGGAATTCTGTTTTTTTTATCCCAGCTGTGCTCACAGTCCAGCAGAGGCCCCTCAGCTCCTGCTTATTCCTGGAGCACCTGGAAGTGGACTGGGAGCAGGCAGGCAGCTGCTGCAAGGCAGCTCCATTCAAGGCTCGTTTATAACCAGAAGCTGATAACATCTCATGGTCATTCAATTGGCTTCCTGGATTTTCTGTTTGGAAATTGGTGCTTTAATATCTTGGAAACAGAGGAAGCCGAGGAAGGCAGAGGTTTCCCTGGAGGGAAGTACAAAGCGTGGCTGTATTCAGATCCACATCCAGAGGGACATCCATCTAAATCCATCAGCAAATTGCCATACTTGCGGCCAAAAATTCCCCGTGGATCTGTGAAAGCCCTTACTTTTGCCATTCCAGTGGGATTTCGTTGGGGTTTCTGTGCTTTTGAAAAGAAAACTGGAGCACATAAATAAGAAAGTCTCCACCACAAAGCCAGAGCAAAGGAGTTTGTGTCTCCCCCCTCCCTGAGCTCTGGTTTTAACTGGGAGAACTCTGTAGTGTCTGATTTGTGTAGAACAGCTGAACCTGCCTCTGAGGGTGCTGAGGGAATGCTGCCTGTGCTGCCAAGGGATCCTGCATGGAGCATTCACCTTCTCTTCCAGAGCAGCACAAAATCACTGAATTCTGTCAGCTGTTCCCCATGAACAGCTGCCACGTGGGAGAGATCTGCTCCCACTGTTTGCTGAACGTGGCTTTCCAATCTACCACCACCCTCAAAAGCACCAGAATCCAGAAATTCTCCTCAGAGAAAGGTTTTGGTAACTCAATACCAGCACATGTGTGTGCTCGTGTCTGTGAGTGAGCACAGGAGGACAAGGGCTCCTGGGGTAGTGATTGTTTTCATGCTATTCCAGTCAAACTTCCTTGTAGAGCAGCCAAATTCCCCTGGATGTGTCACTGCCTTCCTTTGCTTGTCCTTTATCAATCAGGGGTCGCTACAGGGACTGGGCTTTGCTTCCACTGTTTCATCAGACCATCTTTAATGGGAATATTTCAAGTGTGTCGGGTGTCTGTGGTGTTACTGAGCCATGACAGGATTTTCCAGCCCAATAGCAAAGCTGCTGCTGTTTACAATGCTCCAGCAACTACCCAGAAAAGCTCTGTCCAGCTCTTGTCACACCTTTAGGGACACTGGCCCTCATCAATCTGCTCCAGTCGTATCCAGTTCCCAGAACAGTGATGAGAAAGCAGAAATCTTAGACTGGCTTTATGTCTGTCCTGGATCTTCATTAATTAGGCTGGTGAACCATTAATTAGGCTACATAAGCTTCTTTAGTGATGGCTTATCTTTCCTGTGCAAGCAGGATCCACAATATCAGGGATGGAGTCTGGATGATACCAGCTCAAACTGCTTTTCATTACATGTCACCAAGCTTGTTTTGCTTGGTTCCCAACTTATTTATGAACAAGTTTTGATATTTTTCCACTCATTTATCTGCCAAGGTGACTTAAAAGTAGTTTAAATGCCAATGTCATTGCAAACGTCCCTGGCTCTCCTCACCTTGGGGTCAGGGTTTTGTGGGTCCAGGGGTACAATTTGGGGCTCAGCCCCATTCACAGCACCCCGGGGATCTTTAACCCCACTTTGTCATTTCTTAAGAGAAGTACAAATAATTGGGTGAACCTGATAGAAATGAAGTGAGTAAAAGGAAACCCCGGAAAGTCTGGACTGAGAAATGAGAAGGAAGTTCCAGAAAATAAAGGTCATATTGCTCATAGAGCAAAAGCAGCCAAAAATACCTTCAAAACCCCTGCCCTTATGTACGTGAGCGTTTTTCCTTCTCATTATTCAAACTGTGAGTCTGATGCAACCCGGCCTGGGATGGAGTAAGGTTGTAGTGGCTGTGGAGTCCCACCAGGTGTCAGCTCCAGTGCAGCCAAGGGCTCTCTCCATGCTGCAACAACTGCTGAGGAATTGCATCAGCTGCGCAGGAACAGAGCTCTGGAGAGTGGGATACAGGTTCCCAGGCTCCAGGAGGCGAGGAGGAAACTGGGACGAGACATTGTTCAGGTGGAGAAATCCTCTGTGTTTCAGTTTCTCCACCATCCACTTCTTCAGGCAGTGCCTCCCTCTTCTTCAGTCCTCAGGAATTAGGTGACTGAGTAAGCAGTTCCAGTGGAGACTCGCCGTTAATCCCATGTTTTTTGCTGAAGAGCAAGTCCAAGCACGTTCATTTCACCCCGGGAGACTTATTGTACCGTGAGGTGCCTGCACAGCCCACGCTTTTATTGGGATACAGCATCTCCAGAGCAGAGAGTGTGTTGGGTGCTGAAAGGACTGGCCATAGTTACCAGCAGTCCTGTTTGCCCTCGGAAAGCAGATACGAATTCACTTAAAAATATCAGTTCTCTGTGAACATGCAGCCAACACTCTGTTCCCAGCACAAACCCTCAGAGGACCTCAGAACATTTCAGGGGAGTGTTTCACTGTAATGGGGAAGGAAATGCTGGGGCAGATGGTATCACCAGTGAGATACAGACAGGCTGTGGCAGAGCAGGGTTTGGTGTCCTGCTGGCTTTTGTTGCAGTCAGGGATTCAATGCCCTCATTCAAGTGTTCTCCGGCATCAACTTCCCTCGGTCAGTTCCTAAGGGAGCTCATGAACCTGGGCTCAGCTGGCTGATGTTCAGGGTGGGGAGGATCTCATGGCAGGGAGGGTGTGAGGAGGCTGCCTTATGTATCATCAGGAAAAGGTTTAATTTAACCATTAGAGCAAATTTACTGACTTCCAGGAGGGTGAGACATGAGAAGAGACTGACTGGGGTGGCTGTGGAATTTCCAAAGCCGTGTCTAAGCCCCCGATGTCCAGTAGCAGTGATTGTAGTGAGTCAACCTGCCTTGGGGAAAGAGTACATATGGATCATTTCTCCCTGTCCTGCCGTGCCCAGCTTTTACAGCTGAGGAGTTAAAGGACAAGGGCTGACCCTTAGTGTTTGATTTTTACCTACCTCAGCCCCGATAACAGTGACATTGATGAAATTAATTCTGTTTATCTTCCCCAAACCCACTGGCCTGATTGGGTGAGTAGGTTTTTCCACAGCTGATTGGCATTGCTTTTCCTGGTAGTGCTGTGACACCCTTTGGGATCAGATTATCGACTTACTGCCCTCCCTGCTGCTGTCAAGGCATTTGACAAGGCTTTACCAGTCTGAGCAAGGCACTGGGGAGGATTTGGTGTGTCCTGCTCTGGTTCAGGCTGGTTTCCTGAGCCCCTCAGTAAAGATCTCTCCATCCATCCCTTATCTTGCTAAACATTTACCTTCGGGAAATGATGACCCTGGCAAGATTCCTTGTGGTTTTGCAGAAGGAAAGAAAATATTTGTTCATTCTCAAGGGCTTAAAAAGGTGCAGGTGGGTGTGTTAACCACCCTCTAGAGCAGGAATGTTCTCCTAAAGGTTTGTGTAGTGGTATTTGTGTCCTGATGTGATTGTGTTGGTTATGATGGGCATGAGAAACTATGCATGGAGCAGGAGACATGGGAGATGCCTGTTCCATGGTGTCAGCAGACCCTCTAGGGATGGCTGGCAATGTAGGGACCATGAAATGTGAATAAAAATTTTCCTTCCAGCAGGACATTGTGTGTCCTCCTCACAATACTGTCTCCTGCATGACTGCTGGATTGGATTCATATTCCAACAATTAGTGTAATTTTGTTTTTAAAAGACATCACATCCACTTCTGAACATGTTTCAGAGTGTTTTACAGATGTGATGTAAGAGATGATTGTTCCATATCTGTCTATCACTGACTCATTTTTTAAAGAAAAAGTATAATATTAACCCTCAATCCCAGTGAAAATAACATCTGTAAAACATCTGTGACATGAACTGCTCTGTCTGAAAATAACTACCTTGGTTTCCTGCCCTGTGATGTCATTTCTGTTACTAGGAAAGAAACAGCCACCCATGAAGGCAAACCCCAGGTGTCAGCGAGTGTCACAACAGGGGTTTTTCTGCTCTGCTTCAGTGGAAAGCACAAGTTTCATTGTAACCCTGTTAACGCCCTGACACACCACAAGTGATCCATCCCACTGAGGAGCCAGATGGGAATTAGGTCCCATTTGAACACCAATATTTACTCTGCTACCTGCTGTGCAGGGCTGGCTGGCATCACTTGGGAGTGTAAATGGGATTTCCATGGTGGCTCTTGGCACTCGGGACAGCTCCGTGCTTCCCACGGGATAAACTGTCACACTGCAGGACAAGGGGAGAAGCAACCCAGTAGGGAGCAGGATGGTGGCCGAGTTCCTGGGGCTGCAGGATGTCCATGGGCTACTGCTCCTCTTTTCCAGGCTGTCCCCACACCAGCCAGTGGGAGCAGTGGGTTATCTCATGCTGTGATTTAGAATCACAGAATCACAGAATATCCCAAGTTGAAGGGACCCACAGGGGTCATCAAAGTCCAACTCCTGGATTTAATACAATCACTCTTCCCTGCTCTCCAGATGCAAAGGAAGAGACCAGGACATGCACCTGGAAGAGGAGAACACAGGGAATGGTTTGTGCAATGCCAGCTGCCCATTCCCCTCTGCTTTCATGGACTGGCTCCTCCTGCTCACTTGTGACACTGGGGGATGCCAGTCCATGAAAAAGAGTTTGGATATTTCAAAGAAAGAAGCTGCACAGCCCACACAGGGCACAGAGTCCTTCTGTGCCACACCACTGTCATGGGATGTCCATCAGAGAACAGCCGCATCCTGCCAGAAAGGTCAAAGGGCTGTGGGACAGGTTTTATCAGTGGAACTGGAGCATATCAGACAAACACATCATGCTGGTGATGCTCTGAGCTGCAGAGCAGCCTCGAGGAGAGGCTGCAGCTCTCCCCAGGCACAGACTTGCCTGGAGAAGGGCTCAGTTGGAGGCAGGCACGGGCTGGTGCTGGGGTTCTCATTCCTCCCAAATCCCTCACCTTTATCCCTGCACCTGGAGTCCGGCGGGGTTGGAAGGAGCTGGTGGTTGTTAATTGAGGAGAGGCAGTGAGTCAATGCACTGCCTGTGCCTCAACAAATCCTATAGCTCCAGGGGTAACTCCATCAGCTTGAGAACATGGAGAATGTCACCCAAAGGGTGCAGGGAGTCTGGGCTGGCCTTTGAGCACCTGTATCCAGAGCCCTCCACTTCCCAAAGCACCACAATCCAAAGGTTGTGGCCCAATCCCTTCTGCCAGCCCTTTGGGGTGATGTGTACAGGGAAGGACTTCCAGCTTCTCCTCCTTCCCCACCACCAAACTATGTACCTGGCGTGGAATGTCCTCCTGATACTCTCCGATTTAAGCAGGATTAAGATCCCTTTCTCATCCCAGTTCAATTTTCCTCTTTGTCTCCAATTCCCTATCTCTTCCCAATCCCTGTTTCTGTCACAATGACTGGAGTCAACCACCCTCGGGATTAATTTTGACCTTCCAGCACCGTGCTATGTTCTCAGACATGGGTGGGAGAGGAGTTTCCCCCGCATCTGTGGGTTTCCAGTTGCAGCTCCCCATCCTGGCAGGATTTTGGGAGTGAGGATGGAGCAGGTCGATGCTCGAAGGATCAGGACTGGCGCCTGGGAGGCTGTGGCACACAAAGCAGGGTGTGCAGCTCCACAGAAAGGCTGGAATTCATTTAATAAGGACAAGGAAAATCAAGTGAAAGCATCCTTCCCTGCCTAATCCCCTGCATGAATCAACAGAGCATCCAGAGGCTTCAGGCTGGAGCTTTTTTCCCAGAGGAGAACAGGCCACAACAGGCAGGTGCTTAAATCCAATAGTTGCCACAAATTGTGTTTCTGCAGGAATCTTGTTCTGCAGGAGAACTTCCCTGCCCTGAGACACCAGGACAGCTCTGCCTGGAGCAGCCTTGTGGCTGCTGGGTTGAGTTTAAGTGCCTTTCCTCAAAAAAAGAGCCTCCTGTGAGGAAGGAAGCAGAGTCTGCAATTTTGGGGGGAAAACAGGGGAGAGCCAACCGGTTCCTGCTATTTTCTTCTGATGCAACAGCCCATGGCAGGATCTTGCATCAGTCCCTGAGGATGCTGCAAGCCATGGCCAGAATTAAGAGGGTATAAAAGTGCTTTTTCAGGCTTATTTTTCTGTGTGTAGGGCAGGGAAGAAATCCAGCCAGTGTTTGGCCCACACAGCGAAAAGCAAATCCCAGAGAGAATATTTTGCAGGATTTTGGGTTTTATCTTGTTTGACTTGGGTGCAGGTGGTCCTCTCAAAAACATCTTATTCATGTTTAATGAATAAGACAGACACAGCCTGTTTAACCTTTGCTCTGCAGTGATAGCACCTGCTCAGAAATTCTGTGGGGCACTAGAAAAAAAGACAGAATAATTTTGCTTAAATACTTTATATTTTAATTTATTGATTTTAATTAAATGTGGAAAATAAAGAGAGAGAGGCTTGCAGGATTTTTGACTAGGTAATGCCAGGCTTCTGTTTTTTTCTAGAAAATATTAGAGGCATATGAAGAAAACAAACATACGTGACAAAAGGATTTTTCCATCCCCAAATATTCTAAAGGAAATATGTGACCAGCAATAGTAATTTTGGGTTACTCAGAGGGTCTGGTCTACACTGGGATTATTGTGGCTTTAAATGACTTTAGTCTAGGAACTGGCATTTTGATTTTTAAAGCCATTATTTTCTGTACCTGCAGAAGGACTCCCCAGTTAGTAGCTCTGCAGCCCAGACCTTTCCGTGGGGCTGCTTTCCCAGGATCCAGCTCTCCCTGGGAGTGTGCAGAGCCAGTGCTGATTCCTGCAGGAATTGCACAACCTGATCCATCATGTGAGAGCTTAAACTCTTTACATTGTGGGAAGCCAGTGCCTCTTTGAAAAGCCTATTTCAAGCAACTTTGTCAATCTGGATTATTCTTTTTTCCCCTAATGCAAACACAATGTTGGCACGTGGTTCAATCCCACTTGGCAGAAGGAAGGCTGTGGACAGACAGAGGGGGTGAGGAGACTGCAGCTCACAGCAGGGAGCTCAGCCTTCCCAGCATTCCCAGCCCTGCAATTCCTGCACTTCACCAGAGCAGCTGGAATAGCTTTTAAAGATCACTTGTCTTCAAACATGATGAAAAGGTGGTAATGCCCAGGATGTTGGGCATCTTGTGGTCACCAAAGCACATTCCTTGTGGCATATAGTGGATTTTTCCTTGATCCAGCTCCCTCCCAGCAGTCCCACATCCCAGAAATTTGCAGGCAGCTTCCAGGGCTGCCAGTGCCTGGCAGAGGGGCTGGGCAGGATGTTCTGCCAAGTCTGGGCATCCTCTTCAGTCCATGCAGAACATCTCCAAGCCGAGCTCTGCCCATGTCCTTCGCTGCCCAGATCTCCCTGTGCCTACAGAACCCCTCCCCAGCTGCTGCTGGTACAACCCCAAAAAGTTCAGCCTGGTTTTCCCAAGGCCTGATGCAGAAAGATTCCATGGATGGTGGTTTTATCAGCCACGTGCAATTACTGGCTTTTGGCTGCTGGAAACCAGGCCCAGCACAACCTCATTTCAAGCCCTCACAGGCCCCAGATGTGTTTTGCATATTCTCCATCCCACCTTGCAGGGCTTTATCCCCCATGGGCTGAGCAGGAGCTTCACCCCCCGCCCTCCTCCTGGCACAGGGAGCACGTCCCCTCCAGACATTTTATTTGTCTTTTAACTGAGCCGGTGGCTTTTGTGCTCCTGGATCCAACATGCACCAGCGCTTCCGTGCACCTCGTTACACCACAAACCTCCCGAATTCCTGAGGTGCCCAGACCTGATTTATGAGCCCTGTGAAGCCAAAGGGACGAGCATTCAGCCCTCGCAGCACTCCGTGGTTACACAAGTCAAGGAGCTGATGTGGGGAGGGGGGAGCCCCTGCTTTTCCCGGGCAAGTCGGAGCAGAAATGACCTCACTGAAATCCAGAGCCAGGCTCCTGGAGACATTGACCAAAGCAGCCAGAAAACTGGTCCAAGGTGGAGCACACACTCGTGTTCCCACCATGCAGTCAGGGTTTGGACAGGAATATTGCAACATGCCGAGGATTTGCTCATGGCTCGGGGTGCACAAGGCTCTGTGCCTGGGATTTTTATAGCTTCCTTTTGTGATAATTCTGTTGTCTGTTCTGGAGGCTTCGTAACCTGATGCTGTTACAGACAATACTTCACTTCTAGAAGTCTGGAGAGGTCTGTGGTGTTGCTCAAAGCACCTGGGATGACTCAGAGACAGAGCACAGGAAATGGAAGGTGTCCCTGCCCATGCCATCCGCTGAAATTGGATGAGCTCTAAGGTCCTTTCCAACCCAAACCATTCCATGATTCTGTGATATAAAGAGCTCCTACTGGTCTGCTCCAAATGCATCCCAAAGGTGATTTGTGACCTGTGCATATCCCTGCCACTGCTGGCAATGTGCTCTAGCTCTGAAGGACACAGTGACAAGTGATGCCAACTCATGCAGAAAAACTGGGAGAGCAGAGTAGGATCTCCGAGCTGGACCATTCCGGTGCTTACTGTCCTGGCCGCAAAGGGAAACAGGGAATCACTTCCAAAAGGAGGTGTTGAAAAGAGCTCTTAATACAAGAAAAGCATTATTTTTCTTCCAGAATGTGTCATCCTGCCTGCTTCCGTTGTCTCAGGCACTGTCCCTCACTCAGTGCCTTGCCAGCTCCTTTCCGGCTCTTTTCTGGCCGACACTTCTCCACGGGCACACGTGGGTAATTGGATTGTGCTGGAAGCACTTTCAGCTCACTGAATCCAGGGACAGGCACTCCAAGGCATGGATTGAACAGGACTAAGGCAACAGGTACATTTTGTGCTCCAGCAGACCTTGACTGGAAGCTGATTTTTAGGGACAGGGTGTTGGCAGAGCTCTCCATATGAACACGAGGTGTTCTGCATGGTGGCCCCAGAAGGACACATCAGTTAAATTAGGAAAGAGGCTCAGGCAAGAGGAATTGTCATTTCTTGCTTCCCTGGTCTCTCATTTGATGTAGGGATCCAAATGTGGATTTATCTTTCGTGTTGTGCAGCTTGGATGAAAACCAGGGGAATTTCCAGCACTTATTGCCCCACCTGATTGAGACAGAGCTTTAATCTGTTCTTGGCAGATGAGCAGGACTGTGCACAGATGGAGAAACTGAGGCACAGCCAGGCACAATCCACATATTTCCAGGTCCTACCTACCCACACCTCCATCTCCTGTGCCATCCATCCCCAATCTGGGGAAGGGCAGTCCAAGACAGGCAGGAAATCTGCATATTCAGTAATTATGCAAGGGGAACAAAGCTTATAGGTGTCTGTAAAAAAACTCTCTGTCGTATTTCAAGGTCTGGAATCAGCGGGTTGGAGACACTCTTTTTTAAAGATCTCCAACACCCACTTTTCCATAAATCCTATGCCACTGAGCTCTGATACCTAAAAAAGGTCTCCAGCAAAATCAGCACATGCTGAAGGGACACCTTTATTTCATGGCTTTTGTACAATAGGTGAAATATTAGCAGCTCCTTTAAAACATGATAAAAAAAAAAAGGCCCTTCCAGGCAAAACTTCCATTGCCTCAATATTTAGGGAACAATTTTGTTGTTGGGTGCATTTTGCTGCAAGGAAGTTTGTCAACATCAATTCCCCTTTAATCCAATTTCCTCATACCTGTATCTTGTTTTCACTGGATTAATTTCTCTGCCTTGGAGGATCCCTTTATTAGTTCCATCCACGATTCCTTGTCAGCTCCTTGCTTTGATTTAGATGTGCACCCTTGAAGCTGTTCCCGGCCCGTGTCACACCCCACCCTTAGTGGCTTCTTCCCAACCCAAACATATCGAGTGCCTTTCATCTTCCACACAAATCTTCAAACAAACAACAGTTTTATTGCTTTTTGCTGGGTTGCCTCCAGTTCTCAGAGCCATTTCCACCTGCTGCTCGAAGGGCTCTCCCTTCCTTGGTGGCAGCTCCTGTCCTGCTCTCCGTGCCCCTCCCGCACAGTTGCTCCTGGGTTTGGGGGGAAAAATGTCATGTTTTGGGTTTGAGGGTGGAAGACTGTCAGTCTTGCTGCCTGTGTGTCTTCCAGAGGGCTGTTTTCTCTCTCCCATCACCTCCAGCCACCAGGACAAAGCCCAGCAGCCACAAGGCCAGAGCTGAGGATGTGTCTGGACAGCGCTGGGTCACATGTAGCTCCCATGCCATGAGTCCTTCGTGGGCAAATCCCACCATGAGGATTCCTCTGCCACCCTTGGCACCATTGATGAATCAATGTTCATTCTCTGGGATGAGTTTGCCCAGAGAAGCTGTTGCTGCCCCATCCCTGGAAGTGTTCAAGGCCAGATTGGACAGGGCTTGGAGCAACCTGGCCTAGTTGGAATTAGATGAGCTTAAGGTCACTTCCAACCCAAACCATTCCATGATTCTATGATTCTGTGAAGGCACAGCTGCCACAGTGGCACCAAGGAAAGGTCAACTGTGGGGCAGCCATGGGCCAAAGGACCATGTCTCCAGCAGCCAACAATAGTGACCTTCAGGGAAGGCTCATATGAAACATGAGGTCTGATCCCTGCCCAGGTTTTCCCTGGACTCAAGTGTTCCTTGAGGCTGCACTAGGGCTCCTGCAGTCAATAACAAACCCTTTTATCTGGGTTTTTTGAACTTTAGTGCTCACATAAAAGTGGTCTCAGCAACATCCCCTGACACCGAGCGCATGATTAACGAGGTTGGGAGCAAACAACACTTCCTGGCTTTGTCTGGGTGTCTGAGGCCTCTCCCGCTTCCCACCCACAGCCCAGGCCTGGAGGGGTGTCTGGACCAGCCCAGTGCTCAGGCAGGAACATGGAGCAGCATTACTGGGATTTTTCTTTTTCATTCTCACTCCCTTTTTGTTTCATGAGCCTGAAAATACGCATTCCCAAGCCTTTGCTACCCTGCCTGTTCCTTTTCCAGATCCTGTGTGCTGGACTGGCCTGGGCCTGGAGAAGATCCACAGGCAAAGCTCTGCAGACATCTCCCTCCATTGGTAACTACTTTTACATGTTCCCTCTCTCCCAAACAATTTTTACAGGTATAATTCCCTTTTTCAAACCCCATGGGAGGCTCAGTGAGTCCCGAGCCTGCTGAAAACCCAAGGATGGAGATACTGGAAGCTCAGTGGTTCTGCTGAGGACTGACCTCCCTGTAGGAAAGCTGTGTTTCCCCCAGGATGCTCCTCTCCATGTCTCTGCTCATTGTATTCCCCACTAAAACCTCTTGGAAGCCCTCTGGCTGCTTCTGGACCCTCTACCTGTACCAGCACCATATTTTCCATCTTCCACCCCCATGGCATCACAGTGTTGGGCAGTGGCTGCACACACCTGCTGGAAGCCCCAGATGTGCTCTGGAAGGCCTCAGGATCCTACAGCTGGAGCTTTGCTCCCAAACACGACGCTTTGTCTGGCAGCAATTCCTTGGGTTTGCTCCCTGGGAACAAATGCTCCAGCATGGGAACTTTTCCAAGTGAGCCTGTAGCAAACATGGATGTGAATAACTCATTTCATCTCTGTGCTACTGCCTTATCTGCCCGGTAAAGTGCTTTTCATGTCCCTGCCAGGCATCCCAGGGTGTCCCAGCCCTGCTCCTCCGTGTACCGTCCGTGTCCCACTGCTGAGTGTCCTGTTGACTTGTCTTACTGAGGGTTTTATATTTAATTTGCCAGAGTTTATTCTCTCCCCTGCTTTCCTTCTTTGGCCACAACTGTCACTTTTGGAATGATATCTTTTAAATCACTGATGGCACAGGCTATTCCACGCTGGCTTGTGGAGATGTTTTTCTTAGATTACTGTAATTCCTTCACTAAGAGCCTCTAATCCCATCTGGGAGAGCCTCTGAAGAGCCTCTGGCAGAGCCCTGTCACACACGGGGTTCTTGTAACTCCATTCTCATTTCCTCACCTCCACCTTCCTCCTTTTGTAAATAAATATTTAGTTAAATGCTACTGTGGTCTCAGGGTTTGGTTTTATGAGGTGGCTGGGCTTGAGCAGATTCTCTCTTCCGGTGTTAATTCCCAAAACAGCCACAACACTCAGGAGTAAATCAAGAATTGCCTTTTTCTCATGAATTCTCTCCTTGTTCAAGACATTGGTTGACTGTGGCACCTAAATTCAGTATGAAATTTTTGTGTAACATCTACTCAGCCCATTTGGGCATCACTTGCTTTACTCCTGTTTTTTTTCCATGGCCTTTCTAAGCTCCATTAGGATTCCCTGCCCATTTCTTCCCCTTGGGATGTGTGTGTGCCAACAGAGCATCCTGGGCACCACCTTCTCCTTCAGGAAGGAAAACCTCTGAGCTCTGCCATGTGCACACCCAAAATCAGCTCTTCTGCCAACCCACCTCTGTGAGCCTGAGCATCCCTGCCCTGGTTCTTTCCCACTGGAATATTCTCCTCTTCAGTGTGGAGGGACATGGGAAGAAGGAGGGATTGCAGCAGAGGATCACTTTCCCCTTATGAAACTTGATACTTGCCTGCTGCTGGACATTAATTCTGCTACAGCACGAGCAGCAGCTCCAGCATAAAACCATGGAGATACACCCTGGGAACTGGTACATCCATCCTCTGCTCCCACCTCATGCCCAAAACCCACCCACTTTCCCACTCCCTTGGTTTTAACACAGGCAAACCCAGAAGAGTTATCTAGAATTTCAAAAAGGAGGGTGGTGATGGAGGCCTGCATGCTGCCATGCTCCTAAATCCATCTGCAAGAGGAATACCTGGAAACCCAGGGCTCAGGTGCTGATGGATGTGGGATAAACAAGGCAACCTTACGTAAAAGAAAAGTTTTAGAGGCAAAGACCAGCAACAAGAGAGTTGTAATTCAGCTTTCTTTGTTAAAAAAACAAAACAACCCAAAACATAGAACAACCCAAACATTCAACAGATTTGTTAAACCACAGACATAAAAGAATCAAGAAATACTACAAAAAATACATTGCAAGAGACATCTTGTTTTACAAGGCCATTGGATTCAGGAACTACTGGCTGACCAGTGGAATAGCTGTGTTGCCAGGAACACAAACATTGGGAATAAACAGCGCTTACTGGAGAAGTATTAAGACTAAAAGATATTTACCCCTTAAAATAAATAGAATTGTCATCTACAGCAACATTTAAATTAGTAAAATATTTTTTTTAAAGCAACCAAATATAACAAAATTGTCAATCAGATCTAGGTTTTTTTCTTGTGTGTGTTAAGCTCTTTTGTGTGTGTGTGTTTTAAAAAAAAACAACAACAAAAGTACAAAGAAAAATATCTCTGAAAAGTCAGATTCTTCACCAGGAGTGAATGTCACCCTTTGTTCTGTGGGTCGGAGCGAGGTCTGGGAGCCACTCTAAATCCTCCCTTTGGAAGGGTTTAGGTGGGACACAGATCTCTCCCTGCCCCCTGAACAAATAAGGATGTTTTTCCCTCTGTGTGACGTCGATCCCAGTGCAGGGGTTGCAGCCCCACGTCCCGTTGGATGTGGGAGATCCCCTGGGCTGAGCTGGACGTCACCCCACGGGAATAACTCAGGTGTAGCTATAAAGTCTCTTTTAGGCAGTTTAGAAATTAATTCAGTGTTTAAAAAAATACTTTTATTTCTCTCATTAACACTTCAACAGCTGGAGGAAGCAACACCCCTTCTCATCTGAGGAACAGGGAGGGGGCAAAGCAAAGAAATAATCCTCTGGATATCGGATCCTTAGGGGATGGCCGACCCTGAGCCACATTTCCTACCACCACATCTCGTATCATCTGCACCAAACTGGGAGCTCCTGGTGCCACCAAGCCCAGCAGCATCACACACCCACCCCACCCAGCTCCCAGTTCCAGTTCAGAGCATGAAAACTGGGAAGAAACTCCTCAAGAACAGGCAAACCCAGCGTAATCCTGGAATTCCTCAAGAAGCCACCTGAAAAGGAAACCCCCTGAGCATCCCTCAATGCTGAGGTCTCCTGGCACGGAGAAGGGAGCAGATTCCCATCACTGCAGGAATCTCCCTGGTCGGCAGCCAAGCCCTGGCTCCGGCTGTGCCGGCCCATCCCGCAGCCGGAGATGCTCCAGGGTCGGCACAAGGCGACCATTCAGTGTGTGGGCTGTGCCTGGGTCATGGCACAGACCTCAAGGCACAGCCCCAGCACCAGCCCCGGAGGAACCGGAGCCATCTGCCCACTGGGCTGCCCTTTCCCAAGCTCCAGGAGGGAGCTTCATTCCAGCCCTTTCCCAATCACCCTCCCTCCCCTTGGATTCATTAGCAATGGAGTTGCACAATGGGTGGATGGAAAAGCTGCCATCCCACAGGAAAAGCCCCAACCAGCCAGAGTGTTGTGTAATGACAATATTTGGCAGTTTCCTTATTAATTTTTTTCAATTTTTATTTTATATTAAAGCCCAAGGACACTGTCGCCTCGGCTGAAGGCACGGGTACCTTCCCAGACTGAGTGGAAACTTTCCCTGGGATTCCCCACAGCCAGATTGGGACTCTGCCACTCTGAACATCCCTCCATGGCTGGGAAGTCACAGCTAAAGGGAAAAGCTCTGTTCCAACACCGCTTCTCCTCGAGGGCTCCACTCCCACTCAGATCCACCACGGAGGAACCCTCAGAGGAGCCCAGTGCCTGAGCCACCCCCTGGGACAGGCCTCGGAGAACAACAAAGCCACTTCTCAGGAGTTTCAATCCAGTTGAAGGGTCTTTAAAGTTTGTTCAACTGTGCCAGAGTCCCTTTGAACTTCGGAGCCACAGAGGGAGCCACTGAAAACAAAAGCGTGTTTACCAGAACATGGTGTCTCAGGTGGAAAACACTGCAAATTCTGCAGGAAGCTGGAAAAAAAATCATAAAAAAATCCACCCAGGATGACATAAATCCCCCTGATTTTTGGCTGGGAGCATTTTGCAGGGCTGAGCAGGGCTGGACCCCCTCCTGGTCAGAAGAAGGTTTCTCATTTAGAAAGAGGAACCCAACGGGCACGGAAGTGCCTGGCCATCAGCTCCTGCTCTGTTTAGCAATCCCTGCAGGATGCTATTCCATGAACACCCCAAACAACTGCCTGCCTGGGAGGCTAAATCCTTAAAAACAAGTTAAGAGCAATAATTGAAGGGAGGGTGGTAGAAGGACCATGGGATCACTGCAGAGCAGCCACGGCCCCGCAGTTGGACTTGATTATCTTAAAGGTCTTTTCCAACCTGAATGATTCCCTAGTTCCATGGACACAACGGCTCCAGCTGTACTTGCAGGACACTCATATGAAATAGGTTCATGTGGAACCTCATTCAGGTCCCTGTGGTTGCAGTGCCCTTTGTGGGAAGGGTTTATGTCCCTCAGTGCATCGCAGTTGTGACCAATCACGGGCTCCGAAGAGAAGCCAACAGAGAAACAACACAAAAATCCCACATCCACTGCTGGGAATGACAAAGAATTTTCTGTGAAGTCTCTGTTGCTCCCCTCGCCCTCCCTGACACACATCTCATTCCATGTTTGAGGAAAACAAGCAGCAAGGAGGTCTTTCACAAGGAGGAGTTCTCCCCTTTCCATACCAAAATTCAGCTGACCAGGGCAAGTCGAGGGCAGCAGATGCTGCTGTTGCTGATCAAAGGGACGAGCTGTCACTCTGGACAGCAGATGCTGTTGGAAGCAGTTTCTCCCACTGGAGAATCTACTTTATTGTGTTTTCTTTAGCAAATGAAATTCAGTTTTACCCCCTTGCTCATTATCTCCCAAACCTCCAGGAAAAAATAACCCAACCTCTTCCAGCCACGTCACCAAGCTCTGGTGGAGGGGAACTATGGGGGTCAATGAATCCAGAAAGAAAGAAATCAGGTATTTTAAACTTTGAGATATGACCCATGGCTGACTAAATTCAACATTTTTTTGTCATTTTGTGCTGGTACCTGGTTCAGTTTTCCTTAAACCTCTTTTGCCAAGGAGATGCTGGCAAGATCACTGTGAACATATGGATCAATGCCAGAGCCTGTAGGTTAGTACATGAGAAAGATCTTCAGCAGCAAGGGAAAAATAATGAAAATTCATAAAAAGCAAAGCAAGCAAGTTAAGGAATTCATTAAGATCAGGTAATTAATAAAAAAAATATTTCTTAGTGTGATGTTTCCTCTTTAAAACCAGCGTGAAACATTCACCAGGAGGACATCGTGTAGTGATGGTCATCACTGCTCAAAGATGTGTCCAAACCAAGCACCCCCCACCTTTGGGAGGTCTGGACCCATTTCTGAGCTCTTGGATGGGACCCTGGTGCCAACTGACATTGGGTTGAGGTGGCTGAGAGTTCGAATCCCTTTGCTTTGCATCCCAAGTAACTCTGCTGGGAAGTTCATCACTGGGAGCCCCTACACTGAACCCAGGCCCTGCAGGAGCTGCCCTGACACCACCACAGATAAAAACATGCAGAGCAGGTGGAAGGTGACAGACTGAGGTCCTCTCTCCATGAAACAGGTCCAGCAGGAGTGGTGACTTCCCATCACCACCCTGCCAAAACATCTCAGCCTTCAGCTGGAAGAGATGCCAAAAATTCAGGTTTTACGATTTACTACCTTATTTATGTAAACACCCCTCCACAGGCACCGGATCCGAGGTGCTCCAGTTCATTGCACGTAGGTCCCTGCACAGCCAGGCACTGGCCAAAGACTTTGGGTTCTGCCCTGGAGATCCACACAAACCAGCTGCAAGTCCCCACGATTCAGCTCAGCTCCAGGAGAGCTCAGCACTTCAGCGCAGGTGAAGCAGCACCTGAGCTGGTTTGGGGATCTCCACACTGTCCTGGGAGCTGGTTTGGGGATCTCCACACTGTCACCTGAGCTGGTTTGAGAATCTCCACACTGAGCTGCCAGGGAATAAACAACCTGACAGCCAAGGTTCTCCATATGCTGATTGTCTCACCCATTCCTGCTGCACTCGAAGCAAGAGCTGGTTGGCAAAGCGATAGCACAGAGCTCACGTGGGCATGGCCACACACCTGGACAGGAGCTGCACCTGCCCCGACACTCCCCAGTGCTAAAGAGCTTCAAAGGACAAAGTGTGAGCGAGTACCGTGGTGTCCTTAATGCCTCTCCACCCAAAATAACCCCACACTATGAGGAGAATCCAGCAGAAAGCTCTTGGAGGATCCCGGCTTCCCAACGGCCGAGTTTATAAAAACACTGAGGAGAAAAAGTAGTTCAACGAGCCACTTGCACAAAGCACAAGCACAAAGATCTGCAGCAGAGAGCAAAGCAGCTCAATGTGGGGAGAAGATGCTTCTGAATTCCAACTGATACCAGAGAGCAGAGGCACAATGAGCAAAGTGTTCAAGAACTGCAGCTTTGCTGAAAAGGCGACGCTTTTGACCAAATAAAGCAACGTGTTCCTAAGAGGACAGTTGGACTAACTGGGAACTAGAGGGATTTTGGGTGTGCTCAGGGGATAGGATTGCACCACCCATGACAGCCAAAGAGGATTTCACGTGCACGAGGTTTGTGCTCAAGGATCACTCCCAGAATGGGAGGGTGGTGGAGGGATCTCACCAAGCCAAACCTGATGCACAAAGGAGGCCCAGGCCCCAGGCCAGGCTCCTCAGAGCAAAACACACCATCGTTACTCCAAGGGTGCCGAGGCCCTGGCACAGGCTTTCCAGGGAAACTGTGGCTACCTCATCCCTGGAAACATCCAAGGCCAGGTTGGACAGGCTTGGAGCAACCTGATCTAGTGGAAGGTGTCCCTGCCCATGGCAGGAGGTGGAACAAGATGAGCTTTAAGGTCCCTCCCAACCCATGATCTACAGCAGCCCGAGGTGAAAGCCAGGCTCCAGCCACCTGCCCTTTCTACACCCCACACCCAGTTGGTCCCATCTCTGTGGCACATTCCAGAAGAGACACAGTGTGATGGAGGGCACAGCACCAGGAAACGCACGGACAGACCCCAGGGAATGTGCCAAGGGCACCCCACCCTTTATTTCTCCTTGCAGATGGTTCAGGGGAAAACACAGATCACACCAAGGGCAATGAGCAGGGCCATGTGGAGAGAACAATATTGCTCATCCCATGCTGGATGAAAGCCTGTCCACAGAAAAGCATGGAATGAGCAAGCCAAGGACTTGGCCTTCTGCTCGTTGCAGTTCCCTGGGTTTATCTGGAGGAACTCCACCCTTGGGCCTACACCTGCCCCAGTGCTCCTTCACAGGGCCATGGGATGGGCATTCTGGTGAAGAGCATCCTGGAGAACTGGCTCAACAGCAGGGGATTAGATATGGGAGTTAAAATCCAGGTGCTGGCAGGGGAGTGCTCTGTCAGGAACACAGTGACAGGCAGACGCTAATTCTGCTCTGCCTTGTCTCACCTCAGCCACTGCCAGTGGACAGAACCCAGAGTGTCCAGCAGCATGCCTTGGTGTGAGTTTGTGTGTGTGTGAGCCAATACCAGCCAACCTTTGTTTCCCAACCACCCCCTTTGGCCAGGAAAGGCAGGTGGGGCAGGCTCAGGCCAACCCTGGCTCTGTGACAGCCCCAGGCACACCTGAACACCCAAACCAGGTTCCTGAGCAGATCCATCCTCATCTGGGGCATCCCAGCCCCAAACCAGATGAGCCCACCCAGAACCAAGTACAGCCCTTGATGTCGCACACACACAGATGCTGATGGGACAGGCAGGACCCCTTTGGAAATGCCCTTTGGAATTCCTCCTCCTGGCTCGTGTCCATACCAAGAACTCATTGCAGGGTCATCCGTGTGCCAGGGAAAGGTGGGGCTGGAGGGGCTGGAGGAGACAAGGCAGAGCTGGGATGTGGTGTCAGCAGGAAGCGGCTCCCACGGGGCTTCAGGGCCTGGGATCTGGGTGTGAGGGAGCAGATTCTTGTGTCGTCCTAAAATAAAATTGTGCGTTTCCTCGAGCTGAATGTCTCTGCTTTTCCTGCCTAGGATTCCTGAGGAACCACTTCCATCAGCTTCTGGCACAGGACTGTCGCGGAGACTGGGGAGGAAAGCAAAGGAAAGGTCAGGGATCACACGCAGGGGCCCAACATAAATCTTGGTCTGGGCTCATGAGAGAAGGTCTGACCCATTTGCCTTCCAATTTAAGGCTTGAAATAACCCACAGGATACTCCCCACTCATTCCCAGAATTCCAACACGTAACAGTGGGAGTTCTGCTCTTGCAGCAAGGATGCTCCAGGAGAGGCTCTGGGACTCTGGACACCAGTGATATGGTAACTCATTTTGGATGCCATAAGAGTGAGCAGCCAAAACTGAGTCAGGAATGGGCATGGAAAATCCAAGGTGAAGCTTTTACTTCCAATTTTGTAATCCATGTGAGCCCATGGCCTCTTGGAAGGACAAACCCACCTAAACCCACCTGTCCTGCCCACAGGGCAGAGGCCACTGCCTGGCCCAGGGCAGGTGGGAGTAAAGGGACCATTCCAGGTGCAGGTTTGCCCAGGAAAAGGTGTTAAACTGAAGGAACTTTATTTTTCCACCCATTAAGTGTTGGTGGTCGATACCCAAACACTCCTCTGCTCCCTGCTGCTCCTGTGTTTGGAGATCACAACATACTCCTGCCTGGTAAAATTAACTCTAAATACAACCAGGTCAGGCTCAAATCAGTTGGAGGTGCTCAAATTATCTGCAATATATCAATAAATACAGGTTTAAAGGTCATATGTTTCTAACTGGATGTTTGCAGGATTATCATTCTCTGTTCCCAGAATATTTTCTATATTTTCTTTACAAGCCTTTGGTGGAGAAAAACAATGAATATGGTAATTTGCCACCCAGGCACTGCAAAAATGGCTTTTCCAGGAACTGAGCCTAATACTCAGGATAAAAAGTGAGTGTGGGAGAGGGAAACAGAAACAGGGAAAAAAAGAATAAGGAGTGCTGAGCACTGCTCTGAAAGCCTTTTTCTTCCTCATAAAACACCCAGCTAAGGCTGGGCACTTCTCCTCGTCTGCTTTTCTAGGTCAGCCCGTTGTAGGAGAGCTGGGAGGCAGCTGGTATAGTTCAGTTACTTGGACAACATGGATTGACTTTCTGGATTCAGTTGTTCAGGCAGAGGTTCCATGTGCCAAGCACAGCCTCTCCATCCCTAAACACACCGTGGGGCAGTGTCAGCTGTTGGAAAACCTTAGAGCAGATACCTTAAAAATAAACCTCCTAAGAGAACACATCCAGGGGACTTTCCCCTCCCTCTGCTCTGCTGCCACTGCCACGGTGTGATGCCAAGGAAAGCTGTGCCTGGATCTGAAATGTTAGCACTGGCTAAACCATGGATTGGGATTAATTGTGAATTTTCAGCAGTCAAACAGAGGCCAACTGTGCTCAATTCCTTCTTTTCCCTTCCTACACCATTGTAAAGGGATTCTCTGCTGAGCAAAGGCTTGGCCCTGGGCTTTTCCAGGAGGAGGAGCAATGTGCTCAGGGAATTACACTCTGCTGAGTAATAACAACCTGTTTTCCAAGATAAAAAAACCCTAGCACATGGTATTTGTCCCAAACTTTGCAATTATTGAAAGTCAGGGTGCATTTTGGGTGCTTGACAGACATGCTAATCATCAGGTTAAAATTGTCATCATTAAAGAATGGATCAGAGCCAAGACTTTGGAACCTCCTCCACAGGAAGGAGAGCCAGCACTCCCAGCTGTAGGATGTAACTGGGAAACTTCATTTTGGAGCAAGAACTGCACCCTTGCTCCTCACTGTGGGTACTTACAGATGCCTTGGAGAACCCACTTGGGCTTGTTTTGCCACCAGACCCCAAAGAAGTAAAAAGGGATCCCACTGAAGATGATGGCGAAGCCGATGGCACATTCCTTCGGCGTCATCCAGAAGGAAACAGCAATGAGGAACAGGCAGGCCAGGATGAAGAAAATGGGCAGGCAGATGTTCACCTGAGCAGGGACCAAGGAACAGGTCAGGAGATGTGTCGGGGGAACAGGGCACACTTTCCAGGGAAGTTTATCCGGCTGTACAGCCCAGGGAGAGACAGAGTTCACATTCCACCATGGCCAGGAGCCAGGAGCCTTTCTCAGCACCTCTCTGGATCCCAGTTCCATATTTCCATGATGCCTTATACAAAGCACCTGTACCAACAGCCCCAGCTTCAGCAGCAGCCACAGCACAGGCCATGGCATCCTCAGGGCTGTTCCTCAGTGGACTTTGAGCAGGGCACCCACTAAGAAACCCAAAACCACTAAGGAAACTCCCCACAAAGAGTCACTTTGGGAAGGCACCAGCACAGGCCTGGGAGTTTGTCTCTCTCTCGGTGTTGTTGCCTGGCAGAGACACGATTGTGCTGAGGGATGAGTGGGAAACATGCCCTGAAGGCCATCAGACACACCGGGGTGACACGATCTTGGCCTCCTCCCAGATGGGCCATGGAGCTGCCAAGCTGGCCAAGGACACAGGGAACAAAGCTCCCAGTGCAGGGGCTGCTTTAGCAGAGAACTATTTTAGGGGAAGTCCCTGATGGTACAGAGTGTTTCACTGAGAGCCACAGCCTGGGATCTGCCCTGGGGAGTGTGTTAGTCACGGACAGCTTCCCGCTGTGTTATCCCACCACAACATCCTGTGTCCCTGACACCCTGAGCTCCTTCACTCTGTTGTCCCCACGGCCATGGCAGCTCTTTGTCCTTCTGCACCAACTCCCATTCAGCAGCAGGAACATCTCCATTAGCTAAAACCCCACATCTCCCTGCAATCCCAGTCCCTCTCCCACGCAGGAGCAGCAGCTGAGCCTTCCCTGGTGCTGAGAAGGGACTCAGGGAGGACCCACCTCCCATTTCCCACCGTTCTCACCTTGATGGGCCTCTCCAGCTCTGGCTTCTTGTAACGCAGCCACATCATCCCAATGATGGCCAGAGCCACACACAGCCAGTTGAAGAAGCTGAAGAAGTTGATGACTGAGAAGATGTCGTTGGAGAAGGCGTAGAGCAGGGTCATCACACACTGAACCCAGGGAAAAAGCCATTAGCAAAGGGAGGAGGCAAACCCACGTATGATACAACACTAAACACAGGATTTTAGAAGAACTGCCTGCCAGGAGAAGGATCATATTCATTAGTTTTTACTTTTTTAAGCTATTTTCAATTGGTGCCTGGAATGATTGCATAGAATCATGGAATGCTTTGGGTAGGAAGGACCTTAAAGCCCATCTCATTCCACCCCCCTGCCATCAGCAGGGACACCTTCCACTAGACCAGGTTGTCCAGCCTGGCCTTGGACACTTCCAGGGATGAGGAGAATTCAAACCAGAAGTGGTCTAGGAGGATATGATGAGAAGGGTCATTCTCCTGTAGGTGGATGCAAGAATGGCTGTGACTGGAGGTGGGAGCCCCCCTCCAACCCCTCTGATGGGATCCCACCCCCACCCCTTCCTGCCCAGCCCAGCCCCGGGTGTTACCGTGAACACGAGGGATGGCAAAGGAGTGAGGAGCCTGGGGTGGATCATGGACAGGATTGAAGGCAAGTGTCCCTCTCGAGATCCCACGAAGAACAGCCTGGAGGGGGACACAGAGCAGTTACACCCCTGCAGCCCCAGCTGGGCTTTGTCTGCAGCACAGGGACAGCCTGAGCTCAGCCCAGACCGAGGCAGCAGGACTGAAATGCCAATCCCTGACTTAGAAGGGAGGCTGGAGATGGACAAAGAATGCAGGAAAGATGTATTTATCTCCATTCCAGAGACAGCCATTAAGTGACTTTCCTAAGACAACCCCGGAGATGTGTCAGAGCCAAAACCATCTCAGTCCCTGTCCTGACCCGTCCTTTCTCTCCTTCCTGGAGGGATTCTCGGCCCTGAAGTTTCACAACTTTCTGCTTTTCATTAAAGCCACTTTCCCATCATCACCGAGCCTGTGTCTGTTTCTGTTTTGTTGACTTCAACAGCACTTTGCCTGAGGAACAGAAGATTAAAACCCTGGAAGGTTTCCTTTAATCTGAGTATGGTTTTAAAGGCTGACTTTTTTTCCCCCTGCATTCCCCACATGGCCTCCAGACCCTTCAGACTTTGTGTCTGCCCACAGCCACTCTCTGGGGGACAACTCCAAAAGAAGAGGAACTAAGCACAGCTTGTAAACAAAACCCACAGGATTGAGCAACAAACCTACCGGGAAGAAGTGAAGAGAGATCCATTGACTGACCCAAAACACGACAGGCCAACAAAGACAGGGATGATCCAGGACATGACACCAAGGTGGTAGTTCCCAAAATCCTAAATGGGGGACAACAAGAGACATTTCATACCCAGAATGTCCAAAAGAACTCACAGCTGCCTACAAAGGCTTAATCTTTGCAGAAATCTGAGCAAAGGACACGGCTTAGTGCTGAAGCTGTTACGGAGTTTTCCATGTTGCCATTTGCTGCTCCTCTTTCCTGCAAAAGCATATTGTGGAACTGCTAAACTAAAGCAGCAGCCAGCCCTTCCCTCGGGGTCAGGACACACCATTTATCAGAACAGCCATCGGGAAGTTCAAGATCAAACGGAAACTGAGGAGCCTCAAACACAGAGCTGCTGCCAAGTGCTGAGTCAGGACCTGGGACACAGCCCTGGGGACATGGAGTGTCCTGGAGCTGCAGTTTTTTGTCACAGACTGACCCTGTGCTTCTCCACTGTGGTTTTACTCCAATTTATATTGATTTCCAGCCTTTGCCGTGATATTGATTTTCAGCCTTGCAAAGGCTCGTGGCTGCAGCAATGGACACAACTACAGCAACATCCCTGGAAGTGTCCAAGGCCAGGTTGAATGGGGCTTGGAGCAACCTGGTGTAGTGGAAGGTGTCCCTGCCCATGGCAGGGAGTTGGAACATGATGATCTTTCAGGCCCCTTCCAGCTCAAACCTTCTATTATTCAATGCAACACAGGCTGCACCTCCAAAACCTCGGCACCGCATCACTGTGGGCTGGAGCAAGGGCTTGGTGCCAACCCAAAGGATGGAGCACTGTCACCTGAGTGGCCCAAACCAGCTCATCCTGGGCTGAAAGATTCCCTTTGAAGCCTTGAACAATCCTGGTCACGCTGTTTGCAAGGTCTGCTCCTTCCTGAAGCAACCAGGATTTCTGACCGCTGTGACATTTTAATTAATAGAAGTATTATTTATCTCTCTCAATTAAAACAAGGAAGATACAGAGAGAAAACAATCTAGTTCAGTAATGACTGAATGACCTTTCCCCATGAATATTATGCTCTGGTAACTGATGAGAAGTCACAAGGCCAGCAGCCACCTTTCCTATTTGGGAACTAAGAGCAGCACTAACTGCTGCCCACCCTCACTGTCTGCCATTAATCCCACTTGGTATCACGCTGTTCTCCCCAGCTCCCATCACAGCTGCTCTTTATCTCCTCTTAAACATCAGGTTTTTTGTAAGCAACTATGACCAGCCTGGAACAAAGCAGGAAATGTGAGCAGAGATTGCAAGTGTGATTTAACCTGCCCTGGAAAACAGTCCTGTCGGAGCAGCCCCATCTTACCACGGCCACGGCCTCGGATGTCAGCATCTCATTTGTGGACAGCGTAGTGAAATAGGCCAGGTTGGTCAGCACATAGACCAGAGTGACCACGGGCAGGGAGATGATGATGGCCAGGGGCAAGTTCCTAGGAAAAAACATACACTGTCATGGAGAAGTTCAGAGGAGGGAGCTGCTGATGCCAGGGATCGCCGCCCTCCTGCGCTCGCTCAAGGTTTGTTTGAGTCCTTCTGCTCTTTGGCTCCTCAGCATGTCAGGTTTCCCAGCCACACTCTGCTCCCAGGGCAGAGGAGATGCCCATATGGGAATGAGCTGCCCAGGGAAGTGGTGGAATCCCTGGAGGTGTTCAAGAAACATGTGGATGTGGCACTTGAGTACATGGTTTAGTGGTGCTGCATTGACAGTTGGACTTGGTGATCTTAAAGGTCTTTTCCAACCTTAACAACTCCATGATTCTCTGAACAGCCTGATGGAGAGTGAAGGATTATGGCAAGAGGGACTTTTTCCATGGAGAGTCTCTGGCTGCCTGAGCAGGAGTCCAAGATCACTGCAATGGCAATTAATTAAAAACACCCAGTGGCATTAGCACGTGGATTCTCTCCTGGGCAAAGGAGACTCACTTATGCTGCTGGGTTTCCTGTGGGAGATGGGAAGCTCAGGAACCCAGCAGGCAGTTTTTAGCCTCTAACTCTGTGCAGATGGATGGGCTGAGAAACTCAAGGAAAATGAGTCCAGACACAGCCTGAGTGGGTCTGTAAACTGGCTGTGTTGGTACAAATTTGCCTTTCCAAACAGTTTAACTTCATTTGCAAATGGAAACTGAAAAAGAAAACCCTGCTTGGTGCCACATCTAATTGGTCCAGCGGAGCTCAAAGCCACAGGAGGAGAGTCAAATCCCATGACTGCATTCAGCAGACATGCAAAGAATTGCAAAATACAACCCTCCTTTTTCTAACTGTTTCTGAAGAAAAGGGAGTATAAAATCCTTCCCAGCACAAACGAATCACCACCAGGGTCAGCCAGGAACAGACTCTTTGCACAAGTGACCCTGAGACTCAGACCCCAGTGGCTCACAGGGACCATCCCATGAGCAAAAGGGATTTCTCAGCGTTGTCCTGCTTTGCTGTGGCCCATCCCGAGCTCGCCAGGCCCCCGAGTAACCCCAAAAGGCACAAGCAGCGCAGGAAGCAGCTGTTGCTCAACAGGATGGGAAGAGCACGGGACAAACACATGGACAAGCAGCACAAACCCTCTGCTGGGAGTTTATACAAGGCACTAATAAAACCCTGAGTGCTTCTCCCTTGCCCATAACTCACAGAGGTGTCACGCCAAGGAAGCAGGGCTTTCCAGCAGCACTGATATTAGTGGGACAGGAAAGCAGCGTAAACAACAGCCCTTCTCCTACAGAGATTATAATTCTGCTTCCCTGATTCTAGGGAGGAAAAAGGCCATTAATTTATCTTGTTTTCTATTTCCCCAGATAAAGACCTTGGCTTCTAGGCTGATCAGCAACCCCTGTTACACACACGAGGAAGAGGCTTCCCCAAAATACAGGGCCTTCTCCCAGGGATGTCATCCCAGGACACACACCCACCTGTAGGGATTTATCATCTCTTCTGTCACAAAATTCAAGTAATTCCTGGAATTTAAAAAGAACAGGGGTTCATTCTGGTTAGTCCATGGAACATATAAAGCCCTGCAGTTTAACTCATCTGCACGGGGATTTCAGGAGGGGCACAGAGATGGCTGTGGGAACACTTGGGATGGCTGCTGCCTAATTCCAAGACCTACAGTACCAAACCTGCAAGGAGCAAGCCAGGGAGAGCTGAGAGCCTCTTCCAGTGCCTAAAGGGGCTCCAAGAGAACTGGAGAGGGACTTTGGACAAGGGCCTGGAGTGACAGGACAAGGAGGAATGGCTTCCCAGTGCCAGAGGGCAGGTTTAGATGGGATATTGGGAAGAAATCGTTCCCTATGAGGGTGATGAGGCCCTGGCACAGGTTGCCCAGAGAAGCTGTGGCTGCCCCATCCCTTGAAGTGTTCAAGGTCAGGTTGGATGGGGCTTGGAGCAACCTGGGATAGTGGAACATGTCCTTGCCCATGGCAGGGGGATGGAACAAGATGATCTTTAAGGTCCTTCCAACCGAAACCATTCCATGATTCCATGATAAGGAGGCTGCAACTGGCCTGTTTTCACAGTAGATTGAGCAGCTCCTTGTGATTGCAGGTGCTCAAAGGAGCCCTCCAGGAGCTTCAGTTTGGTATTGAAATTGGTGTTGGGATTCAGTTCCCAAAGAAAAGAGAGAGAGGGAGCATCTTACCATCCTCCATAGGCAAAGAGGCCACTGTACAAAGCCAACACGATGTTCCCAACACCGACCTTCGTGCCCTCGAAGGAGTGCTCAGGAGTCAGGTTTGACACATCACCTGCAGGACACAGGAAAGAATCAATGATGGGCTGTGAACCCCAAGGGCCTCTGTGGGGGATGAAACAGAGAAACCTGGAGGGAAAAGCTGCTCTTAGGATTAATTATCTTAATTATCGTTCTGATGCATTTCAGGTTATGCTGAGAGCACGTGCCCATCTTCCTGTTGGGCTGATTCCTCCAATCTTACTAGTGCTTAATTCATCTGGATTGATAACGAGCCCCAAAATTATGTGTCTCAAGCAACTGGCCATGAGTGACTCCTCCAAACTTTCTCACACTGCAACGTGCCATTTTCGAGGTGATCTCCCAGATACCTTCTCCCTGGGAAGAAAACATTCTGGGGACCTTCCTGCTGGAAGATGCTTTGCAAACACAGATGTTGTCACGTTGTCCTCTCAACTGAAGGCTGCTGGTGTTCGATAAAACCCCAGGATTTCCTCCACTTCCACCAGCCACCCAATAAAGCAGAAACCCAGGATTTCCTCTGGTCCTACCAGCCACCTGACAAAGCAGAGGGCTGTGGCAATCCCTTTGATTGGGGGAAGTCAGGTTCTTTGGGGCTTGGATATCAGAAGTCACCTTCTTTAGGGCCCCACGATGAAAAGTTCCTGTTATGGATCTGCCTTTGAAAGGAACAGCCAGAAATAGACCCCTTGATTGTCCCTCTGGTCCCAACTGCCCCGGAGCAGCCCAGGGTTTATTTATTTTGCTTTCAAATGCTCTGCAGTTGTTTTGTTCCCTGCCTTTGATGTGGGGCCTGGATGTAGGGCTGGGATGGTGAAGCCACATTCCCATTCCCAGACCTGCCACTCCCCTCGGTGCAGAGGGAAGAGGGAGCGTGGTGGGATCCAGGGGCACCTTTGCATCCAGGAGCCCTGTGGAAGCCCATGTGATTCCTCTTAGGGCACAGATCTTTACTAATCACCCCAGCAACTGCATCACATGGCCATCAGCAGGGCCTGGAGTTTAACCCTTCATGTCTCAGCACAAGGAAACCCAGGATGTAATGCTGGGAAAAGCAGAGGGATGCTCAAACATGGGGCATTTTCCCTCTGGGTGGCCTCTCTTCGGATCTTCCCCTCCCCTACGCCACCAAAAGCCACTGCTGCAGGGGCTGGGTGACAAACCTGGATGCACAGACCCTGTAACACCTCCCACTTATCTTTCCACTGCCAGGAAAGAGGGATTTTTCCTGACAGCACCATCGGTCTGTGGTGCATTTGTCACTCGTGGGACTGCTCCAAACCTGTGCCAGAGACATGGAGCTGCCCCATGTGTGTGGGAGAGCTCCCTCTTCTCTTTCCTTCTCTATCCCTGACCCTCCAGCCCCATTCCATCCTTTGCATCCCGGGCATTGCCTCCTTCACCTCCTTTCTCCCTCCTGCTCCTGCTAAATGCTAACCAGGCAAAAAGATATTCCCTATCATGGTGTGCAAAATGCTCTCTGCTCACCCAGCTGCCCAGGAAACCAGCATCCCTCTGCCTTTTCCCTGGCAGAAGCTATGCCATTTGCAAGGGGGTGCTGTGGGTATGAGCTGTAGGAGAGCCAGGACCACAGGAGCAGCTCATCCACCATCTGGGAATCCATCAGGAGTGAGAAACCCAGTGCAGGGATGTCCAGCAGGTGTGCAAGGCTCTGCTTGTCCAGATCCCAGTTCTAATTCCTGTTCTTCACTGGAGTCACTTTGTCCCTCTCTCCCAGCATCTGTTCTGCATCTACCTTGGGATGTGCTGGATGTATTTAATGCCCCTGGAGCCAGTGAACCTCCTGAGCAAAAGGCACCAATCCTTTTTAAAAACACATCCAGGTGTAACAGGAAAACCAGGAAATGCAGAGACTGATATAATGCTGAGTTTAACCTTAATTCCTGGCTTACAGGTTCAGCCACAGAACCCTAATTTAGCACAAATGAATAAAGGGCTGAGCAGGAGGGGGGTGCAGGGTATCACATTCTGCTGAATCCCTTGGGCTCAGCTTTCCCGAGTTCATTTGCTGCCCTTCCTGAATAATTACCAGTCTAGTTCTTTCTAGGTCTTTTGTTATGGGAATAAGGTACACTTTTTGTTAACAGTGCCTGTAATTAGCTACTGGAACAGCACGTGGATAGACTAGGAGAGCAGGAGGCTCTCCTGACATTTCAAACACCCCTCAGGATGTCTCTTCTCAAAGGTTCTCAGGCTCTGCATGTTCCCACCAGGATCAATGGATCATCACCTTCACCACACGAGGAGGATGCTCCAATCCACGAGCAGCAGGGCACAAGAAACATCACAAGGATCGCTCCATTTCTTGTCCACAGCTGGCCACCAGCTCCCCCTGAAATCCCCTTTGTGTCTGTCACAGGCAAAATCCTCTGAGGTTCCTTTTCCGGAGGTAGCTGCAGGTTTCACTTGGTGTCTCCCCAGCCCTCACTCAAAGCATGGTCCTGGTGCTGCCAAGAAAGGGCTGAGCTGCTGCCCTGGCCCAGCTGGATGGGAGGGGAGCAGAGGGGAGCATTGGTGGTCCGTGCCCAAAACCACATTCCTGTACTGAGAATGTGCCACCCACTTGGCAACCACAGGCATCCTCAGCCTCTGGGTAAGGGAGGGTCCAAGCCTACACCCTGTTCCTTGAAGTGTCCAAGGCCAGGTTGAACGGGGCTTGGAGCAATCTGGGATAGTGGAAGGTGTCCTTGTCCATGGCAGGGGGTGGAATGAGATGAGCTTTAAGGTCCCTCCCCACCTAAACCCATCTGGGATTCCACGACTCCATCAAAGGCAGCAGGACCGTCTGGAGCAGTGCTAAAGCAGAGGAATGAAATCAAAGGCTGTAATTTCATTCCCTGAGGGTGGGTGAGGGTGATGGAGGGAGGGAAGGATGGGTGGGACATAACTAATTACTCACACACCTCTCCTTGCACCCAACCCATCCCTTTGAGGCATCGGAATGTCCCTGCCGGCAAAGGAGGGGCAAGTCAGCACAGGGGCAGCCAGGAGAGGGGACAAGGAAGGAAGCAAGGAAGGAAGGAAGGAAGGGGCTTTTTGATCCTCCTCAGCGCTTGAGGAGCCAACACTTCGCTGCCCTCTCCCCATCTCACCCATGGAGAGTTGTAGCTCCCCAAAAACTCACAGTGAGTTACTCAATTTCACATTTCTGTGCCCTCGCGGTAAAATGGATTCAGCAACATGTCTGGTTGTTCATGATCTATCTCGAATTGTGCCAGAGCAGCTTTAGGTTGGGTATTAGGAAAAAATTCTTCACCAAAAGGGTTGTCCAGCCCTGCCACAGCTGCCCAGGGCAGTGGTGGGGTCTCCATCCCTGGAGGAATTTAAAAGCTGTATGAAAGTGGCACTTGGGGACAGGGGTTAGTGGTGGCCTTGGCAGTGCTGTGGGATGGTTGGACTCGATGGCCTTAGAGGTCTTTTCCAATATAAATGATTCTGTGACTCTTCCTGCTCCAAGGGGCCAGGCTTTTATCCTCCAGGGTCCACAGGATGCTCTTTTGTGTTTCTCATGCTCTATCACCTCCTGGTTGCACAAGAGGAGCCTGGGCTGCTTAACAAACACCAGTCCATGGAGTCCAACCCCTGCAATGAGCAGTGACATCTTCGATCAGATCAGGGGGCTCAAAGCCCCATCCAACCTGACCTTGAGTGTTTTCAGGGATGGGATATCCACCACCTGTCTGGGCAAGCTGTGCCAGTGTCTCACCACCATCAACATAAGAAAATTCTTCCTTTTATACAATCTAAAACTGTTCTCTTGCAGTTTAAAACCACTGCCCCTTGTCCTATTGCAACAGGCACTGCCAAAAGAATCACAGAATCATTTAGGTTGGATAAGACCTCCAAGATCATCGACTCCAACCTTTGATCAAACACCACTTTGTCAACTAGACAAGGGTGTACTGGAGGGAGGAGGGACAAGTGACTGTGCTGGACCATCCACAAATGGCCTACAAAACCTCCCAGACACACAGCATCCTTCAAGCCTCGATGTGCAATTCCAGCCTCCGGGCTTTTTGAGGCTTCAACTGCAGACTTTGGATCAAATCAGGGGTTACAAATCTGCATGTGAGGCTGCCAAGCACAGCCTCAGCTCCCTCAGGGGAGCTCAAGGTCTGTAAGAGAGCACATCCCTGGCACCCCCAGCTCCCCATACCCCCCCATCCCACGCTGCCGTCGCCTCTCTCCAGGCAATTCCCTGCCCGTGCCCGGCACCCTGGAGAGCTGGAACCTGGTTTGAACTGGCTGTTCAATCGCACTCTGCTCTACAATTAACCAAATTAAGGTAACAAGCTCTGACATAAACCCCATTTGCTGATCTTGCCAGCTGCCAAGACTGTGGTAATTGCGCCGGGTCAGCCGGGGCCTTGCTGTGCGAGGGACTGTTTTGGGTCGAGGAGCTGCATGTTCAGACCCTTTCTTTAAAAATGTTCATTTGCTCCCCAGTCATGCCCGTTCCGGTTTTAATGGCACAGCAATCTACTCCTGCAGAAAGCATTTCATGATAATTAAGGATTTTTAACTTGCCCAAACAGCGAGGAGAGGGAATGCGGCCATGGAGAGAGCTCAGCACGAGGAGGGGGGAGAAACCCAGCCAGGGAGAAATGTGGTGTATGTACCAAAAGCCCCAGAGGAGATCATCCACTCAGCTGCTGAGCCATTTCCTGAGAAAAGCAGTGAGAATTCAGTGGACTGAGTCAGAAAAACAAGAGAGAGGCAGGGGCCAGGGTTAGGAGCATCCTTGAAGGCTCGGAGCTCCCGGGAAGCGCAGCTCGGTACCCACGGGAGCTGTTTGCTCCTCTCTGCAGCCAGCTCAGCATCAGGCAGTTCTGAACAGCAGCCTTTAACCTGGGGTCCTGGAGCAGAGGTGTTTATGGTCTGGAACACATGGCCATGACCTTGCAGAGCAGGGAGGGCATCCGAGGAGAAGCCAGAGCTCCTGGGTTACATCCCAGTCCTCACCAACGGCTGCAGATAGGCCATGACCCTTCCCCTCTTCTCAGCTACTTCCTTCTGTTTTGTGCAAAAGTGCCTCTGCTCCCAGGCCAGACAACGTGCTGTCACCTTTCCCACCTCCTCTGCATCCTGCTGATACATCAGAAACCTTTTACCCTCCTCCTCCTAAGCAAACACCTCCCGATTTTCACAATCTGTGCTGCCAGAATGTTTGCTGATGGGAGATAAGGCAGCAGTCCCAGAAGCCCTGGAGTGATGCCTCTCCAGGAGCCAGTGAGTCCAAAAGCATTGCAGAGATCCTGGACGGACAAACAGGGTCTCTCTGACCCTTGACAAAGCACGGAAAGGCATTTCCTCCTTGTCTATCCCCATCCAGGCAGAGGAACAGCAAGGTGCAAACCCTGAACAAACCACCCAGTGGGTGTCCATCCACTTCCATGAGTTTGTTTTCCTTTTTCATATCTGCACAACAGGTTCAATCCACATCCATAAAAACCCGTGACTGAGACTGACAAACAGGAATGAGCCACTGGAGGGGCTAAAGGAGCCATGCAGGAGAGCCAAGAACATTTGGGGAGGGCAGGTCCTCCAGCACCACAGGCACCACTAATTTCAGCCCAGCAGTCAAAGGCTGTGGGGAAAGGATGAATTTAAAGTGCAAGGAGAAGTCCATGTGGACACACAGACATGGAGACAACAACTGCACTGATACACCTTTGGCATGACCCAGAGACTCAGGGGAGGCAGAGAGAGAAGATCAGACAGAGCTGCAAAGCAAATACCAAAGTATTAACTGCTCTCCATTAAATGTGGCTGCATTGCTGGGATAGCTGCACTTGGAAAAATGAGAAGCCAACAGACCCTCCCATGTCAGCTGCCCCAAAACCCACTCAGGGGCAAGCAGGGTCCCCTATGACACATCCCAGATGCCATCTGAGCTCCACCTTGATCCAGCTTTGCACCTGGCATTTCATCCAGGATATCCAGAACGAACACCCTACAATCCACTATTCCCTGGCTAAAGCAGCTTTTGGGATGTCAAAGGCACAGTCCCAGTTAAGGCAGCACTAAGCCTCCATCTGCAAAGTCAAACAAATAACAGCTCACACCGTCCTTAAAGCTCAATATTAAACAAACAGCTCACAGGGTCCTTAAAGCTTGATATTAAACAAACAACAGCTCAACAAACAGCAGCTCACACCATCCTCAAAGCTCCACATTAAACAAACAACAGCTCACATCACCCTTAAAGGCCAAGCTTTCAGCTCAGTGATCAAAACAATCATCACAGGTCACTGACCTACTGTTTCTGTATTATGGGCTGTTGTTTTTTTTTTAGTTTGGTTGCTTGTTTAGTTTGGGGGGTTTTTTGTTGTTATTAAATGCATTTATTTATTCTTGGACAGGCCACTTCACACTTGTACAATGCAAAAGCCCAAACAGGCTGAACTCTACCCCTGAATCTGTAATTGCCAAAAAATTTTGCGGGCAGAGAAGGCAAGAAAAGAATTGTCTGAGCAGAACCAAAGTGCTGCTCCCCTCAAGGAGCACCTGGGCTGGGCACTGCCATCCACCTCTAGCTGGAAGAGAAATCCAGGATTAGAGAGTGAGAGGCCCATAAAATATAATTGCTGTATCAGCCCTCCAGCGTTTGACGCCTGATTCATCTCCAACATATGGTTGATGTGATTTAGAGGGGCAGGATCCTGGCAGCTTTCCCAGCTTCCCTGTCTGTGGCACAGTATTCCACTCTCCATGTGCCCGGGGAACAAGAGAGTGAGTAAGAGAAGTGCAGCAAAACTCCCTTCAAAGCTCCCTGCTGGAAAACCCCGTCCTGGTGGCATTTTGGAATGCCCAAGAACAAGCAGCAGCACAGGCAGCTGCAGGGCATGTTTTCCTGCAATCCTTGGTGCCTCAGGCCCAGTGTGCAGGGACACACTTGGAGGCTTCAGGGATGTTCTGTATCCACTGGATGTGGCTCTTGACTCCCAGTGTGAGTTAGTCATGAGCTGGCTGGGTGAACACCCACCTGCTCTGCCTTTGGGCTCCAAACTCCTCTCACAGCTGCACCACCAGTTGGTCCTCATATCCCAGGTTGTGTCCAGGAGCCAGTCCCTTGGGAGAGCTGGTTCCTCCAGGCACAAAGGTACTGCTGCACCTGCCCTAAGCAAGTGGGGAGCAGGGCACAACTGATCATGGAATCATGGTGTGGTTTGGGTTGGAAGGGACCTCAAAGTTCATCTGGTTCCAATCCCTGCCATGGCAGGGACACCTTCCACTATCCCAGGTTGCTCCAAGCCTCCTTCAACCTGTCCTTGGACACTTCCAGGGATGGGGCAGCCACAGCTTCTCTGGGCAACCTGTGCCAGGGCCTCCCCACCCTCACAGGGAAGAAATTCTTCCCAATATCCAATTTAAACCCACTCTCTGTCAGTGTGAAGCCATTCCCCCTTGTCTTGCCTCTCCAGGACCTTGCAAATAGTCTCTCTTCACCGTCCTTGTGGGCTCCCTTCAGGTACTGAGACCTGCTGATCAGGTTCACACCATGACCCCTTCAAAGGAAAATTCGTGGAGATTCCTTCAGCCAGGCAAAGTCCTCATTCACATCCAGAAGGCCAAAAGTGATTAAATACAGGTGCAAATCACAGAGAATTTGGACAATGACCAGTCTTGTTCCCCTTCAGTGTCTGTCACTGCGTTTTGAGACCTGGGGAAGCCTGAAATTTTAATGACCAGCCCTAAACCCCAATTTTCCTGCCAGGACCCCTCTGGAACAGCCCAGCTGTGTCCTTGGGTTGCTGCTGCAGAGCTCACTTGGGTCTCACTCCAGGTCTGCCTCCAGGAGCTTTTTTGGACATTCAACTGACACTGCCTCTGGCAGCAGAGAAGAAAGTCTGGGAGGAAAGGAAGAGGGAGTAAACTTACCTCTCTCTTTCTTAATCACAGGATTCATCACCAAAAAAGGCAGGGGAAAAAAGTTTGGGCTGAGAAGTACCAAGATAACCCTCAGGGGAAAAACAGAGACCAAAGGGGCATTTTCTAACAAAAGGGTCTGATAAATGAAAGCAGCTCCCAGATGTGCCAAACCCACAGCACCCAGACATTGCCTTGCACCCGGAGTACTAAAAGTGGCACTTTTAAGAGCCAAGCTCAGCACACTGAAGGTTTGAATCTTGCTTTCAGTACTTGCAGAAACTCTCTTGTCTCAAGTTCAGAAGTTCCAGACACATCACCTCTGAACACCTTTTTACAGACAGTATGGGGTGGGGATGGCAGTGCTGGCTGAGATTGTCCACAAGGAGAGCCTGGAGAGGGTTCTCCAGGGAACCTGTGGCTGCCCCATCTCTGGAAGTGTCCAAGGCCAGGTTGGAGGAGGCTTGGAGCAACCTGGGATAGTGGAAGGTGTCCCTGCCCATGGCAGGGGGTGGAACGAGATGGGCTTTAAGGTCCCTTCCAATGCAAACCATTCTGGGATTTTATGAAAAACCCCCACCAAATTAAACCCAAACCTCCCTGCCCAGTCTGAGCTCTCCATGGCAAATGTTTGGAGTTAAATTTGCCTACTTTGTCCTTGATTTACCCCTTGCTCTGCTGGTCTCTGAGCAGCCCAAGGAAGGGAATCGAGGGAGGAAAATGCTGCTGTCACCAAAGAGGAGCTCGAGGCATCACAGACGAGGAATTTCAGGCTCAGAAATTGGGCAAGAAGAAGGAAAAGGGACAATAAATAAAGGCACATTAAATCCAATAAAAATAATTCAATAAAATCAGTGTTAAATTCTATTTCCCTAAGTCCCAAATGCCCAATCCTGGATTTTCAAGCAGAACTGCTGGTGAAGCATCACAGCAAGGGTTGCAGCAGCAGCCAGGAGCTGCCCCTCACTGCTCCAGCTGCCTGAGGGCACATAAAACACTCCAGATACCCTGGGGCATCAGAACAGAAATGAACAGGTCTGATACATGTCTGTGTTTTGGGGTTTTTAGAATTTTTTGACATCAAAACCTTTCCTGAACTCCCTCCCATGTAAAAAGCATGAGTGTGTCCTTACAGATCAGCCCAATTTTTTTACCATGTCGCACCTAGGTTAGTTTTTAAGGGAAGGTTTTAAGGTGCAGGGTGATCAGGTATGAGAAGGACATAACCACAGACCTCCTGTGTTACATCCAGTGCAGAAAACATCCCTCAAACCTGCTGTCAAACCACCTCCAGGTCAAGAATATGGCCAAAAAATGCCCAGGGGGGCTGGACAGAAGGCAAATGGAGAGCTGGTAAAATAACAGAACCAAAATAAGCCTCATTTTTATAATACTAGAGTGAAAAAATCCTGATCCTGTCTATGTTATAAGTTATCTGTATTACTTAAGTGCTGCAAACTGGTGGTTTAACACACCAAGTGCAGGGCACTGAAATTTTAAAACATCTCCAGCCCCAAGAAGGCTTTTAAAAGTGTAACTTTTGTATTAATAAAATAATTTCATCCCAAGTGGGGCAGTTACAGAGACAACTTTCAAGCAGTTGAAAGACTGAGCAGGAAACCAATTTCCATCCTCCTTTTGAAGTGGTATGAAAGGAGTGATGGAAAACAGCTGCCCAGGGGAGATCACAAGGAAATGCTCTTTTCTGTGTGGCAATATTGCCACAGAGTTCTTTGTCTTGAGATGTTACTGCTCCTCTGAAAATCAGGAAGGAGAAAATGAGAAAAAGCCAAAAGCTGAATTGTGGGAGGTCAATACAAAGAGAAAATTTCTGTGAAATCAAAGAACTTTCCACATTTGAGCCAAAAATGTGGTCTTGCTCCTCTTGTCTGTTTATGGATTCTGTAAAACACAAACCAGCAATGGGACAGGAACCAGTAAAACCAGTTAATCCTCAGGGGAACACACAACCCCATCTCCCCTGGAACAGCAGCCCCAGACAAACCAGCTGGGTGAGGACTTCACTGGGATGGATTTACCCAGCTGGGGGTGGGGAGAGTCCTCTTTGTCAAAAAAAACCATCGGAATGGGAACAGCAGGACACAAGGCCACATGGAGGAGCAGTAAAGGCATGGAAATGTGGTTCTGTACAGGACAAAGATGGAGAACAGTGCAGCATTTTTTCAACTGAAAATGGGACTTTTCATGCTTTCCTTGAAGAAATAAAGAAGAAAAAAGACAATCTCATGATGTATCCCTGTTAAAAGCACTGGGTCACCTGGCATTATTGAAAGGAATATGGACCAAGGTGCAAAATGCAGGTGGAAGCTGAGGAAGGGCACAGGAAAGGAGCTTGTACATTCTTAAGGACTTAGCAGAGAGCTTGAACTTCCCTAAGGAGATTAATAAAATCCATGTGAGACCCCAGGCAGAATCCCAGTTGTAAAATAGGAACAAGGTGTAAACCAGCAGCCTCTGTAGATCCCAAGGATCCCACTCTGATCCAGTTTGCTTCATGTTGCGTACTCAAGACTTTGTCTTCAGGTGTTGTTATCAAAGAATTGCTTCTGATCTGACTATCTTTCACCCTGCCTGGAGCAGACAGGTGGTTTAGCAGGAAACTAAATCCCATGGAATTGCCTGCACTGCAAGGTCCTGCTTGTACCTCTCCAGAGCTGAAACTATAATCAACTTCATAGAAAGTAAAAGAAACACAAGAGCAGAGGGTGGATGTTTTTGTGCACAAGACAGAAATCTCTTACTGGCTACAGATACAATTCAATGGAAATAGCATGGATTTCCACCTGAGGAACCAGCGCAGAAAGTGGTTCCACCTGAACAAAAGGGCAAAAGAACAGCACAGAGGGAAGGAAGGTGGTTTTGAAGATGCAAATTAAGATTATATGTGCAAACAAAGCACAGTTGTAAAGGTCTTTATGGCAAAATGTTAACGAACTAACAGAGATTTATGGTGCCTTATCCTCCTAAGAGAGACAAAACAGTTCAGCAAAGCAGGCTGGGCAGTTGTGGAGGGAGGTGTATTTTGTGATAAGCCCCAAACAATGTCCCTGTTGAGTGTCAGCACCGAGCTGGAAGAAAATAAAACCTCTGACAAAGCAAGAAATTCTGCAAAGACAGCACTGGCTCCCAGGGCTGAGACAGGAATTACAGAGACCCAGGAGCACACACAGACACACACACTGTGCAGAGACAGGATTCCCTGGAGATTTGATCCCCATTTAGCAAAAAAGGATTGTACTGTTTCCTAAGAAACATTTATTTCCACAAAACTAGCACCAAAAAAAACGCTTGTCTGTGAGGATTAACTAATCAGATGGGTTTGGAACAAACTACATCTCTGGGTTTGAGACGATTTTATGTGTGTGGGAAGCAAACAAGCAAAACCACCAGAAAATTTACTTTACCTTCCCATTTTTATCCTCTTTTCCAGGTGCTGGTTGACAGATATGTGCCAGTGTCAGCTGAGAGCTCCAATACCTCTGTTCCTCATGTGGTCCCTGCAGCCCTGCCCGACCCTGGGTGACCCAGGGGCTCCAAGTTATTCCATACCCAGAGCTGGACAAAGGGAAACATGCAGGGGCAGTTTGTGGAAGGATTAAAATGATCAGGAGTGGTTTACACATATTCTCTACACACAGGTAATTGTCTATTAGCAAAAGGCCATGACCAGCCAGAATCAGGAAGATTTCTGAGTGCAACAGTACCAAAATCTTCATTCTCTGTAGACTTCCCTGCAATCCCAAAGGCAGAGGCCACAGTGACTGTAAAAGTCGGAAAGACCTTGAGTCGTGTTGGGTTCCATTAGTATGAAATCAAGCCCAAACTGTGACAGAAATACAAAATCTCCCAAATAAAGTGCAAAACCACAGCAAAACACAAGCTGGAAATGCCCCCCAAGCGCAGCAGAGAACAAGAACGGTTTGTAAAGCCCTTCTGCCGGCTCTGGAACGCTCAGGGTGGGACTGCTGGGCTTTCTCCCTAATTCTGTTGTGAGTCCACAGCACTTCCCCAAGGAAAAGGAGCAGCACTCACCCTTTGCCAGCTGCACGAAGCCGAGGATGATGATGAGGGCCAGCGCCAGCAGCTTCGCCGCAGCAAAGGCGTCCTGGACACGGGTGGCAGCTTTGACACTGTAGCAGTTCACGGCTGTGAGCAGCACTGGGGACACACAGGGACACACATCAGCACCAGGGAAACACTTAACATGCAAGACAAATTATGACAAATTTCTAGATTGGATATACAGAAGGAACTCTTGGCTGTGAGGGTGGTGAGGCCCTGGCACAGGTTGCCCAGAGAGGCTGTGGCTGCCCCATCCCTGGAAGTGTTCCAGGCCTGGTTGAAGAAACCTGGTCTAGTGGAAGGGGTCCCTGCCCATGGCATGGGTTACAAGAATCTGATCTATAAGGTCTCTTCTAAGCCAAACCATCCAGTGATTCTGTGATTTGCTTTTTGCTAAAACTTAACCAACCAGAGAGTCTCTTCCTAAAAAAGAAACTAGTCCAGAGCCAGGCTCACACTTTACAATTCTATACCTCATTTTGTCAATAGGTGATCTGAATAATGTACATAGTCCTTGTGACAAGGAACAGCCCTGAATTGAAGAATACACTTCTGAGGGCATATAAATAAGAGGACCCATCAGGTTCAAAATGCCCAGCCCCAACCCTGTTCAGTCCATCCAATTTAATGTTGCTGTTGCATGAAAACACTGTAGAAATGTCAGGACAGGCTTCCAGGACTGATTTATAGTTATTTTATACCAATAGCACCCTAAAGCTATCGAGGCCAGACCATGCTGCCCCTGCCTGGATGTGAAGGAGGAGCTGTCCCCGCCCTGACACTCTGGGATACAACACAAACAACACCTGCAGGTCAGTGGGGCAGGTGGGAAGAGAAGCTGGATCTGTGGAAATCCTCATCCTCTGCTCGACCAGCAGTGGCAGGGATGGCTATGCAGGGTTTGGAGATGCTCCCCAGGGCCACACACTGTGGGCATGGGAGAGAGGATTGCCCAGGACTGTGCTCATAACCATCAGCATTTTGCTTGCCAAGAAGCTCCCATTTCCTACAAGTTGCCCTATGGTTAACAGAATCAATCAAGACTAATTTCCAACCTTTTTTTTTCCTTATTCCCCCTCCAACCCTGTATTCTGCCCCTGTATCTGTATCCTGCTCCTGGCACTGTGACCCTCCCACCAGGCAAGGCACAGCCAGAGCCAAGGCTTGTCCAAAGCCACAAAGCTGCTCCTGGCTGAGCTTCACCTGCCTCGGAGAAAATAATGGCTTAAACCTGCTGCTATTCCAAATCACTTACTATTTTGGTGCCCTGCTCCCTGCCCAGAGCCTGCTGCTTGTTATAGAGACAGGAAAATGTCACCCCAAAGGTGATGTTATGGATGCCCTCCCCTCCTGCTGCCTCCCTTGTGCACAGTCACCCCTCGCTGTCCCCTCGCCAGCCCCTGGCCCTGCTGGTCCCCAGCAGCTCAGGCAGGAGCAGATCTCAACTCTTCTTCTGGAGCTGGAGGCTTTTCCTTGTGAGATCTTTTCCCTGCTGGCCTCCAGCCTTGGGCAAAGGCTCTTTCCCACACCCTGCAACTCATTTTCCCAGGACCCCACTGCCTTGAACAGACCAAAGAGCTGCACCCCAAAACATCAGGATCCCCCTCTACTGAAGTTATGGGCTGGATCTGCACTCACAGTTTAGAGCCCAGAGCATCTGATCACAGAATCACAGGGTGGCTGGGGCTTCTGTGGAGCCTCCTGCCCTGCAGGTGTGGAGAGAGGATCAATTTGGAAATTAGGAGAATCCACCCTAAACTGGATTATCCTAGACTGGTCTGGGTCAAAAGGGACCTTAATGCTCCTTCCAACCCCCTGCCAGGGCAGGGACACCTTCCACTATCCCAGGTTGCTCCAAGCCCCGTCCAACCTGGCCCTGGACACTTCCAGGGATGGGGCAGCCACAGCTTCTCTGTGCCACTGTCCCAGAACATCATGTCTTTCAGAGTCATTGGCTCCTTCCCACCCCCAATATTCCTTACAAGAGCATTCAGTACAAGAGCCATTTCAACACGAGCATTCAAAGTCTGGAGAAGTGAAAGAGCTGGATGTCTTCACAAAGCAAACCCCCATGATCCACTACATCCTACGAGTGAGAAGTAAACAAGGAATTTGAGACTGACTTTGTTTTGTATCATGCCCTTCAAGCCCTTTGGGGAGTGTGGGTGAGACCGAAAGGTCCCAGAGCTGTTTTTGGGGAGGGACCAGCTGGGCTCTGGCTGAGCTGCTCTGGCTCATGGCCAAGGGGGCAGGAGGAGGATCTGTGTCCAGACCTGCCATACCTCTGTCCCCATCCCTGTCCCAGGCTGCCTCCACCCCACACTGCTCCTGAGAGATATGGAGTAGCTACAAAGTCACCCCTTGCCCAGGTTTGGCAGCTTTTCAGCACCCAGAGCAGCCCAGCACTATCTGTGGGCTGCAGGGTCACAGCTCCTCACCACCAGAGAGATTGGGACACATCTGCCTCCAGCAGGGATGTTGTCAGATAACAGGGAAGGAGAAAATAAAGGTTAGGCAAGTCAACTTATGTCTGTGCCATGGAGGGAGAGAAGAAAGCACAGCACAGCTCATGGTTCTCCTACTAAAAGCACCTCCAGTGAATCCTAACAGGGAGGGAGCCAGGGATCCAGGATTCCCTTCAACCAGCGATTATGCTAAAAATAAATCTCCCCTTGTTTACAGAGGGATATTTAAAGGATGAGCTCAGGCAGCTAAAAGCTTCTCCTGTGGGTGAGGACAGCCCTGAGAGGTGTGAGTGACATTCCCTTCCCATTTAGGCATTCTGTGTCCAGGACAATGGATGCTTTGGCCTCCACTGAAATACTGATTTTTGGGGCTGTTTTTCACGTTTTGGTTTTGTACAGACTCCCCTGGACAGACTGTGGGAGAGTGGTGGTGAAAATAAAAGGCAAAAGCGTCCTGCACAATCCAAGTGTCTGTATCCAGCCCTAAAACCCCACCGGTGCCAGATAAACAGGCTCCCTGAAAATAAGAAAACATTTGGGGTTAGAGACTGAAGAAGGCTGAGAACTGCCACTGCCCTGAGTCAGAGCCCTGCCAGTCACAGCCCCCCTGCTTTGCTTTGCTTTTCCCACTATGCAATAATGATAATATTTGTCTTTCCTAAAGGAGCGTGGGGGAGTTACTCCACTTAAATGCTTTCAACACATAGGAAGGGCTGAAATAAACCTCAGTCTCTCCCATCAGGAAGAATCCCACAGAAAAAAACAAACAAACAAACAACAAACCAGGATAAGAACTTTTTCAGTAAAAACTCCAGGATGAATTCCAGTGGCTGCTCAGCTTCTGAGGAGAGCAGAGGGCTGGGATTTCTTAAAGCAGCAAGTTTGATTCCTTTGATCTGAGATGCTGCCCTGCCACACAGGGGCTCCTCCTGGCACCGTTCCCTCACCTTGGATGAACTGCTCCCAGGAAAACATGGGAAAGCTGCACAGCAACGGCTTTAAATCAGGGCAGTGATACAGCACAGGCAGAGATCAGCCTGCACTGCCCTAATTCCGGCAGCATCTCCCCTACAGCTCCAGCTACCAGCCCCTGGCAGGCGCCAGCCAGGCAGACCTTTGGAGTGCCCCACTCAGGCCAGGAATCATTCTAGGAATAAGGATTTCAGCATGACCTGACATGACACAGCTTGGCTGATCCACCAGCCCCTCTCCAAAGGCTTTACATAATTGGGATAATAAGAGCTAGAAAGCTGCAGGGATGGCAGATGTAGCGGGGGGGGCTGAATCTCAGGATGGTTTGGGTTCGGAGGGACCTTAAAGATCCAGTTCCACCCCCTGCCACTGGCAGGGACACCTTCCACTATCCTAGGTTGCTCCAAGCCCTGTCCAACCTGGCCTTGGACACTTCCAGGGATGGGGCAGCCACAGCTTCTCTGGGCAACCTGTGCCAGGGCCACACCACCCTCATTGTAACAAATTTCTTCCTTATGTCCCATCTAAATCCCATTCTTTATTTAGAGATCACTCTGGCACAAGTGGGAGAGATCCTGTTGTTTCACTGCTGTAGAACGTGCTCACCAGGTGCTCTTCACTCCTTCACCTGCTCCAGCCTTCATTCCTTATCTTCATTCCAAGGTAACTCAAGCTACAGGGGAAGCCAGAAGCTTTCGAAGAGAAATTTGGCTTTTTAAAGACAACAGCAGGTCTGGCTTCAATATTTACTCTGTCCTAGCGGACCCTAGCAGGTCCTTCAGGCACGTCACTGAACCTGCTCCACTGGCCCTCACCTGCACAGCCAGGTAATTCCCATTACTGATAGGAACAAGGACAAACTGACTAATCCAACACTAGGCCCAGGACTTTACCCCCCCCCCCCTTCACATTTTACAGCTGTATTCCTTTGAACTGGCATTCCAAGATCCCTCCCAAAAACACAATTCCTTGATGACAACAGGAATAAATGCCTACAAAGCAGACACAGCAAGGGATTGTGACAATCCTATCTAGAACAAGTCCATGACAAACACACTGCATGGAACAACAGCTCCTGTGGCGTTCTGCCCAAAGCAAACAGCGGGAATGGAGCCCTGACACAGGTAAATCCGGGCCTGGCACTTATGATGCAACAGTCTTGGCAATATTCCTACAGGAAAAGGCAGGGCTGCAGCTTTTCCTGGATGATGGAGTGTGGACATGGACTGGGCATAAAGACAGTGCTCAGGGAGGCTTTGTCGGGGAAAAAAAAATCAAACAGACAAGCAGCTGAGCCACAACCCTGCATCATCCTCACTCACAGGGAAAAGGATTCAACTCCATGCCCTGGTGGTGCAACAGGAGCTCAGGCCAAGATCTTCAGCAGCTTTTCAGGTGAAAAATCTCTAGAATGAGTGTAGGAATCCCTGAGGTATCAGAATTTGTGCTGCCTGTGGGGTTACACCCCTTGGGAGCCCTGCACATGTCACCTGGGTCCTTTATGTCACCTCCTACAGGTTTCCCTGCTCCTGACCTGTAGTACTGCCATGTATTCCCAAGTACACCTCTTGGTGTACTTGGATAAATGCGTGGAAGGAGCTGCTTTAAAGGAGTAAACTCATTAATTTGCTGCAAGTTGCCCACAGATTCCTGTTTGTGGTGTTACAGGACAGAATGAAAATGCACAGTAGGGTGAGGAGCTTGTGGAAAATAAGGGGAAGAATGAAGGGAAATTCTCATCCTCAGCTGCCCCACCAGGAAAACAGGGACCGTAAGTTGTTCTATCATGCACAACCCCTGCTTGTAACTCATATTTCCAAAGTGCTTGGCCCTTGGAATTGTAAGATGATGCTTCTGTTTACCATCTGCCACTGGATGATGCTGATTGTCTCCCAGATTCCAATTACTTCCAGAACAGTTCCAGCTCATCTCCTTTCCCATTTTCCCCAGCTCCCTTCACTCCTTATGAAGTTCAGATGATATACAAGGAGTTCTTTCTTCTACCAGTGATGGTACAACCAGGTTTCAGGCAGAGACAAGACAAGCTGAGCCTGTGGCCACCAAGGAACAAACCCCAGGCACAGAACAGTCCATGGGCTTTAGGGAACTGCTGCCTCAGCTCACCATAGGCTGGAACTGAAAATAAAGAGTTACTCTACACAGGACAAACCAGGGATTATGTGACTACAGTGGTTTAAACCTATGGGAAAATCAATTCACTAAGGCACCCTCCCCCCCCCCAATTTTATATCCTGGTGGCTGTGATGCCACAGTGTCTCCCAAAAGTCTCAGGTGACTATTTCTAACAGCACAATCCAACATGAGACATGCAAGGACGCTGGCAGAAAATGGTTCAGAAAATTTCAGCTTGATAGGTATCGATTGAAGCCTTGTGCCCTGCGAGGTGGTGAAGAGAAAAATCAGAAGGAAAAACTCTATACATCTTTCTTCAAGGACAAATCCCTGGAGAAATTTAACACCCAGGGCAACCAGTCTGGAGCAGGGAAAGGCCTGGGGGCAGCTAGAAAGGAGCACCTGGCCCCAGAGCAAATGTGTCTATATTAAAATTGACTTATAATAATCAACATACCTGGCAACGGGTCAGAGTTTCCTTTTTATTTCTCTTCCCAAAACAGGAATCAGGGAATGAGGCATCAACAAATGAGAGGAGGAAGCAAAGGCTGCCCAGCCACTGGAGTTTAAGGAAAGGGATCCCCTCCAAATCCACCCCCTGAGACCACAAGTTCTGAGTGTCTCCAGGAAATGGCCCCAGACACCCTGAAAGTGTCACAGCTCCATCTCTCCCCTGCCTTTCAGTTCCAGGGAGCTGGGAGACACAGAAGCTTGTGCAAGACGGGATGAGGCTGGGATGTCACCCTGTGATCCTAGAAGTATCCACCCCCTCAGGTGTCCAGAATTCTGCAAGAATAAATTGCCAAGCACTTCCCTGCCATCTCTCTCTAGAGCTGTGCCAGCCAGTGCAGCACAGCCAGGGCAAAGAGGCAGCTTCAGGGGCTGGAATTTCACCATTTCCAGACACTGTAGAGGCTGGATCCCAAATCTGTATAACCCACCCACTGCTGTGCTACCAACATCCCATAATGACTGGTACACTTTATTCTGTGTGGCACATGCAAACTACAAAGAATGTATCACTGTAAGGGGAGCTGACTCCTAACTAGAGGTAGGAGTTACTATTTTGTCTCCTTAGGAAGAAACTTGTGATTTACTGCCAAAGTTTCCACGTGACATGATGCAGCAATTCCACAAAAAAGGTCATTTTACCACAGGAAGACAAACAAATATAGAGAGAAAAGTGAGGGAGAAAGAGGTCTTCCATATTTCTTCCTTTCCCAGTAAATTAACTATCACAAGCTAAACATCTCCACCACGGCCACCTTTTAGAAGTATCTTCCTAACAGTGACCAACACTTACTAAGTATTAATACTTACTAACACATTAATTTAATATTACAAATTAAGTATTACTAATATGCACATTAAGCCCCAAAGACACAACATCATCCTGGCCAAACTGGACCTGCAAAACCCATCTTACCTGGCCCACCATGAGGTTACACTTCCACAGAAGCACCTTTCCACAGTTGTACTGAATTAGATCCCACAAATTCACAGGAAGGTGGCTGAAATACTGCACTCAGTGCTAAATCCTGGATCATGAGCTTCATCATGAAAAATTCCAAGCAGGTTTTAGGCTGAGTCAAGTCACCTGTGCCATGCAGGGGGTCAGAATTCAGCTCTGCACCCTGGCTGGAAAAAACTGCTTCCTCATCCATTGGATTTGATCTACTGGTCACATCTGACATGGGACTATGAGACTCTTAGAATGCTCAAAACAAGTGATTTTGCTCTGAATGACACTGACCATGAAAAAAAAAAACCTTCCCAATTTGTTCATGCCAGAAGGGAAAGACTCTGAAGGATCTCAGTAATAACATAAATCATCCAAATACAATAAAACTTAATGGGACACTTGTTCTGAAAGCCAAGAAAGAGGTGCTGTAAGTGCCTCTGTTTCAAGAGTCCTCCAAGCCTTCATTGATTTCAGGAGGGTTCTGCGAGTGTCAGAGCCTGTTTTCATTAACGCTGCTCTAATTAAACGCAGATTAAAAAGGCAAGCTCAGCCTTGCAGCATTTGCCATCCAGCAGGGATTCTACAGACCCTTTCCCTCCACTCTGATCAAGCAAGGGCCTATTTATTGATGCAGCTTTAGTCACTTAATCCACCTTTCTGGAGGAGAGAAAAATAAATCTTCAAAGCTTCACACCCGGCTTGTCCTGGCAGATTAATTAAAAGTAGAGATGCTGTAGAATAAACCCCTCTGAGACAGACAGGGATGTGATGGGATATATTTTGTGTTTGCCTTGCTCAACAGCTGATACTTTATGAGGTGAAAATCCACCTCTTCACTTCAAACACCTGGGCAAAGAGCTGAGCTTGGAAGATTTGAAGTGAAACCTTAATGCCAAATAAAGATGTTCCTGCTTTCAACATCTGTGACTTCTGGGGGAGATGCTGACACTGAACCTTCACTTATGGCCACAGCTGTGACTTGGCAAGAGGTCAGGGGTGTGTTTGTACCCTTCTGCCAGAGCCTGGCTTTGATTCCCTTCTCCTCTAACTCACAAGTTACTCAGAGGAGTGTCAGGCACTTCCACATGACATGTGCTATTAGACATGACTCAGCTCTGCTCTGGCTGCTACTAATTCTTTCACTATTTGGCTGTTCAAAACAAAAGAGACAAATGAGGAATTCATCATCATTTCCACGGAATTCCACACTTGCAGGAGGAGTGCCCAAAATAATATTTCAGAAGCAGCAAAGAAAGTCTAAATAAATTTTGAAGAAGATTAAAATACTGTGGCTTTGGAAACAGCAGATACTGCTGTGCTGGGGTTAGTAATGCCAGATTTGCACATATAATTAACAAGTGAGAAAAGAATTCAGCAGCAAACAATCAAACTGCTGATTTGACACTGCAGATCAAGAACAAAATTATATGCAACAGATTATCCTGAGTTGGAAAGGACCCACAAGAAACATCAAGTCCAACTCCCTGTTTCTCAAGCTTCTGGGAAGCAGATTATATTGTCGAGAAATGGGTAAATTATGGAATAGCAGCATTATCTCTTGCCTCCCTTATCTACAGGGAATTAAGTTACTGTATGACAACTCAAGCACCTCACAATACATGAGAAGGCGCTTCTGTGCAAGCAGGAAATCTGCAAAATAATGTGGGAAAAAAGGAATAGCCATGGGCTCTATAACTGGGCAATTTGCATCCTTGAGCCACCTCTAGAACACACACGGTGTGCTGGGCTGTGATTTTTAAGGATTTTTGTTAAGATTTATCAGTTGAATTTAAGAAATGTTAACACAAGTGGCAGCTGTGAAAGAGAACCTGACCCACGTGCACCCGAGACAGAGAGCGTGGAATCCTCCGTAGTTTAAATCTTTGCCATGTCCAACGTTGATACTGTACAGCAAATATGCAAAGTCAGGACCTAATGGCTGTCCCTCATCAGCTATAGAAGGCATAAAACTGGTTTAGATGAGATCAGATTTGGGTTTTTGTTGGGTTTTCATGCACAAACTCTGTTCCATGGACTTTAAGTTTTTCTGCTCCTCTTGGCTACATGGTGGACTTCGTGCTTGTTGTCCCTTGGCATTTGCTGTTATGATTTATCAGCTCTAAAAATATCAGCCATACAATCTCACAGCTAAAAGAAGATGCTGAAGTTTCTGAATTATCAATAATCTGCAGCCTGACAAGCATTCAGCCAAATTGCTACCCAAATTCCTACACCCAAGGAGCACTGGCTGGTTCGTGGTGAACACAAATGAACCAGGCTGATGATGGAACAGCTTGGCCCACCTTCCTACAGGAAGACTTCCCTGTAGTGAATTCCCACCCTTTATCTGGCAAACCTAACAAGCATTCATGGTGTCTCATGAAAGAAGTCTTGCATGCCAACTGTGTGTAGATTACAATCTTCATAGTAAAAAACACCTATTTGTAGTTAAATTCCACTCACCACCCACCTTGTTTTCCTCGGCACCTTCAGGAGAAGGCAATTCCCTATTCCAACCACTTTTTTTTCTTTCATTCAAGACTGTGATTTGGAGTCTCTTAATGCATTAATACAGTCTCTGGACTTCATTGTGGCAAATACCAAACAGTACATTATTTATCCAACTGTTTCAACACCAGTAAACGGGAAACAAATAACTTCTGTTATTTCTCCTCTTACTAGAAAGCGTGCAGCAACTGCATTTCATGTTGAGATACAAACTTTGCAAGGAATAGAGCTGGGACTGCTCTAGAAAACTGGATTATGGATACTGAATTCCAGCCCCCAGTCCCAAATTCCTCTATTGTCTCCTAAACTGCACTTTCCTTCTTTGAGATAACTCATTAATGTATGTGCTACAGCATATGCACAAATAGGTCATTTTTTCTATTCTATTGCTTTTGAAAAGAAATAAGTATCTCCCTGGGTAGTTGATGTTTGGAACAACCATGAAACAAAACTGCTTGTTAGTCCACACAAGTGTTGTGTGGCTGTTGAGTCCTTGGAGCAGATTTACTTCATTTATTGTTCCTAGCCCATGATGTGGTTTTGGCAGCAGAGAGTTGAAAAGCTAATTCCAAAAAATCAAAGTTACCAAAGCTGACTTGCTGAAGGCGATGCAGGATGAACTAACCTTTTGTAGCAAAGGAGACAACCCCAAATTTGACCCAAAGCATAAACAAAACAGGAGCCAGCAGTGTGGGGGGAGTGGAGTTTAAAGGAGAAACACATGGAACTGATGGAGATTTGGAGAACTCAAAACTCTTTCCTTGGCATTTCAAGATAAAGGTTCAAGAACAAATTCTGCTTCAGGGAAACTCCTCATTGCCAGCAAAGGAAAGCTGGAGACATTTACTGGAGAAGCAGGAACAGGAATGAGACCTGGCTTCAAGAAGCTGGATGCTGCAATCCACCCTGTCAGGGAACAGATCTCACCATGGGCAAGTCTAGTTAACCCCTGCTTTGGGGTTTGACCAATAAAATGTGAAAAGACACCTCCTCCTACCTGTTTTGGGAATGATCCCTCAGATTAAGAGGTATTTATTATTGGAAACACGTTCTCAAAGGCTTTGGCAACTCCAACATGTGCTTGCACAGCAAAACTTTGCCATAAGGTAGTAAGAAAGCCTCTAATCAATACCCTAATTCCTTGGCTTTTCAGAAAGGAATGGGAATGCCACATTCATCTGTGCCATGCTCCTCTGGGTCCCTGAGGAAACCACAATGCAGACTGGCAAGAAAGCTCTAAAACCACATTTCCAAAAGGCAAGGAAGGCACCCATGAGCAGAACTATTTCCTAACCCTGGTGCAGCTTTCTTAGTTGAATAATTATATTTCCTTAATATGTGCCCTACGCTTGGTGAAAAACTTGGATGCAAATCCACATGCCTATCTACATACCCTTACATGCCTAAAAATTGATGTGGGGACTGAGGAGGTTTTAATCTTGCCCAGAGAAAGTACAACTCACTGCCCTGTCTGTTATTAATGCTATTATTACTAACTAGCCATATAATTTACCTCCCAAAGCCTCGGTCAGCGTGGGTATATTTACAGACAATATATCTTCCCATAACGGCCATGTGCTGCAGCTTTTGGATGCCTGGGATCCTCAGAGGGGGAAGGAATCTAACACAATCCCCTTGGAAAGGGCAGCATGAACAACCAACCTTCTCTTCACAACTTCAAAACGCAGAAAGAAAAAGATCACCTGGCTGTGATTTTGTACAGTGAATAAATGCTTTATAAAGCCCTCCCAAAAATTACATCCTTTCCCAACATACACCTTTATAAAGGCACAAAAAGACCAGTGGAGCAGAACAGACTGAATGGGAAATGAGGAGGGAAGGGCAGAAAATGGTCCTGTATTGAAAGGATGAGGAATTTGGATGGGGTGACTTTGCATTCACCGGAGGAACGGAAAATGGGGCTTGAGCAGCACAACTGCAGATTCCAAAACACCAGTGTCGTGACAAAAACTGCAGCAGGAGAGAGATCTGTGTGCCCTGAATTCATCACAGCGTGACTGAACTTCTCTGCAAGGCAACGCCTCGTGAGACAGAATGTTTGCTAGCCAAAAAATCCCCATAAAACCAGTTTTTGAGCATGGTATCAGCACACACACAGCCCAGAAATAGTTCATCTCCCAACTGGTGCTGAAACCAGCCAAGCACTGAGCACAGGCCACGTTCAGCACCAGTTGCTTGTGACAGATAATTTCCCAAGTGCTCCTTATCCCCACCTCTCTCTGCACATCAACACCCATCCCAGGCACCGCAGCACTGCAGGGCATTGGGGGATTTTACCCTGCCCAAACACAGTCCTGGGGCAGAGCACGAGAAATCCTATTCCAGCTCCCAGCAAAAATGCACCCTGTATTTACTGCACACTGCATACAGAGAGGCTCATTAACCTGCAACTGGCATTTGGGGGATTTTTCGCTGCATTTATTTGGGATGGGGCCACATTTCCTACTGCTGCCATTCAAAACAGCCAGAAAAACTCGGTATGCACAGCACAGGAGAAATGGGGCATCTCCTCCAAAGTGATGCATGAGCACACTTTTTGGGGAAGGTGATGGTGAATGAGGAGCCACGTGTAGCAGGACAGCAGAGACCTAGAAAGGGTCACAGAATCATGGAATGGTTTGGGTTGGAAGGGAATTTAAAGATCAGTGATGATCTTTACCAGATCATCCCGGTCCTATGGGCAGGGACATCTTCCACTATCCCAGGTCACTCCATGCCCTGCCCAAGCTGGCCTTGGACACTTCCAGGAATGAGGCAGCCACAGCCTCTCTGGGCAACCTGTGCCAGGGACTCACCACCCTCACAGGGCAGGATTTCTTCCCAATATCCAATCTAGCCCTACTCCATCAGTTCAAAGCCATTAAATGATACTTACGAACACACAGACAGGCCACCAGCTTGGCAGCCTGGTCGGGCACGGGGCAGGTGGGGAAGATGGGCTTGAGCAGGTACGTGGCGAAGACCAGAGCCACGATGTACTGCGAGGAGGGCCGGATGATGAGCAGCTCTATCCAGAGCTTGAGGAAGGCGGGCAGGGAGCCGTACACCTCCAGCATGTAGGCGTAGTCCCCGCCGGACTTGGTGATGGTGGTGCCCAGCTCCGCGTAGCACAAGGCGCCCACGATGGAGAACGCCCCGCATGCCGCCCAGACCACCAGCGACAGCCCCGGCGAGCCGGCCTCCCGCAGCACGCCCGTGGGGGTGACGAAGATGCCGGAGCCGATGATGGTGCCCACGATGATGGCCACGCCGTTGAGCAGCGTGATGGAGCGCTGCAGGGTCACCCCTTCCCCGGAGCCGCACGGCGAGGGCGAGCGGGCGCAGCCGTTCTCCTGCGCCCCTCCGCCCGCCGCCCCCAGCATCTTCTCCATCGCCTGCTTGTCCTCATCCTGCGCCAGCGAGGCGGCCGAGCCCGCCGGGCTCCTCTTCTTCACGGTATTGTCGCCGGGGCCGCCGCCGCTGCCCGACATGGTGGCGGAGCGGGGCGCGGAGCGGGGCGGGCGCGGAGCGGCTCTGCCGCCACCATCGGCCGCCCCTTTTGTTCCGGCGGCGGTGGGCGGCGAGCGGCGGCGGGGCCGGGCTCCTTTCCGGGGGGAGGAGAGGACGAGGAGGAGGAGGAGGAGGAGAGGAGGAGGAAGGAGGGTGGTGCAGCGCCCCGGGATGGCGCGGTGGCCGCTGGGCAGCGGCTGTGCCCGCTCCGTACGGGGGGGCACTCGCTCCTGTCCGGGGGTCTCCGCTTCTTACCGGCGGTGCCCGCTCTGGTACCGGGGGTTCCTGCTCCTTAACGGCGGTACCCGCTCCTTACCAGGGGTTCCCGCTCCTACCGGCGCATCTCTCTCATGCCCACCCCCTCCGACTTTCCCTTGCCCCAAGAGGGGACAAGGGAAGCGAAGCGGCCACCCCACATCTCTGCCCCCGGGTACAGGGGGGCCCGGAGGGGAGGTGTGTGTTACCATCCGTTCTCCTGCCTGCATGGGCTGTGTGTTCCTCAAGAGGAGAACGGATCCCTGTGTGTCTAAACCTGCAGTTCAGCAGAACCTGTGTCTCCCAGCTCCCCCCAGTCCCATCTTGCTCTGCTCTTCTATCCACCTTCCACCCAAGTCCCCGGTGCTGCATCACCTGCATCTCTGCAGAGGCGCTGCAGGAACCTGCCTGTCATGGCAGATGCCAGAATCATCCAAAAAAAATTATTTGCCAATCTCAAATCTGACTGCCATGTTGGATGCCAAAATCACCAAAAAAGTTTGTTTGGAAACCAAAAATATAAAATAATTCACCAATCTGGCAGCATGCAGGCAAAATGGGCAGGCGCAAGTTTTGCATCCAAGGAGGCTCACTTGGATACTACAATAAGGCCAAAGGAGCCAGTTTTTTACCAAATTCAGATTCCCTTTTGCCCTTGTAGGATAGGAGAGGAGCTCTGAGCCTGGAAGCTCTGATTCCCAACGACACTCCTTCTCACTGAGAGGTGGAAGTGGTACCTCTGAGCAGCTGTTTCTCAGCAGGGGTTAGTTGGTGTCACACAAGAAGTCATGCCCAAGCTCCAAAACTCAAAGTTGTCCATCCTCCTGGACCATGTTTCAGACAGTGGGTGGATCAGAAGGTTCTCTCCAAGATACCTCACAGATGGGAATTCTGGGGAAAGATGTGACATTTCAGTAACATTTTCAGGTACCTCACACTGGTAACTGCCATCACCACTACTTCCAACCATTCCAGGAATCCTGAGCAGCCTAATCCTGGGAGCACTAATCCGAACCTGACATCTAGTGGCTGCTCAGCCCAAGGGCTCAAAAATCTGCTGCTGGGTTTATATAAACATCCACATTTAGAAAGAAAGCTTAGAAAAAAATTACCTTGGCACCAAGCATGTACTTCCAGTTTTCAGCTAGAAATGGGAACCTGAAGGGATTGAAAAGACTATGACAGTTAATTAAACAGGAAAACATATCAGAATTTTTCTGTAACCCTAAAAGCCTTTCTTTAGTCTACCAGCTTAACATTATAGACTCTATGGCTGGAACCTAAAGCAATTGTTACTGCATTTAATGCTTTATGTTGGGTAAAATTTTCACAGGACCATGAAATCAGGTAGTTACAACTTAAGGGATTGTCTCTGTGTTGACCTTGTTACGCTGGACTCAGCAGACAGGACTGGGATAGAAATAAAATATATCCTTCAGGTGTTTCCAGATGAATGCTCCAATTTAGGTCTGTATTTGGGTGAAGAGAATCATTCATGGAGGGATTTACTCCACCAGTTCTCTAGGCCAAGCTCTTACCTCAAGGCAAATAAACTAACTGGAATCAAAATATCCTGAGCTGGGAGGGACCCACTTGGACGGAGTCCAACTCCTGGCCCTGCACAGGACAATCCCAATGACCTGCTTGATGACTGTGGAATTTTACACCTGACATTAGCCCAGAAATTTCCATTGACTTTCACAAGAACAGGATGGAGTAATCTTCTTCTAATTCTTCCAAAAGGGAATTTCTTAATAGAATGTGGAAGTCCCAGGATCCAGAGGCAGTGGAATAGCAGCCACTGAACTGCCCCATTTCAAGTCAACCACATACTTGACTCTCTTGCAAATTAATCCATCAGAGTTAATTCTGCAACTGTTTCTCCATTTGTATTCCTGAGAAAATCCTGGCTTTGCCAGTGTGTTCCCAGAGTGCTTTATATCTTCAAAGCACTTCCCAAATGCCAAGTGTTATTATCAGAACATTAACTCTCCTCAGGCCCCCAAGTTATTCCACGGGATCTTTGAAGACTATTTGATTATCCAATCAGTTCTCCATGTGTTAATACTCAGGCACTCGGAGTTTGTCACATCAAAAAGGAAGGAAGGAAGGATTTGTCAGAAGGACAAATAATTACCAGGAGCAGGAGCAAACTGGCCATTTGTCAGGAGTAATGTGGATGTTCTTGACCAGGTATCGGCAGGGCTGCCTTGATCACACCCAGCCACCCCCTGGAACCAGACCAGCCATTTCTTCAGCAAACACCTCAGCTCCACTAACAAAGAGCTTGGAAGTTTGTTTTCTTGGGTAAATGGAAGTAGTGGCAGCTTCTAGAACCCTTAAATAGTAAAAACAGCAGAGCTGACCTCGCTCTTAATCTAACACAATACGTTGCCTGCCAAAAAGCACCACTGGGGAGGCCTTCTATAAAGCATTATCTACTATTATTTTTGGGGGGATTCCTTAGCCAGGAATGTAATCCCCTATTTTTTTCCCATCAAAATAAGTAGAAACTTGTTTGAATTAATTCAGCTAAGCAAAACCTCTCTCTATGACAGCTAAACTCCAAGCATGGCTCTGCAGTGAGACAGAGAAATTAATGCTCATTTCAGCTAATTAGCCAATCTTCACAGAATCACAGGATGGTTTGGGTTGGAAGGGACCTTAAAGCCCATCCAGTCCCACCCCCTGCCATGGACAGGGACACCTTCCACTATCCCAGGTTGCTCCAAGCCCCATCCAACCTGGCCTTGGACACTTCCAGGGATGGGGCAGCCACAGCTTCTCTGAGCAACCTGTGCCAGGGCCTCCCCACCCTCACAGGGAAGGATTTCTCCCTAATATCTAATCTAAACTTACTGTCTTGTATCAATTTTTAATTGTGGTAAGTAATTCATTTTACGGGTTATTTGACCAGATTATTGTAGCCACAACCACAAACTGGGAACCTCTTGAGTTACACCACACATGGGCTCAGTTTTATCAAGGCCAATTACACAACAGAGAAAGGAGCTCAGCTGACAGGTCCAGTTTAATGATCAGTGCCAAATGAAGGAGCTTAGCAAACATCCTCAAAATCTGGAATCCCCTGGGAAATGGCATGTTGCATCTGGCTGGATGTAATAAATAATTAGTTACCCTTCCATCAGCACAGCAGCAACAGAGAGGGCATTGTGCTTTCATTCCCATTCTAACACAATTCAGCAGAGTCTTTTCAGAGCCTGGAAGTATCACAGCACATCTGACAGCTGATTAGACTCCACTCCTAATGAACTGGGTCATTCCCAAAGAGGAATTGTATTATTTGCTTGACAGAAAAATCTAGTTTTTAACTTGAAGAGTTTAATTACACAACGAGATCCAGGCACAGGTTTCTCTGGTCCTTTATTGCAGTTGCACACTAATGTAACAGTGTAAAATCCAGCAGCTACAAGGTTCTATACAGCAGGTAAAAACTGAAGGAAAAGGCATTCCCTGTTACAGATGCTGTCTCCTAAGACAATTATTTTCAGTAAATTATGATCAGGCAGATAACAAACATTAAAATATACAAAATGTAATAACAGCCACGAAAACACAATGAACAAAGAAAAAAGCAAAGATGTGCCAAGAAACACAAATTAAAACATTCAAAATTAAGGCACAAACGGACCCTTCCTCCAAAGTACAATTCCAGTCCTTTAAAACCCTGTAGAGATCAAAGCAATCTCTGTTTTCAGAGCTTTCAAAGCCAAGGGAGACACCCCTGTCAGCTCTGGGGTCATTCCTGGCAGAAGGCAGCACAAGAATGGTCAGGGGTACGAGGTGGTTACACCTGAAGTGAGAAAGTTCTGGAATGCAGGAATACAGATCAAACATTCAAATGCCAAAGGGAGTTGTTCCAACCACAAAGTGACCAAGACTGAGATAAGAGCAGCATTTAACAGGAATATTGAAAGGCAGCTGGAAGTCAGGCCAACACAGACACTGGTCTGTACTCAAAAACCTTCCACTCCCATTTCAGTCAGTTTTCCCAAAATTATTTCTATTACAGTCTTTAATTCCTAGTACTTATTGCCACAGGAATGCCTCCCAGGGCACTGTTAAGTTACAAAAGTGACTACTATGCAAGGAAAATACAAATATGTGCTTTGACCCTTTCATATTGTACCATCCTAAAGAGCCTAAAGATTCCTCTTTCAAATAAAGTTTCACTTAATTGTGCAAAATCATTACAGATATCAGCTCTTACCCAACAATTAAAACATTTTTATACACACAAAACAGAGAATAAGGGCAAAGAATTCTACCCCATCTCCTGTTTTACACACATGTGCAGGCACACAATTATTTCCTTGAAGTCAGCACTCACAGGGCCAATAAAGTCATTGTAACATACAAGTTAAAATTAAAATAACATCCAAAATTCCCTTTCTGTCCATTTCCAAACTGAAAATTCCAACAACAATCTGCCCTGCAACTGAACTCCTGCCTGCCTTAACCAGGTTGCTAAAACACTGCACAGAAGTGCAAGAAACAGCAAAATAACTGTAACAGAAAACTTATTGTTGTAGCAGAGTTAATTGTTTCTACATTGACCCTGTTTCCATATATTTGAAGTGATGAGTGCTGAAATTGAAATTTATTAATTTTATGGCAGTAAAAACAGATGTGATTTTATCTAAATATGGAGTATAGCTTAGTACCTGTATGACTTCATAATGCACCTATTCTCGAACAGTAAATGACAATACTTCAACAAAGTAAATCTCCATGAGAACTTGAAATGGATCACTGGAAAAGGGAATATTCAGCATCACCTCTGATGGGTGGTGGTGTGTTAAAAGAGATTTACACAGCCAGGAGGAAATTGTGGTTCAGTGGAGCAAACCTCAGCATGGAGAACTCAGGTGGGTGTGAGGTACCACAGCATTACAGAGCACCTCAAGGTTAAACATTTACACCCCAGTGGTTCTCTAAATCTGTATTTTGTATTTCCCAGGAGTGAAACAAGCTCAGACAGAGCTTGTTTGGGAGCAGAGACACCCAAAAACTCGGTGAAAATTACCAAGGCAACTAAAAAACTGAGCAATTGCATGAAGCTTTTTAGAATATATTATATATGATAAGGATATTATTGATGCAGGTCACCTATAGCCCAGTGCTGCCGAGTCTGCTCTATTTTTAAATATAAGGCAACATTAACATGTCTTTATATTATAATTTTTCCTATTAATAATGAGTAGTAAAATATCTGAACCACAGCCACCCTTCTACAGGGTCCTCTTCAGAGAAGTGTTTGCAAGAATGGCACTGAACAAAAACCTCAAACTTAATGACCAGGCCATGTACACTCGGGTAAAAAGTAAAAACACTTTTTTCCTATTGCCAAAACTGGAGATCATGGAATCATGGAATGGTTTGGGTGGGAAGGGACCTTAAAGATCATCCAGTTCCAAGCCCCTTCCATGGGCAGGGACACCTTCCACTAGACCAGGTTGCTCCAAGCCCCATCCAAAGAGAAATGGTACAGTTCAACCAACATGGAAAGGTTCACCCAAGCAGTAAGAGGGCTTGGGAGAAGCAAAGAAACCAAAGAGAGATGTTGCCATTTTGAATTCACTACACAGAAAAAACATCCATTTACCATGTACAGTCACTCCAAAGTTAAGTGGCCACATTCCAAATTGCCAGGGCAGAAAGGCACAACTGTTGCACAGTAACAACAGCCTGAGGTAGAGCTATTAAGGAAGCAAAGGCAGGATTGGGGCACTTAACTGGTTAAACAAGATTATTCCAAAACTTTAAAATCATCAGGGTCACACCAAAAAGTGTTAAAGTGCTTTTAAACTGAACACTTGGACTTTAAAAATAAAAGTATCAATTCTAAAGCTCTGGATTTAGATTGACAAGCCAGTGTCACGTTTCCCTTGTGCTGAATCACAGCAGCAATGAGAAGCAAATGAGTAAGATCAGTTCCTCAAGAATCAAAACCACAATCAATCAAGATCACACCAGGGTTTACAGACAGACCTGCTCCTCACCAGAAAATCTGACCATCCAGCAAAGCAGAAAGAGCCAGGGAAGAAGGTGCTTGAGAGAAAATCAGGCCTAGTAGTAGTAGGATGTGCAGAGGTAGATACTACTCGTGGCAATTGGACCACAGCTCCAGGATAAGACTCTGCAGGTGGCAGCTCCACAGCAGCTTGGTTTGGTCCACAAATACATTTCAACCACCACTGGACCTCGTTACCATAAGGTGCTAAAAATACAAACTGGTCCCCAGTTGTCCTGAAGCTGGATAAGTCTTTTTATAAGACAATACATCTTAAGGCAAAACTCTGAAGAGAGTGCACTGGTGCTCTGTGAGTTACTGAAATCAAAAACCTTTCTGAGGGCTGCATTTTGTCCTAGCACAGGTTTCAGAGATTGGTTTTGGCTTTTTTTCCCCAAATCCCACTGGGAGGGTCAGCTGGGCCTTATCTAATCTTGCTCTCCTTTGATGTGATCGGTTTTCTGAGATCAATTGGACATTTTCACCTAATTTGCTGCTCTTGCCAGTCCTGAGATGCTGGTGAATTCTCCTCTGCTCTCTTCTCCTGATACATTATTAACACAGAAGAGTAAAAGCTGCCAAAGCTAAAAGCTTCTACATTTGTTAAAAGGTTTAAGAAAAGGTATTCTGGCTTGTGATGTATTTAGAGTGGACATTCTGCAGCCTCCACATCAAACATGGATCGTGCAGCCAACAGAATGGAAAGAGCTTTTATTCTACAAGTCATTTTTGTCCTTCTCCTCTTTTCACCCAAGGAAAAAGGAAGAAGGTAAAATGTCTCTGTATGTGTGACTAGAGAAACTACTTCTCTTCCAGTTCTCTTCTCAGATCTCAAACAAATTCACAAAAGCACCTGATCAGTGTTAATACTTTGCACTTCTTCACACTTTCTCCTTGCTAACAACTTTTTGACCAGGATTATTAACTCATGCAAGGCACTGAAACAGCATTTGAAGATACACAGAACAATTCAGAGAACAGGCAGAGGAAGAGCTCTCCCATTGTTATTTTAGCTGTAGTTGTCTTAATAATTCCTTACTGATCCCTGTCTCAAAGCAAGTCAATTTGTTAAGGGTTGATATTATTTACTTCTTCAGAAAAGCAAAACTAAAAACCCTCACAGCTTCTCTAGTGAAGGTCAAAGGGCACTTAGCAGGACTGCCACTGGGGCTGGCTGTGAAAGTGCAGGAATACACTGCAGGAAAAGGGAAAATAATGAGAAATAACATTATGTCCACGTGCTGCAGCCTGATGTTGATGGGCCACACCTATGGCCTGACCTGCTCAGCGTGGCCCTGGGGCTGTGCCTCAGTGTCCAGGAGGTGCCTGACCTGGAAGGACGAGCGCACGGTTCGGTCCATCAGCGGCTGCAGGGGACGGAAGTTGTCCACCATCCTCTTCTCCTCCTCCCCATCTGAGGTGAAGAGCAGCATCCTAAAGGCCTCCAGCTGAGAAGGAGAAATGTCCACTTTAGTGACTTGGCTAACTGGGGGATTGTAGGAGTTTGTGACGAAACAAAGTCATTTATTCTTTGGGGGGGGGAATAAAAATGGGAGTTACTGTTACATTTGTATTCTGAGAAATTTTCAAACAAATTTCTGGCACTTCTTTGTCACCCGCTGGCAAAGATTATCCCATCATCCCTGTCAATGCAGAAGAGGAATTGTCAGTCACCTGCCATCTTTAGGCAGATTAAATCCCAAATGTGGCATGTCTGAGACAGACCTGATTCCTATTCAGATACTGGAACATGTGTCATCTTGAAATAACCTGCCCAGCCTTAATTCACACCCTTCCTGACACACTGTCACCCAGGAACGAGGGAACATCAACAAGCAACAATCCAGGTAGTTGTTCTCTCAGTGGTTTATAACTGGGATTAAGAGAAGGTATGCAGCAGATCAGCTTTTAATGCTCACAAGGGCATTCCAATGTTAAGTCACTGCTATGCCATAAAAGAATGAGAGTACAGGGCCAAGAAAAAGGAAAAAATGAGAAAAATTTCAATTTAAAAGAAGATTGCTACCCTGTGTCTGCAGTTCTCTGCTCTGTTAACAATCTTCAGTTCTTCCCATCCTGTTCCTTTATGTAAACTAAAACATTAAAATCACATGCAGGTTTATTCCTCAGAGCTGGTGTTTGGTTGGAGCATGACTTTCTTGATGGACAAGCTCCATGCAAAACTGTATTAAAGAAACCAAATTTCTCTTGCCTCATGTCATTGGATTCTCACTTCATTACTAATCAAAGCCTCAAAAAACAGGAACAATGCACAGATCATTTTCAGTTCCTTTTAAACCATGAATAAACAGTAGATTTTTGGGGGCTGTCCATTTTTACTTGCTTTGCAGCAAACTCCTAACACTTGTTCTATGCTGTGATGCCCCTCAAAGTACTCTCCACCTCTTTGAAGAGGCAAAAAATTCCTGAGGACTTCCAATAAACCCCACAATTGTAGCACAGTTCTCCTTCTGACCATCTTCCTTATCCCTGCATCTACTTTATACCTTTTATAACATGAACAACTCAGCCCTTGCAGTGCCTCCAAGATTTCTGTGCACGTGGCCATCAAGAACATGCACCAAAGCTCAGTTTGGAATTTCACAAAACCTTCCCTCCACAAAAAACCTCCTGGTGAGGGGAGCAAAATTACACTCCAATAAATAACCTTAGAAGTTCCTAAAACATCTGATGTTTTCAAGGGGCAGCTTCCAGCATTATCACAGACCAAGAGAAAACTCTTTGAGAAGAGCTGACAAAGTTGAGGAGAGCTGGAGAAACATCTTGAGTCTTTCAGCATTAGCTCTTGTAATGTCAGGATTCCTCCTCAAATCCTGAATCCTCTGTGCATTCACAGAGAATTGCTGGCAAGGAAGTGCTTCTGTGCATCTTCCTCTCTGTGGCAGCAACAGGAATGATATGAAAGATAAACCTGAGATTTACCTGATCTTCATCCACCTCTATTGGCTTCTTCTTAATAATCCATGTGACAGATTCAGTCAAAGGGGGAGTGGTCAAGGAGCCTGCGTAGGTCCAATAGTCAGGACATGAAGGTAACAAACAGGAGGGATCAAAGACATCAAACTCGATAACAGTGTCCTAAACACCAAGAAAAAATATTTTTAAGCATTGTATTTTGAGGAAAAAAACGACAGAAGATTAAAAAATATCTTAACTGTGAGATTAAATACTGTACATGTTACGTATGTTATGGGAAATTAGGTGTTCTGAATATTAACAAAGATCTACATAAAAATATAATATAAAATCCCACAGATTTGTGGGATTTGAGGCAGCTGCTGAGCACACAAAATTGAAATATTTCCATTGTCCCCACAGGCCATTAAGAATTCAGAAGAAACAAGGAGAGTGAAGGAGCAGCTGCCTGTGGCTTTGTGGGAGCTGGATGCAAACAGGGAAAAGGAGGAATAAGTGGTGGAGTAACTTCACGTAGTGCTGCCAGATACACTTAAAAGACTGCAAACAACAGTGTTTTACTTTTCACCATGTGATTTTAGGCAAGAGGGAGAGGAAAGAGGACTAAAATTTTATTTGAATTATATCAAATATTCCCATCTCCAGAACTGCAATCCCACAAGTGAGGTATCAGAGACCACACAGGAACTTCAGAGCCTGGGATTTCCTACACAAACATTGCTCCTGAGGATATACTGGCAATGCAGGAAAGGAAGATCCCGTTTTTCCTTTCCACTTTATCCATTCCCCACTGAGAATGAGAAATATTGCAGTCAAGAATTGTTCAAAAATGGAAGGTTGGATGAGAGATTCTAGATGGAGGAAGGACATGAGAACAGATATTTTCTGACCTTCCTCCTCCCCTGGTGATATTTGGTCCTTAAGTCAGTGATAATGTTGGAAAGGCAACAAAGATTTTCAAACGTTTTAAACCAAGCATGGATGAGTTGCTGGGTGACAGCCTTTGGAAATGAGATCCCTTTCTGAGCAGCCCACATGCAGCTTGATGAGCCTGATGCTTGATACTAACCTTTTATTTTTATATCTGGACTTTGGTTTCTTTCAAATTCATATGTTGTAAAACATTATATTCTAATAATGGATGTATGTGCACAGATTTTGTAGGTCCTCTGGTTTATTTGTCACTGCACTGCCATAAATATTTATTTGAATTTTTTTTAATCCTTCTTGTGAGAAATAGTGGCACAGTGACTTCAGCTGGATGTGCTTACAAGTTACAATTTCCCACGTGTATTTTTTGTGTGTACTTTGAAGAGGGAACAGGGACCTGGAAGAGCAGGAGCTGCTCCTGAGCACTATCAGAGATACAGCACTCCCTCTCCTGGCAGGAGTCAGGAATCAACCAGGAAGAGAACCCCGTTCCCGTAGCAGAAAATTTAGTGTTTATAAAAGAGCTAATAATCTCCCCCTCAAAGACCAGACAAAAATCAAAAAGCCTTAATTCCCCAGTAAATAAACCACCACTTCAAGCGTGAAACATGTGCGTGCCCTTCCAAGGGGATACAACCTCAAGTGACTCATTTCTTCAAGAGGCTTTGAAAGCTTCAAGTACCCAACTGCTCCTTAAAAATTCCCCACCCACCTCCAGTGGGACACTTCAAAGCACTGACCTTGTGTTTCACTGCTGGCAGGGCATCCACCAGGGTCTGCAGCCCCTCGTGCCGTGCTCCCAGCTGCAGGGGACAGGGAGGAGTTGAGGAATCATTAAGCTGATGTTCTACTTATCTGTCTTAATATACGTTTTTTGAAAACAGTAATCACAGAATGATGGAAGGAACCTCTGGAGATCTTCCAGTCCAACCCCCCCTGCCAAGGCAGGGTCACCTGGAGCAGGTGACACAGGGACACATCCAGGTGGGTTTGGAATGTCTCCAGAGAGGGAGGCTCCACACCCTCCCTGGGCAGCTGTTCCAGTGCTCTGACACCCTCCATGGAAAGTTGTTCTTCCTCATGTTGAAGTGAAACTTCCAGTGTTTTAGTTTATGGCCACTGCTCCTTGTCCTGTCACTGGGCACCACTGAGAAGAGTTTGGGACCACCCTGACACCTCTTGGAGATATTTGTATGGATTGATGAGATCCCCTCTCAGTCTCCTCTTCTCTAGACTAACCAGGCCCAGCTCCCACAGTTTCTCCTCATCAGAGAGATGCTCCAGACCCCTCATCATCTTTGTGGCCTCTGCAGGACCCTCTCCAGCAGCTCCTTATCCTTCTTGAACTGTGGAGCCCAGAACTGAACACAATACTCTACATGTGCCTCACTAGGGCTCAGTAGAGGAGCAGGATCACCTCCCTGAGCTGCTGACAACACTCTTCCCAATACACTCCAGGATCCCACTGGCCCTTGGACACACTGCTGGCTCATGGTCAACTTGTCACCCACCAGGACCCCCAGGCTCCTCTCAGCAGAGCTGCTCTCCAGGTCAGTCCTCAACCTGTGCTGCTACTTGGGGTTATTCCTCCCCAGGAGCAGGACCCTGCCTTGGCCTTTGCTGCTGTATTTTGCCCTGAATTGGTTTTAACAGAATGCAAACAAAAAGACATCACTAGAGCTTATGAAATTACCTTTAAAAACACTCCAATAACAGCCAGGCCATTCCCTTCCATCACAGCTTCCTCAAAAGTCGGGTACTCCACAGCATTCCAGTGCACCAGATGCAACTGAAACAGAAATGTGAGAAATCAGCACCTGCACAGAGCACAGAAAAGAAACCTCACTTTTGATCTTGGCTACATTTGGGCCTTGGCAACGAGACACTGCAATGAGCTGCCTCAGAAACCACACCACAAAAATGAGGAACAAAGTGTTACTGGAAAATGGCCCTTCCCTTTTTATTTCTTTTTACCTTAAACAATAGGTGAAGACCCATATATGAAAGAGATTTAGTCTGTGGGAGACTGGCTACAGAAATGCTAGTTAAAGGAACAAAAGAAAAGCTTAGTATTCCTGGAACTGGAGGGATTGTCCCTCTCTTAACAGGAAGAACAGAGCACACTGTCCTATTTTTCCCCATTTTCTCCATCCTTTTTGTTGACTCTTTCTTCCTTAGTCATCACTTAAGCACAAAAGTTTTGCTATTTTAATAACTGCTTAAGAGTTGCAAACAGACAATAAAGTGATGATAATAACCACCATATTGCCAGAGAACTCTGCTGTACATCATTCTAATAATTTAAGAAATGCCAAAAAAATTGCCCATAATTGGAATAAACTTTTGAACAGTAGCCAAGGCTCTGGGGATCACATACACAAGACAAATTTATTACGTACAAGGTAAGGAGGATCAGGCCTCTTGAGTTACAGCTGTGGCTGGAAGAATTAAATAATCCATTTTCTCTTTAAATATTTACACCTGAGACAAGTGTTTGCATTGTTCAGCATTTTATCTCATACCTCTGCTGGGTAAAATTTACTGTCAACTGTGTGCTCTGAACCCCAGTCATTTATAGCTCCCCAGTGGAAGTGGAACTGCTTTAGCCTGTACTGGTTTTCCAAGGGACCTCCAACGATTACTAAAAAACACAACAAGACACACATATTAATAAACATGACTTAGAATTGTCCAGACAAGGAAATCCTTGACAAATATTTGCCCACAAAAAAAAAAACCATCAAGTACAACAACCATTTACACTGAAACAGTGACCTGTTGCTTGGCTGCAGCAATGACACATGTACTGAATGACATCCCAGCAAAGCCTCAATAGCTGTGAAAAAATATTGACATTTTCGTGACAATCGAGACTGCAAAAAATTTTTGCCAGAAAAATCAGTATATTGTGTCACATGTTCAATTCTCCTCCGAGTTACAAAAATCCAAACATACTATTCTGCTTCAACACGTTTCAGACTGCAGAACCAAAGGGAAAAGATTTCATGCACAGCCAAAAATATGCAAATATTCAAGCTACACTTCAGGAAGTATCTAAACTTGCCCCTGGGCAAGACTCTGAGTTCTAGAAGCCTTAATGCACTTTTTAGCCATGAATAAAGGCAAACCTTCAGTCTGCTCTCCTGATTTCAGAAGGCCTCTCCCCATTTTGCAAAGATACGAATGAAGAAGTCTCTGCCCAGCTTTGTGGTTTTACTCATTTCCTCCTAATTGAACCAGCAATATCCTGCAAATTCATCTTGCTCCTTATTATATCAGAGCATCTGGCAAATGAGGAACCATAATTACTGCCACAGGGCTAATAACACATATAGAATCAGAGAATCATTTAGGGTGGGAAGAGCTTTAAGATCATGAGTCCAACTGTTCTCCCAGCACTGCCAAGGCCACCACTAAACCAGCAGCATCTGCTGATTTTCACTTCACTGCAGGACATGGTGAAGTTTTATAGCAAACCATGGTCTAAAGTACCCAATCCCAACACTGCTTTTGAAAATAAGTGAATCACTTTCATGCTAAGGAGAAAACAATGAGAGGCATTAAGAGCTTTTCATGCCTTATTTTTTTCCCTGAAAGTCAGCCAGCAGGTTTGGAATTCTAACTGGACAGGCCTGGTTGTGGTAACGGAGGAAGCTCAAACAGGAATGAAAATGCATTTAATTCATTTCACCCACTACTGCTGACCTCTAAGAACAAATGTAATAGTGACCATCACTGAGAAATCATGATGCCCCATCCCTGGAAGTGTTCAAGGCCAGGTTGGATGGAGCTTGGTCTAGTGGAAGGTATCCCTGGCCATGGCAGGGGCTGGAATGAGATGAGTTTTAGGGTCCCTTCCAACCCAAACCATTCTGTGACTCTGTGATGGAGAAGGGGTGGGATGAAGAAATGCCAAATCTTTCCCAATTAAAGTGTCTGTGCTCTAACATGAACCATTCATCACGTGATGATGCAAACCCACAAGTGACTAAATTTGTGCTAATAATCACATTCACTTAAATACTTGCCTCACAAGTAACTTTAGGCACAGACACACAGATGTAGAGACTCAGATTCCTATAGTGGACACCAGAAAGTAACAGGAAACAAATAGGAACTTACAGTCCCTTTACAAGCATTTCCTCTCAAATTACAATTTGGATAATTCAAAACAAACCAGAAGTTTAAAGGAACTGTAACAACAACGAGGGAAAAGAATCACACCAGCTTTTTATTGCAACCCTGGTTCTGTTTCAGCCTCATTTCCTGATGGCATCACACACAGACAGGACCACGTGCTGCACCTACCTTCCCCTCACCCTCTTCCTCCTCCTTCTCTGCTCACAAGCAGCACTACCTTCAGCTTTAGCCCAACTCTTGTTCTGCCTCATCTCAGGATTCGGGAATTTTTGTCTATCCTGGGTGTACATTTCATTTTGTCTTTTCCATCTTCTGTTTCAACTGTGTTGCTTTTGTTTGTTCACAAGCTTTCTTCTCTGGATTTCTAGTCTTGTTAGACAGAAGCTGGCAGAAAGAAAAATCAGAAATGGCAAGAGTAAAGAGAGAAAGGTGGAGGAGAGAGACAGGCACTTGAAAACTGGGGGGTTATACAGCACCATCTCACTATCTGGTGTTTCTCTGTCACTTTGGTGCCTGTCACTGATGTTTGATGCCATCCCACCCCTTCATGGACTTGAATTCATCTGAGGAAGATGAGGATGATGAAAAGGCAATTCCCCTCTGTTACATCGATTCTCGCAGAAGAAAAACCAACTTTGATATCCACCAAATACTTTTCAGGATCATATCCCTCAACAGATAGCAGGGTGTGGCTGTATAAAGCAAAAGGCTGTTAAATTAAAAGCAAACCTAACCTAAAGTTAGTAAGTTAAAATCACTGATGAGCTGACAAGTGATGTGTCTCCCCTAATCCCACCTCCATAATGCAACAGCAGTTTGTGCTGCAGAAACAGAAGGGTGGGACTTGGCTTCTCCATTACATATAACAGCTCTCAAATAAGCAAGAGCAAGAATATCCCCTCTTGGAAACTGATATTCTGAGTGAAGAGCTGGAAACAATAAAAGAAAAAAGAAGCCTCAAATGTCACACCAGCTCCCTGCATTCCACCACCACCACCATTTTTGCTGCATTATCAGCCTCCTTCCAAACATCGATCAAAAATACTGGTACTGTGAACACAAAATATTTGTTTGCTGAAAGCTCCCTTCCCAAGAGCACTACTAAATCCCTCAGGAAGCTGTAGGATCTCTCACAGTGAGCAGTCACCTTAAACACAAATTACTCTGATCCAACAGGTTCAAACTTGCTCAGGGTCTCTCAGTTGCTCCCTCCAGGACAAGCTGAGTAATCACATGCTCAGTTCTCCTGCCTTATGAAATATCCTTACACATACCTGCAATATCCTTTGGTAAAGGCAACTTTTAAAAGGAACAAAAAAATCTGGAATTTGGGAGCAGTATCTTGATTTTAACTCACTTGGCCCTACTGAGCATTTAAAAAGATTGAGCTGCTCACGTCAGAGACTTATTCCCATGAAATTGCTGGAATGCATGACTGGATTTTCCATGCACGACTCCTCTTGCCCTAAAACAACAGGAACACACACACCTGCTCCCTGGGCAGCAGCTCAGTGTTGTTTAACTCCCCAAAAGCCCATGGAGATAAGCATTTGTGCTTTCCAACTGCAGGTAATTTGGCAGCTGATTATTTCAAATGCATTAAATATAACTGTTAACAGCCCAAAAAAAGATAAGTGGCAGATTACTTCAATAAAGTGCAGTGATGGAATCTGATTTAAAAGAGGTAAATACACATATATATGACTGAAGATTGACTCATATAGACAAAGCTGTGACCTAAAAGACAAGGCATTGAGGCTCGTGCAATAGGAATAAGTTTCAACATACAACAGGGCATTTGTGCAACATAATAAAAACGAATCCTATATAGACTTCCTTCATTCCAATTCCCACCACTGTAAATTCATGTTTAGCTACAGCATTTTTTACTGTACATTCATCTTCAACACTTGTCCTGAGATTCACGTCCCGCAACATCTCCTCTCTAAGTATTAATGAGACATTAAATAGATTTTTCTGGGTTTTGCTTACTTGATCTATCAGTAGAATCGTCAAACTCAACAAGGAATGAATATCCATTGTTCCAGATGTGAAGACATGTTGTTGGGTCATAGCTGATTTTCAGAGGCTTCAGAAAGGGATCATAAACACTGTCTCTCCACTGGATGTTGATGGGAGACTGTCGGGTGCCTCCAGGAATTGTCAGTGGGCTCTGCCAAAGTGGATGCACTGGAAGATGATGAGGAGAGTCAGGCTCTGATGCACGATACAGAGCTAAACGCTTCAGAACTTTTTGGCAAGGGAAGGTGCTTTGTCACCAAAGGCTAATTTGAGTCAGCTGATGAGCAGGAAAGTAAAACAAAAATATTACATTCCAGCTGCATGACTCAAAACCACACAGGCAAACACAGTTAATTTGACTTAGAACTGTGTCAGTACCTTTCTGCATTTGGAAAATGCTCTTCAAAGAAATTCTTTCTCCTTATATTCCACAAAAAAGAATTTTTTCCTTTCATTGCCAGTTGGTTTTTAAGCTGTCTTCTGTTTTCCAGCTTTGCCAGAGTCTCAGCACTCCATTTCAGCTTTCCTTGGACATCAGTACCATCAGCTGACCTGGGATTGCACTGGACACAGGATAACTGGGTAAATGCCCAGATGGAGTTTCTACAGTTTATTCTGTTTAAAACCAGACCTGAGATCTGTGTGGATGGGGAGCACTTGTTCACCTGCTGTCCCCGACACTGATGACCCACAGACAGGTTTTTGTGCCCTGTGCATCCACCGAACCCCAAACATTACAGTCTACTTCATTAGAGACAAATCTTTTAACAAACCACTCACGTGCCGGGTGGCTAAACAACCTTCCCCCTCTGTTTCCTAGAGAAGAGCAAACTTTATCGGGCCACATAAGGTCACCTGCCGCAGGTAACGCGGCACAAAATACGCTCTATATTCAAAACACAGTCACCCCCTGACATTTCGGCCGAGGAAGTCGCGGACAAAGCCCGGCTGGACTCGGTGTCCCTGCCGCTCCGACACTAAGCCCCCTCAGCGCAGGGGGCTGGGAGCGATGGAGGGACAGGGCAGCGAGGGGAGGGGAGAGCGGGGTGGGCAGCGGGGAGAGCTCGGGGCAGCGACCTGCCTTCCTCGGGCGCTGGGAGCCGCTCGCCCGGAGGGGTGAGCGCAGCCCCGGCCCCAGGCAGCCCGTCGCGGGGGTCGCTGGCACTCACGGGCGTCTCGCAGGCGGTAGGAGCAGCAGGCGCCCAGGCTGCAGCGGCGGGTGCCCCGCCGGGTGGAGGCGGCGGCCGCCCAAGCGCGGCGGAGCAGCGGCAGCATCGCCGGGGCCATCGCGGAGCCGCCACCGCCCAGCCCGGCCCGGCCCAGAGTGGCCCCTTCCGGCACGGCCCCCCCGCCGCCATCGCCCCCGCCTGAGGCGGGGTGGGGGCGGTACGGCCCGGCCCGCAGCGCTTCCTCAGGGGCGGGCCGACATCACCGGAGTTCCATCCTGTCACAACGGTAGAGAAGCCACAACAGTTCCCTGTGTGTGCGAGTTCGCCATTGCCCGTGGGCAGGCTCGTCCCTGTGCCTCACAGCAAAAGTGTGTCCCATCACACCAAAAGAGTATTTATTCTTTCTCACCAAGTGCATCCCCTCACACCGAAACTGTATCCCCTCGCACCAAGAGTATTTATTCCCTCACACCAAGTCTATCCCTTCATGCCAAAAGTGCATCCCCTCACACCAAAACTGATTTCTTCGCACCACGTGTATCCCCCTCGCACCAAGAGTATTTATTCCCTCACACTTCGCACCAAGTCTATACCCTCACACCAAAAGAATATTTATTCCCTGGCACGAAAATGGATTTTTTTGCACCAAATGCATCCCCTCACACCGAAAGCATCCCCTCGCACCAAGAGTATTTATTCCCCTCACACCAAGTCTATCCCTTCACACCAAAAGCAATCACTTTGCACCAAGTACATTCCCTCACAACAAAAAAGTATCCCCTCACACCAAAACTGTGTCTCCTCACACCAAGAGAGTATTTATTCCCTCACACCAAAACCGATTGTTTGGCACCAAGTCTATCTCCTCACACCAAGTCTTCCATCACACCAAAAGTGTGTCCCCTCTCACCAAGAGTATCCCCATCACCCACAGAGATGGGTGGCCCTGGCACAGCAAGGTCCCTACCCCAAACTATATATAGAAAACTTAGGAAAAGTTAACATTATGGCCACTTTTCTTGGCTGTCCCAAAGGCAGGAGGCCAAAACAGCCCCACCTTGGATGGTAAAAGGAGTCAACTCATATTCACCTAGCACTGCTTGAGGCAGTGAAACCTTGATGAAACTAGTTAAAACCTTGGTTGCTCCTCACACCTTTTCTCTTATCTACCTGCCAGTGAGGAACACACTATAAAGAAAAGCCTGTAGAAAGCTGAATGTCAGTGAAAGCAGAGATAAAGTGTTCTCATTTTTGCCAGCTGTTGGGCAGCCAGCCAGGAGCAGAACACCTCCCTCAGCTCCTGGCCTTCATCTTACCATCTGTTTTGAATCTTATTTCATAGTTACTCTCTTCAAATAATTTTACACATGTCATTTCGCTTTTGGGGATTTTTTCTTTTGTTAGGATGAGTTCTTTTGAATTTTCATGAGAAACCTGATGTGGGATTGACAATGTTTTACTGAAGAGGAGACAGGACTAGATACTCAACTAGAGTCAACCAAGAAGTGTTTGCTCTGGTTTACAACATTATGTAAGACGTTTTCATTGCATTCACAGTTTAAAGTACTCCTGAGTTGAGTAAGAGGAGGTTGAAATCTGGTGAGTTATTTGCTTTGAGTGGCTATACAATCAGAAAACAGATCATCAGGAGATGTACAAACAGCTTGTGATCTTAGGACAGTAAGCTGTGTTTAAATTTCATTTTGCTTCTTCCCTGCCAAGATACACCTTCTTTAAAGCACAATCTTTTTTGTGTAGTGGAGTTCAAGTGCAACAAAATGGATTCTTGATTTGACTCCCAATGTTTTTCAGGAGGCTAATTTACTATTTTCATATAGAGCTCCCTGTAACTTAAAAAGAAGAGATAAGTACTCAGAAAATTGAAAAGACTTGCTGCCCATAAACATCATGATTCAGTCAGGCTTAATCACAGTTTAACAGCTTATTGATCATGGTTAGGCAATTATTTAGCACAGGTCAGATGTGTCTGCTGCTGAAGCTTCTGATGAACAGCAGGTACCTCCTGGTCATCAGGACAGCCCAGATGAGCTTCAGCTTAATCACAGCTCAGACAAAACTTCAGATATTTTATATTCAGCATAAATAGGGGGTCTGGGGTTTATTCTCCCTGCTTTACACTGTGGCATTAAGATGACCCAACACCATGGAGCTTTTTAGGGGGTTGATCCTGAAAGGTTTATTACAGAGTTACTAAGCTGGACAGAATGAGTCATTTCTTGGGGGCTGAAGAGCAAAACCAAAGGGAAGTTCTTACAGCACATGCTTTGAGAAACAGTGGGCTGTTCCAGTGCAAAACTAAAGAGAAATAATTTAGACACAATATTTTTGCTTTCCTTTTGAATCATTTGTAGATTCTCCATCCAACTTTTATGTGCACGTTATTTCTTACTGAGAATAAACGTCATTGAAACGCTGGCATTTAATTAAAAGAAACCTTTTCTTCTCTCAGAGGTGAAAGAAAAACCCTTCAAAATGGTCTGTGGCAGTGAGATGTTTTGCTTTGAACCTGCAGATAGAAGAACAAAAACTACCTGTGCAAGAGGAAACATAAGCCCTCAACTTTGTTCCAAGCACTAAGGCAATGTGGCCAAAATCTTTTCTGGACCATTCCAGAAACAGAGTTTTCCGTTGGCTGTACTCCAGTTAGAGATGGTGCATTGTGCAAGGGAGACATAGCTCTAATGCAGCTAAAGCTGGAGAGAACAGCAGCCAGAATTACAGTATCCCTGTTGTTCTCCCGTTTTCCCCAAATCGTTACATTTCTGGGCCATCTGGGAGGGTTTCAGCTCTTTTCTCTCTTGTTCCTGATCTCAGAATGGTTTCCACAACCAGAAGTCTGGCAATTGGCCCAAGGGATGAGCTCAAGTGATGCAGGATCTGTGTGGAAGGAGAAGTAGGACCCTCATCTACGAGATCTGTTTTCAAATATTCAAAGTTACTTAAAGACAAGGTGGGAATTACGAATGAAGTGAGCAGTTTGCAGCCTTTGCTCACTGAGAATGGGTCTGTCTGTTGTTTACCTTTGTTACACACACATCTCTATTATGGTCAGAGCAGTTACAGTAAATTTTGTCATATAAAAAGCATGACCAAGTTGTAAATCACCTGTGAAGAGAGATCTGCCACAAACAGACCTAATCTGTGCTTGATTTATTTGATTTTTAGGCCTCCCAGACAGACACAGTGATGTTCCATTTAATTTTACAGTATTTGGAGGCTTCTTACATTTGCATTGTGGGTTTTTTCCTATCTTTCCCAGCTGAAGTAGATATACAGAGCCATCCAAATAGTCCCAATCTTTGGAATTATTTTCTATTATTAACAATTACTCCAAAACTGCAATTAAATAGTCCATTTAGGATTGATACAAGTATCAAAAGCTTCTGGCTGGGAGTCAAGATCCAGATGAAAATACAGGTTGTATTAATATATAAATTATAATTAATTAGTATATAAATTATAACTCATAACACAGTTTCCAAGCAAATATTTTGAAGGCCACAGTTCTGTGGTAAAAATCCAAAATAAATTGAGTTAAATGAAAGGATTTACTGCCAATTTACACTGTTATAAACTTGATTTAAAGAGACAAAACTTTTTTCAAGGCTTCAGTGTTAAATTCTATTTAAGCATCCTGGGCAGAAGATCTCACATAGGGGTTAGAAAATGAGGGGTAAAATGGCTCAGCTTCAGTAGAGTTCAGTCTTTATGGTTTTAATCTTAAAAGAAAGAGGAAAAAATCTGTGGAATCCAGTCCTTTGATTTGTTTACACAGAGATTTTCAAACGAGCTTCCTCCAGATCCAAGATAAGACAGGGAGGACAACAGGGTGGGAAGAGCTGAGAAACCCCACCCAGGGGAAGGAAATAAGGTTTTGTCCTGAGTTGGGCAGGACTGTTTGCTGTAGCAACACATTCTGAGTGAGAAAATAAAATACACTTATTCCTGAAACTCAATAAAGAACCATTTTAAACTTTAAAAGACTCTGCTTCAGCCACTTGGGTTGAATATTGCCAAGGAAATCCAGGATAGATTGATTTCTTGGAAGGTTTTTTTGTATGAATGACGATTTTGGGGGATAACAGCGATGGTTGGCTGAGGTCCATCGTGACAAGGTGTTGAAGTTGAGTTGAATTGATGTCAGATGGGGACTGTGATTGGGGCCAGTTTATTGATAAACAGCCCAGTGGTTTTTATCAAAGGGATGTAGCTGACAGGGTGCCCTGAGCTCCACGGGGAAGCAGCACAGATTGAGAAATGCTGAGCTTTTCTCTGCTTCCAGAATGTTTGGCTGAGATAGGAGCTGGATGAGGAGGCAGAGGCTGAGGCTAAGTCCAGATAAGGAGGAAGTAATTCTACTTGGCAAGGTAAAGCAAACAGAGGCTTTATCTTCTGCTGTATAAAAACATTTGCTAAAATTATGCATGCAGGCATGGAAAGGGCTTGGGAGATATCTCCTGGACAATTTGGGGAGTCCCTGCAGTTGTTTGTGCAGTCCTGGAGATGGCACACCTGGACTGGGTGGCACTGCTGCACTTGATTCTGCTTTTCTTGTAACTACTTCTAAAAAGAAAAAGCCATTCAGGTCTGCTCTGGCAATAATTACTGGGGATAAAGTTAAAATAATCCAATTCTAGATTTAAAATTTTATTTTAGTTAAAAATAAATCCATAGGCTTAAAATCCCCATGGAGAGCTTTTCCAGAAACTATTATAATCAAATAATGTCTGAAAGCAGCACCTCCACATGTAGTTACAAGGTACCCCAGAGCTTAGCACAGACATCCACTGTGGGCCTCCACATCACTAGGAATTCTTACATACATGCCACGATCCTCAGCAGTGTTTTGACAGTTCTTTCCCAGTGAAGCACAGGAAAAGAAGCCAAAAAAAGGCTCTAGGAAGTATCAGCCTTCAACTTGTTTAACCCTTGTCTCAGTTAAGGGCCGAGTTCACTGTGAATAACCCCCAGACTTGTCTTACTCAGTGCTCCTGTCTACTCACTGCCTGCCAAAACCAGCCATTCCAAAGGGAATGTTTTCCTAAATCAGTTTGTTTTGGCATTTGCTGCATGAATGGCACGGAGTAGAGAAAGATTTAAGTAATAAATATTGTCAATCATTAATAAAAAAGAGGAATGTGAGTAAAAATAGATACCAATTGTAGTTATTTATTCAGTGGTCTTTCGATAGAGCAGCGTGGGATGATCCTTTCCTGGAATGGGATCTCTTCTTATGTGTAACCATAAAATAATTCTCCATTCCATGTGGAAATCTGGAGAACTCAGTTTTTCTCCAGTTTGACTTCTTGCCCCACTGAACAGTTGCAGATAGTTTTCCTACAGTTACACCTTCTGTGACTGAACAGAAATGGAACACTTCAGCCTAATAAATTCCATTCCTAAAGTTCTTAACTCCATAGGCCATAAAATTTTGTGGGATGTTAACACTGAACAAGCAGAAGAATTGGGATTGCATAGAGGGATCCTGTGCTGCCTTTTCATGAATTCCATTACTTTTTAATGATTTATATTGTCTGTGTCTCCACATTGGAAGTTGTTGGACTCATAATAAATATTCACTTGCAATCTCTGTTTGTGTCTTCAAATATAAAAATAGTGAATAAATTATAAAAAATAATGAATAAAGATACAGAATAATGACCTTTTTAACCACAGTTCCAGGGGTTTCTCTGGATTTCCCCTCTGGAGCAGTAATTCCTGTCACCACGAGCAGTTTGTGGGAGCCCAGCACTGCACTGTCTGGCAGAGGTTTGGGTTTTGGCTCTTGAATTGAAAAAGTTTATCACAAACTGGAGATAAAGGAGCAATATGGACAGTGCTTGTGAATATATTCCCTCATGTGCACCCACCCATCTGTGTATTGACGGACTAATTAACACATCTAATTAATATGAATTCAGTGGAAAAGCTACTATTACATGTACCTAATTAATACTAATTTGTTAGAAAAGCTATTATTTTATGAGGCTGAATCATTGTTTTTCTAAACTTTACTGTAGAGCTTTTCTTGGAATAGAGGAAGAATGTCTTTCTCCTTATTTTAATCAGGAAAATGAAGTTTCTGAGCCTGCTTGTCAAGACAAAACTGGTAGGGAAGGAAGTAAAAGTTCAAGAGACCTTTGAGCTGTGCTAAGAAAGTTCTGCACAGGTCAGAAAAGAGGAAAACACTGTCATGGATGCAAGTGGGATCATTTTCATTTTGCATTAGGAATTAGGCTCTTCCTTGTGGTTGTTTCACTGGTAAAACAATTCAATACTAATTTTGCTTCTAAGATTAGGCATCTTCTGTAGATTTAAAAATCGCCTTTTAAAAATGCATTTACAAGTGCAGAGCTATTAAACATTGAAATTACTGAATATTTCTTCTGGCTTTCAATAGAAACAAAACTTTGTGACACAAAATCATCTGTTTTCTCATCAATTAAGTAAACACAAAATTTGGTGTTTGGTAACTGAAAAAGAAAGGAATCACACCTCAGTATTCAAGCAGGGATCTATCTGGCTGTTCTTTGGGAAAAGTTAAACTGAATACATTTCAAGAGGAAAAAATAGGAAACAAAAGGATTTTCCAAATGGAAAAAATGACTCAACTGTTCTCCAGCTGACGTTATCTGTGCAGACACACAACCTCTGGTGGCCTCATCTTATCTATAAGCCACTTAATCAGTATTTTAAATAACTAAATTTTTAACATCTTCCAGTAGTATCCTGCACCTCACAGTGATTTATTGTATATCTGTACAGCACATTTAGAAAGGTTTTGGTTTGTACTGGGCCTCATTTTCAAGATTAAACATTGTGGTGTCCGTGAAATTCAAAGTCAGACTCAACTTGTGTTAAATGTGTTTTGAGTTACCCTTATTTCTGTGTGACCAGTCAAACATTGCAGGACCAAGTTAGAAAGTAGCGATTGTATATTGTTTCTTCACTGTAGTCACAAGTGAAAATCCCAAACAACCTGGTAGCACTGACAACAGAAATAGAGAACAACATTTTAATCCTGCAATTCCATAAGGTATTTCCATCTCTAGTTCCTCTCGCTCTTTTTTCTTTCATCCTTCAGTCACATTCTCAGGTTCCCCCTTTTGATTACCTAACAAATAAGAACAAGGCTTAACTACACCTTTTCTCTTTCTACCTCAGCATCTCCATTAGGCAAATATCCAATATTTTTGGATAAAATGAAACGCACTTACAGGCAGCATTCCTGTTTTTCCTGGAGCAGGCAGCCAGGCTGCAGGGCCGTGCTGGGCTCCGGAGGCTTTTCAGCTGCTGGTAGAGACACCCCAGGGCTTTTGCCTTCACACCATTCATTGCCACCACCAGGGCACTTAAAATCTTCACTTCCTCACTCAGAGGAGCTGTCCAGACTCGATGGACCTGTGAACACAAAGAGGAAAAAAAACTTATGTATACAGAGCTCCGAGATAACTGAGGGGTCACCAGGCTTATTTTTGAAAAAATTGGAGAGCACCCTTTGCTGGTTCAGAGGTGGAGCCAACTAAGTGGTTAATTTTCAACTTGTCCCTGGACTGTCTTCTTCATTGGCTCTGCATTTCCTCAGAGGGGCCTGACTGGTTGATGATTATTCTACATGTGCTTTCCAGGCTTTTTTTCCCCTCATCTGGCTCAAAGAACAGGCTTGCAGAAAGCCCCTCTTTGGAATGCAAGGAGAAGTTTCTTATCACTTCTTCAGGCTACACACTTTGAAAATGAATAGTTGTGTATTTGAATACTGATAGCCAGGAATTGCTATCAGGAACAGCTGGAATGCTGAGGGCTGGTGACTGCTCAAACTGAGGAATTCCCAGAAATCCAGGAGATATGCAAAGCTTGCTGAGGAGAACAGGGAGAGGAGCATTTTAGCTCTGGGCAGCATCACTGCAGCCTCGAGGTAAGGAATTTAAGAACAAACTAAATAACAGATTTTGTTAAGAACAAAAAACATCCCCTAATTTTGTACAGACTAGAAATAGGAACAGGCATAAGGAACCCTGGTTACTTCTCTGCTCACACACCACTTGGAACCAGGTGAATTGTTTGTGTTTCTTCAGTGGGGAGAACAGATGGAGATGTTTCCCTGCCCCACTTTTCTTAGAGATGAAAGCCAGAAGGATGTTACTGTCTTCTTATTTCCACCTACAATTCCAATAACTTTTCTGACTTACATGAAAGATGTGTATGAAAATCTCACCCTTGCATTTTCTTTGGGATGTTTGCTCTCCCTCCCCTGGCCAAAATCCACATCAATGGCACAGACACTTCCTCTGGAGACTTCCCAACGTTACAGATTATTACAGGTCAAGTGGGAATGAAAATGGGGAGCCGCTGAAAACGGAGTTATCCTTTCCAATGGCAGAGAGGCAGGGATCCAAGGATGACCCAGCACAGCAGAGCCTGAGCCAAAGGGTCCCCTGGCAGTGACAAACCAGGTCCAGAGTCCAACCACGGAGCCCAGACAGGAGCAAAAGGTAACAGGGCTAAAGGGCAGCAGCAATAAGAATACAAAGTCCTTCCTGAGGACAGGAGAAAGACAAACCTGAAGTGACCCGACAGCAGAGCTGAGAGGCCAAGGCTCAAGCTCAGGCTTAAGTGGGCTCCTGGCTCCTGGGAGTGGGTGGAGCCTGCAGGTGAGGCTTTTCAAGGCCATTAAAACTTGGTGGTGGTCTCAGGGTCATGCCAGAGCAAAAGGATTGTGAGGCCTTTAATTCCCTTGTCAGAATTGACAACACCCATGTGATTATCTTCTTTCATTAAATACACAGGTGGGTGTATTTTGAAAGCTACAGAATCTATCAATGACAGAGCAAGAAGAAATGATAAATGATAAGACTATTAAAATTAACATTCTGCTATTAGAAATTTGCCATTAAACCCAACTCCTTCAGTAAATCATAAAATTACCTGTGAAATATTTTTAATAGTTTTCTGTATGTTTGTTTTGGGGAGTTGTGTGGGTTTTTTGTTTGCTTGTGTAACAAACTGTTGTTTTGACTTAGAAACTTCTTTGCTTGGTGATATTTTCATGAAACACCTGCCTGTCTGTCATCACATCACACAGAGAAATCTTCCCATAGAAGATTTTACCTCAGCCTAAGGGAAGCTTTTCTTTGATGTCCACACTTTGCTGGGACGCCTTGTGTGACTCAGTTCAGCAGCCTGGCAACCACCTCTGCTCCCTCTGTTTATTCATTCTCCCTCATTGGGGTCCCCAAACAGGACAGAACATTCCAGATGTGTCCATACAAGTGCTGGGGAATGGGAATAGTCCCTTGATGTGCTGGAAAGCTCTAATACACTGCACTATGCCACGAACCTTCCTCGCTGTGAGGGTGCACTGCTGACACATGTTCCACATGTTCCCCAGGATCTACTGGAGAACACCTGGAACTGCAGAACTGGAGAAAAGCTCTGTCTCCAGAACTTTTCAGTCCCCAGGTTGTAGGGAAGCACAGGATTACACCATCCCAAAGTGCAGGGCTTGAAATTTGCCTCTGTTGCTCTTCCTGCAGTTCCGGCTGACCTGGATCGCCCGGATGGCTCCGAAGGGCAGCCCTGACACGTGGGGCTGTGTGGAAGGGTGCTGAGGGGACATTCTGTCAACCTGGCACTTTATTTTACCCTCCATACCTGAAAAAATAGGGTTACATTGCATATAATTTTGAACACGTGTTTAAATAGATGCAGGTCCAGAAGTAGGAGATGGTCAAATTCTGCTTAGAGCAATAGAAGGATAAAATCCTCTAAAATCAGTAGGTGTAATGAGCTCCCCTTCAGACTTTATTAATCCTAGTGGATCAAAAAAGAGTCATGATGATGATGGTACCTGACCAAGTAAACATGCTCTGGGGCAGACCTGAACAAAGCTGGGCAAACATCAGCTATGTAAGGGAGGGAAAAGGGCACAGAACCAGCTGGAAGCGGGATTCAGGGAAGATCACAGTCAGGCAAAGTGTAAATACAGGCCTGGGGCCAGTGGCAGATTTCTCAGAAGGGAAATAGCCTCCCATCATTATTTTTCCATGAGGTATTCAGGGAGATGGGAGAGTATGTAAATAAATAAGAGAACACTGAGATCACGCCTGACCCTTCTTGCCTTGTTTCTCAGACTGACAGAAATGACCCTGCAAGACCATGAACTTTGACCAGCCAGATGACAAAATGTGTAACAACATTTTTCTCCCTGCTGAGGGAATTCAAGGCCTTTTCCTTCATCCTCATCCATGAAAATCAGGAATATCCTCATCGAATAAAATGGAGTTTACTCAGCATAAACCAGAAGTGAGATCAGAGCTGGAACAGAGAATGTTACAGAGATAGGTAAAGTAGGTTCACGAGCAAAACCCACTTGATCCTGACATTTTTCTGTTATAAATCAAAGAACAATTCTGAGAGGATTGGAAATGGATGTGGTGTCTGAAAAATAAGTGATGAGGAACCTCTTTTTGGAGGTGGAAAACTAACAAGATTTCAACAGCAGAGAAGTTTTGTGTTGATAAAAGGAGAAATCACAGAATCACTGAGGTTGGAGAGTCCAACCTGTGCTCCATCTTCCCTCTGTCACCCAGCCCAGAGCACTGAGTGCCACATCCAGGCCTTCCTTGGACACCTCCAGGGATGGGGACTCCACCACCTCCCCAGGCAGCCCCTTCCAGTGCCTGACAGCCCTTTCCAGGAAGAAATTCCTCCTCATGTCCAACCTGAACCTCCCCTGGCACAGCTGGAGGCCGTTTCCCCTGGTCCTGTCCCTTGTTCCCTGGGAGCAGAGCCCGACCCCCCTGGCTCCATCCTCCTGTCAGGGAGTTGTGGAGAGGGAGAAGGTCCCCCCTGAGCCTCCTTTCCTCTGGGCTGAGCCCCCCCAGCTCCCTCAGTTGCTCCTCATATGCTGCTACATCACATTTACAAATAATATTAATATTGTCTTCTTTTAAAAATGTATTTTATATAACTTTTCATTAAGAATCACTGTCCCAATGTAGGACCTGCTGTGTTCACCAGGCTGGGTTTGTGTCCCTCTCCAGTTACAAGAGATGTTGTGCAGAATATGAATAAACTCAAATAAACGCTGAATAAACAGAGGAACTTCAAGTACTCTTTTTGCTTTTAATAGCACAGGGTGTGGTTGAGGATTTTATCCATAGGAACCAAAATTATTCCTACAGAGTTCTTACAGCAAATCCTCTGGAGTTACTTCTGTGCCCTTCTCACATCTTGTGTGTTCTTCATCCCTTTGTTCCTGTATCCTCTTGCTCAGCAGTGAGGATAATTAGGAATGCCTGTCACTTGTTTAAACAAATGCTTTGTTTGGCAACCTTTGTTTTCCTGCTGCTGCTGCAGCTGCAAAATCGTGTGCAGTGTGTTAATTTTTTACCTTTGATGCTATGAAAGGTTTTTTTTTCCTAACAACAAAAAAAAGGAAACCAATGAATGAGATACCAATCTCTCCTGATCCACACAAAACATGTGAAAGCAGCAACTTCCTCAGAAAACAATAGTAAATGAATGCTGATACAAGGGTAAAATAAGCTGGATATTTCCTGGAACCAAATGATTCTTCATAACATGGCAGAGAAATGGTAGCACAGAAATAAAATGCAAAAGAGAGACTAGGAAAAAAAAAAGAGGATGGTAAGGGTGAGGAAATAAAACAAAAAAAACCCCCGTGTTTTATTTGGGAACACAAACTAACACGGCAACAAAATGTATTTTCTTCTTTAAAATTAAAAAGCTAAATTGATGTATCACACTCTGAAGTTTTTGCTCATTTTTATATGGGGGAAGGAAAATAAGACTGGATTTGATGTAGGCACTTGAGCAAGTTACCATGGTTTAAATCAGAATATAACTTCCAGTGTATCAACTTCTTGCTGGTGTTTGCTCATGGACAGACTCTTATCCCGTGGTGAAATGAAGCCCTCATTCACTGAAGGGGGATTATACTGAATTTCATTCAATTATTGCAGAAAGAGTCAGGTGAGCTCATTTTTTGAAAGCTCCTAAAGCTCAGGAGATTGTGAAGCACAGAAAACAATTCTCCTGAGCTCAGTCATTCATGTGTTCATGTGAATTAAAGACTGAAAGCCAAATTTGGGCCTTCTGATTGAGCACAATGTAGGTCTCCACTGGAGGTTGGGAACAGAAAGATCCTCTTTCTCCTGCTGTTTCCCAAGGTTTGCAGTCAGACTTTCTGAAGTGTTTGTCAGGTCTGGCTCTGTCCATCTCCATGGCACAAGGGATAAGCTGTGATAATGGAGTCCTATCATGATTTATTGGTGTAATTCAAAATTTGAAAAGGAAACATCCCCTGCTTTGGGAAAATGATAGGGAAAAAAATCCAAAGTCATTGCTGTGGTAAAGAGGTAAAAACAAAGGGTAAGTTAATTGCAGATTCCATCTTGCTGGATCAGAGTGGACTTCCTTCCTGGCACAAGGTGCTGCAGCCTTTCTTAGTGATAAACTGTTATATTATTGGTTTATTGTGCTGTTATCTCTGATCAAAGTTGCAGAGATCAGTTGGATCCCGCCAGTATTTCCAGTTAATTTGCCCCCCTTAGATAAATACTATAATTGGTTTATGACAGGCACAGTTTTTCTGTTTGTGTTGTGTTGAGAAATGATTCCCGGGCTCTGCAGAGGAGCAGGATCTCACACCTTCAGCAGAACAGGAGTTAATAATCTGGGAGGGGATAAGAAATCATGACATCTTTTATATCAGGCTGGTTTAGGATGACAAAGGTTTTTACCAGCAGCTTCCCACAGCAGGTAGAACATTGATATTTCTATCCCTGTTTTCCAGGCTGAGACCTGGCAATTCCTTGAGTCCAGCAGACACTCTATAGCAAAACTGTCACAGGGCAAATTCCTGCAGCAAAGTGTGAAATAATCCTGTCTGAAAAGTCAGTTTATAAGTAGTTTAACCTTTGAACTGCCTAATCTACTTGTGAAGGGAGAGAACACAGTAAGTAAATCAACAGACTTGGCTGAGCAGTTACAAATCTGGATGCAGGAGCAAGGCTTTTCCTGACACACCAGTTGTTAATTCCCAAGCTCATGAAAACTCTTTAATACTGAAAACTTTGACTTGAGAAGGGACTAAAGCGCTTTAGAACAAAGCTACAGCACCTGAGAACAGCATTTCGACCCAGGAACAGCCCCATTAGGTCTGGAGTTGTATCTGTAGGATAACCAGTTACAGCTGAACTAGAGTGGATTAAGCATCTTATTCAAGGAATATTTTTATACAAAAGTCTGAAGGTCACCACTGAAGCTGAAAAATGAAGTATGGTGATGTTCTTTATTGGGCAACACTGTGATATATAAACGTATAAAACAGTCTAATCTCTGTCTTCTTTCAGAGCCGCTTGCATACTTCCTCCATGCTTCTTTTTTGGGCTTTTGCATATTTTTATGCTTCCCAGGAGGTGAACAGACCATTTCCCACCTTCTCCCTGCCCTTCTGTTCTCACAACACACTCAGAAGCAGAGCAGCAGCAGGATCAGGCTGCTGAGTTCATTTAGCAAATTCCCACTCACTGCCTCCCTTCAGCTGTGCTCTGAGCACGGGGACATTGTCCTCCTTAACATGACAGCTCTCACCCAGCTCATCCCACTTCAGGTGCTCAGGAGATCTGGGAGGAATTTGATGGAAGGAGCAGAGAAAGGAGTAAGGGATGGGAATGTGTGTGAGTGGCTTTTGAGGTGCAGATACACTATGATCTGCTGGGTGATGACTTGCTGGCCAAGGACTGTGGCAGGTCTGGAAGCAATAAAAAAGACATGGAATAATGGGGTTTGCAGTGGTCTGAGATGCTGTTGGAGGAGGAACAGCAGGCCGTGATCACAAGCTGTGGGATCAGTGCACACAACACTGGGCTGCATTGTCCAAAATGTCCTGGGGAGCACAGGGGGGTCCCTCTGAGCCAGAGGGTTGTGTGGAACCCTCAGGGCTCTGTGTGCGCTCAGGGTGGGCACAGGGTGAGGGGGCTGTTGTGTGGGTGAGGGTGTGGGGTGGTGAGGTGTGGACTTTAGGAAGGACACGGATGGGCTGGAGTGTGTCCAGGAAAGTGAACAGAGCTGGGGAAGGGTCTGGAGCACCAGGAGCAGCTGAGGGAGCTGGAAGGGCTCAGCCCGGAGAAAGGGAGGCTCAGGGGGGACCTTCTGCTCTCCACAACTCCCTGACAGGAGGATGGAGCCAGGTGGGGGTCGGGCTCTGCTCCCAGGGAACAAGGGACAGGACCAGAGGAAACGGCCTCCAGCTGTGCCAGGGGAGGTTCAGGTTGGACATGAGGAGGAATTTCTTCCTGGAAAGGGCTGTCAGGCATTGGAAGGGGCTGCCCGAGGAGGTGGTGGAGTCCCCATCCCTGGAGGTGTCCAAGGAAGGCCTGGACATGGCATTCAGTGCTCTGGGCTGGGTAACAAGGCAGGGATCGGTCACAGGTTGGACTCGCTGATCCCGGAGCGTTTTTCCCACCCTCAGTGACTCCCTGACTCCGTGATTCCGTGACTACACTTCCCGGCACGCCCCGCGTCCCCCGCGCGTACTACAGGTCCCGGCGTGCTCCTGCGGGGGCGCGCGCGGTGCCCTCTGGGAGCTGTAGTCCGGTTCTGCCCCTCGCGGCGCCTCGGCGGCGCAGGGCGGGGTGGGGGGGGAGTTGATGCGCCCGGCGCGCGGGCGCGGCGCGTGCGCGGCGCGGGCAGCGCGGCGGATCTCTCGCGAGGAAGGACGCCATTATCGCAGCCGCCGCACAAAACACCACGAGAACTCGGCACCCGCCTCACACGGTAACGCGGCGCCCCCGCGGGCGGGCGGCTCCGCGCCCCGGGCCGCCCCACGGCCCCGCGCGGCCCCGCACGGCCGC